>NC_135983.1:12604225-12940059 GCF_053455715.1 Rhinoraja longicauda
TTCTCTTCCCAGACTGGCGAAGAGGCTATAAATTAGTGACTGAAATGGATCATTTTAGGATTTTTCCAGTGATACTGCCTGCTCCCGAGTTATTGACTAAAGCAGCACTGTCGAGCCTCCTGTTAGGAGATCCACTTCATGGCTCCCCTCCCTGATCAGGACCAAGCCTGATGCAGAATGAGAGGTGGTGAGTCACTGTTATTTAGTTGGGGCTTGGCCACTTTGACTTGTTAGTCAGGAGTAGTGGCAAGGTTGGTCCAGATGGACGTGTGAATGGAGGCCAAGGCGCTCTTGTTAAGGACAGAGTCACAGTTGAGGAGGTCTTTGTTTTCCTTCCAGCATTAACTACTTTGTCCTATTCTTGGTGAGATGTGATCTTAATTGCTTGGCCATTGCAGGCTTTTACAGTGCTGAAGAGCATGAACGAGGCTGTCAGTGTCGCTGCTTTTCCTACAGTCCCTCCAGCCACCACCCAATCTTCAGAGCCTGGGTTTTCTTCTGGACCTCCATTTTGGGTGCGTGTAGAACTGTTTTTGGGGGATAGGTGGGGCATCTAATCCGGGATCTCTGTGTTTGTGATTAATTAGCTTTTCAATCTCTGGTTTATTAAACCAGCCTGACCGGTTCTTGTTGGAGAAGTCGGAGAGTCTTTTCATGAATGCCAATTTTGTTAAACCTCAGAGTAACGCCTTACTTGTAACTCGTGTCTGGTGGGAGTTGTCAGGTATCTGAAAAAGGCCAGCTTTGTGGGATGCTTGGAGTTGACCTTGTGGCAGTACTTCAGAAGAAGCGGTTATTTTGTGGGCAGGTTAATGGAGAGAGTGGAGCTGATTAGACCGTGGTCAGTCAAGTGGTTGCTGGTATCTCACAATGAAAGCAATGTCCATGTGAAAACACCCGAGTTTTACCAAGCACCTGTCATTGTTGGGATTGTCCAGGTGAGTCCTGATATTCCAAGTGTTGAACATGATGCGGCAGAGAGGAAGTTGCCTCTGTTAACCATGGGGGTCATTTTTACATGCTAGCTATTACATGGGCTGCACAGCAGCATCTTGACCAACCTGCCAGAGGCTCAGGGAGCAGATCAGGAAAGGCAGCCCTGCGCCCACATCAAGAGAGTGCTGTCAAGCAGGGAGAGACACAGGGTGGCATCTGGACAGATAAGTTCAGATAAGTTTCTGCCTTTTTCTGTTCATTTGCTCGGCAGCTATACCCTTGCTGGGAAATGGGCAGGTGTTTTTCCACCTGTCTGAAAGTCAAGCACAAATCTTGAACATCTCCAGGTGGTTCTGGTTTAAAAGACTCTGTTTCATCTCTAGTTTATTCCATTTCCTGAGGAAGTGGTATGGTTAACCATTTGGGGAGGGAGAGGCAAAAAAAAAGATGAAATCACACCATTTGCAATTGAAACAAAGAGATAAGCATGGTGCATTTTGGGGCGAGGTTTTATAGAACTCCACAATTACATTTTCCCCCAATTTTTCTGTATTTTTCAACTAGAAATGGAAACAACTCTCAAGATTGCAGCGAAGCCTAATTGCCTTTCTATTTATCTTCATGGTGTTCTGTGGTATTGCAACATATCTTAACCTGACTGAACACTGGCAAGGTAGGCAGCATTTGCTGGCTTTTGCATTTGAAGATTGTCTAAACTGTCAATTTGAATACATTCTGTATTTCCACAGTAAGAAAGCAGTTGGTATAGTTGTTTGAAGTTACCATATGCAAGCAGTAGTTATCTTTTTTATGTAGATACTAGACCAAGTGGACCCGTTGGGCCCAAACCTCTCCTGCATTGGTGCAGCACCCTGTCCTCCCCCTCCTCAACCCCCTCTCCCCCCTCCCTACCTCCTCCCCTCCTTTTAAACTTAAAAATGTGAATAACTTTAAAAATATAAGACCCATTTCAATAAAACTACTTGCATTATCACTAAAGTGACAAAGGTGAGTAAGGTGAGCCTAAAATTGTCGCGCTATCGTGTACCGTTTTGGCTGAAGTTCAGTCACAAACAAAATAACAAACAAGAGTTTTAGTATATAGATGTTCAAAGTCAAAATATATAATAGAAATAAAAGGAGAAAATGCAGCCTCTGAGAGAGCAGCCGTTGAAAGGAGTGGTTGGCATTTGCAACGTCCAGCAGGTGTGAGATGTCCATGGGATCATCAACTCTCATTAAGGGACTGGATCCTCCTTAATCCAGACTGTAGCCTGTGGTTAGGCCTTGGCCCGGTATCGTCGCCGGACCAACCTATAACTGCTTAGCTGTCGACAAGTGTGCTGAACTTGTTTACCAGACCATGAGTGGTCACCAAATCTCATCAAGGCCCTGCTTCTGGCTGAACAATTAACAGGCTGTGTGAGTATTTTAAATGTCTCTGATAATCGGAGATGTTTGAATGCTGTTAAAATTATTTAAATAATTCAGAAAATTAATTTTAGAAATACAAAACTTCAAACACATTAAACTGTTTTTAATTAATAACAAATATACAAATTAATAATATCTCGGATAATAAAAAGGGATTAATGTAAAAGGGTGTTTGAACGCTGATGGACATTCGGTGGGCCACAGGGCCCATTCCTGTGCTGCGTGGCTCTGTATCAGTCCAGTAATTCAACCGCAGTACTACAGCTTTGAGTTTTTGCAGCTAGAGCATTCATCGCCAGTTTACAACATTTTGGTATCTTTTCCTAACCCGACTGAATGCAGCTAAAGTAGCAAACCCTGTTGTAGCAGTTGACTGGAACATGATGGTTGTTTGATTCTAACTGGGTCACACCACGCACCCATCACAAATAAGAGCTTTCCTGGGTGGCAGGAAGACAATGAATGGGGGGAAGAAAGTAAGGAGTGTGTACCTATGGGCACACAGAAGTGGTGATGTAAAATGGATTGTCGGAGACACAAGAGACTGCGGGTGCTACAATCTTAAGCAAAAATAAATTGCTGGAGGAACTTGGTACATCAGGCAGCAGCTGTGGAGGGAAATAGACATCGGCCTTGTATTTTCTTTTTATAAGTGCTGCCTAATCCACTAAGGTCCACCAGCAGTTTTTATGTGTTGGATTAAGTTGAGTAGCGTTTTTTTGACCGAGAAAAAATATTTTCAGTGGAATGGCCACTTATGTCAGAAATATTCTATAAAATGGAGGTCTAAGATCAGCCTAGATAAGCTATATCTAAATGCTTTGAATACAATAGTTGATTGTTGCAGCAGGAGGATCTGGGGCACGAAATGCTGTCTCGAGGCGGGGGTCTGGGGAACATGGGGCTGTGGTCTGCGATGTTTGTGTGGCTCCTGAAACTAAGCTCTGTCTCCTGTGTGGTTCCTTTAGCATCACCGGGCCTTGGTGACCTACTAACTTTACGTTCAAAAAAACAGCTGGTCTGGCATCACCACAATCCCAAGTGTGCTGCATTATCGGCGTTTTACTAAACGATGCAGGAGGCCACTCAGGCCTTCAGTCCATGCTTGCTCCCCAGAGAGCCATCCCATCCATGCTTTTTAGTGCCCTGCAGCTTATTCTCTTCCTTGTGTTCATTGACTCCACTTTGCTTCTGTTGCCACTAGTTGACACTAAGGGGTAATTCATAATGGGCAAGTCAAACGCCAGCATGTACTGAGGTTCTGGGAGGAAGCTGGAAGCAAAAATCAAGGTGATTGTGTAAACACCACACAGCCAATATGTGAGGTCAGGTGGTCGGAGCTGTGGAGAAGTTTTACCAGTATATAATTAGCGGTAACCAACTGAGCAGTTTGGAGCATCTGACACCCACCTCATCTGAGCCACAGCTTAGTTTCAGGTTACACCCTCATTAGGAATGATGATTACATATCATAACATAACATAACATAACAAAACTTTATTGTCACTCGGCACAACACCGAACGAAATTTCAGCAGTCACAGCAAAAAAAGAAAAGAACACAGGACACACGACCCCAACACAAACATCCATCACAGTGACTCCAAACACCCCCTCACTGTGATGGAGGCAACAAAACTTCCCCTCTCCTCCCCCCGCACCCACGGACAGACAGCTCGACCCCTACCGAGGCAACCGACACGCACAGCCCCCGCAAGGGGATGGAAGGCCCCCCGGCCGAGCCGCCCCGGGCACCGAAATGTCCCGCGGCCGCACCGGGCGATGTTAAGTCCAGCGGCCGAGCCGCACCGGGCACCGAAACGTCCCGCGGCCGAACCGCACCGGGCACTGAAACGTCCTGCGGCCGCACCGGGCGATGTTAAGTCCCGCGGCCGAGCCGCACCGGGCACTGAAACGTCCCGCAGCCGAGCCGCGCCGGCGATGTTAAGTCCAGCGGCCGAGCCGCACCGGGCACTGAAACGTCCCGCAGCCGAGCCCCACCGGGCACTGAAACGTCCCGCAGCCGAGCCGCGCCGGCGATGTTAAGTCCCGCAGCCGAGCCGCACCGGGCACTGAAACGTCCCGCGGCCGAGCCGCGCCGGTGATGTTAAGTCCAGCGGCCGAGCCGCGCTGGGCACTGAAACGTCCCGCAGCCGAGCCGCGCCGGCGATGTTAAGTCCAGCGGCCGAGCCGCACCGGGCACTGAAACGTCCCGCAGCCGAGCCCCACCGGGCACTGAAACGTCCCGCAGCCGAGCCGCGCCGGCGATGTTAAGTCCCGCAGCCGAGCCGCACCAGGCACTGAAACGTCCCGCGGCCGAGCCGCACCGGGCACTGAAACGTCCCGCGGCCGAGCCGCGCAGGCGATGTTAAGTCCAGCGGCCGAGCCGCGCCGGGCGATGGAAGGCCCCGCGGGCGAGCTGCGCCCCGGGGAAGAGACCTAATAAAAGAAAGGTTTCCCCCACCCCACCCCCCCACCACACATACACAGCCAAAAACAGAAACAAAAACCATCCCAACACCGACACAAACAAAAAAAAGAAAAAAAGACAAACAGACTGCCAGAGAGCCGCAGCCGTTAGGCGCAGCCAACTCCTCCTCGGGGCCGGGGATATTGATTCTGGTCCCTTTCTACTCAAAAATAGAGTTGTTTCTCTTCAGCTAACCTGTACTGTTTTAGTTATTTCACAATTCATGTTCCATATTTCAATCTGGCTTGTTGAGGTGGGCAAATGTACTGCGTGGCATTATTACAGGTACTCTGTAATTGGTAACATGAGATTTGTCTCATGTTATCTGTATGTGACAAATAAACGACTATTGACTATGACAAAAGATTCTGAAGGTAGCCTGCCTGTCTGGTTAAAGCAAAAAGCTATTTTTTTTAAGCCTTTAATACTATACTGTAGACAATGACCTAGATCAGTTTGCATGGAATTACACTTGAGGGCATTAGAAAATAACTGGCTGTAGCACAGCTGAAATTGGTTTAATTATATAGGGATATTTTGGTTTTGTTCACCTGTTTGTTGGAGCAGTTCACAGATGTAAGCAGCTCTCTGGGTACCTTGAACAAGTTAGTATTTGTCACAGGAACTGAAAATTATTTTTGCACCAACTGTTTGTCTTCCGATGTTGTCGTATAAATTATGTCCTTGCTGCCCGTTGACGGTTCAAATAAAGACACGTTGCATAAACAGTCTTGCATTTCCTCATATTTAAATAGGATCGAGAGAAATGATAAAAGGAGTTGAAAGAGATGATGCATAGAAACCGCTTCCGTTGGTGGGGGGAATCCTGGAGAGGTGACAAAATGGCATATGTAGATCCATATTTTACTGCTTCCAAGATCATAGTACCATGATTATCATTGATTTTAAATATCAAGGGATGTGGTCCAAGGGCTAAAAATAGCTAGTATTTGCACTGAGCTTCCCCAGGTGTTTTCGGATTCTGTCTGGATTTTTGTTGCTTTATTATGCACGGGGAATGCTCATTTGTCTTTGCATTTTAATGAAAGAGATTTAATGCCTATTGCAAACCGAAATTAAATAGTGCAGAGCAGTGCATTTGCAAGTAGGATGCACTTATTACCTATCCCTGCCCTCCAGAGATGCTGCATGACCCACAAAGTTACTCCAGCACTTTGTTTTTTTAACCAATGTCATCTGCAATTCCTTGTTACTGCACTTATAGTCTACATTTGCATTATGTGTTTGGGCATTGCTAACAACTAATTGTAACCTGTTTTGCCTATCCGTTCCAGTTCTGTGAATGTACTGTGAGATTCAGGGAGATCTGTGCTATTTGGGTGAAAGGTGAAGGTTAGATATGGAGGAGTTATATTTCCCTGGACACTACCTTGACTGAGAGTTATCCAAAATCCTGACAGGAGCCTTCCAGCTATAAGGGTGTACCTTCATTAAAAGTTGTTACTGTTATTTTCTTACCTGCTGCTTTAAAACCGGGTTAGCTTTCTCCCCAGCTTTGTTCAAGATTTATTCCACGACGTGATTTCAAGGTTAAATTATATAGTCTTGTGTTGACCACTTTGAGCATGTGAGCATTGCAAACAGCTTGTGTATAAATAAATTCTCGAGTATTACCTGAATATACCTGTTGAAAGCGAGGTTATGCCACAGTTTTGCAGTGGTCACGCAGTTTGTACCATTTTTTTTGTTGTTGAAATGGTTGTGCCTTTCTTTGCATTTAGCAGTTGAAGGTCGTGACCAAGAGCTGAAGCAAGTTAAGCCAGTGGTCGTACCTGCACTAGATGTGCTTTTATTCAAGGCACCGTTTATCTCTCAACCACCAGTAAGTAAATCAGATACAACTAACCTGAGCCACATCTGATGCTATTCATTAATTGTGGTTGTGTTTGACTCCTGTGACTGGTGGTGTGCCTCAGGGTTCGGTGCTGGGCCCGTTACTGTTTGTCATCTACATCAATGATTTGGGTGAGAACATACATGGCAAGATTAGCTAGTTTGCTGATGATACAAAAGTGGGTGGTTTTGCAGATAGTGAAGATGGATGTGAAAAATTGCAGCAGGATCTTGATCGATTGGCCAGGTGGGCTGAGGAATGGTTGATGGAATTTAATACAGAGAAATGTGAGATGTGGCATTTTGGGAAATCTAACATGGGCAGGACCTACACAGTGAATGGTAGGGCTCTGGGGAGTGTTGTAGAGCATAGGTATTTAGGAGTGCAGGTGCATGGTTCCTTGAAGGTGACGTTGCAGGTAGATAGGATGGTCAAAAAGACTTTAGGCACATTGGCCTTCATCAGTCAGAGCATTGAGTATAGAAGTTGGGAGATCATGTTGCAGTTGTAAAAGACGTTGGGGAGGCCGCATTTAGATTATTGTGTTCAGTTCTGGACATCATGTTATATGAAAGATGTTACCAAGCTGGAAAGGGTACAGAGAAGATTTACGAGGATGTTGCCAAGATTAGAAGGTCTGAGCTATAGGGAGAGGTTAAGTAGGATGGGACTCTATTCCTTGGAGTGCAGGAGGCTGAGGGGTGATCTTTTAGAAAGAAATCATGAGAGGAATAGATTGGGTAGATGCACAGAGACTCTTGCCTGGAGAAGCTGAATCGAGGACCAGAGGACATAGGATTAAGGTGAAGGGGAATAGATTTAATAGGAATATAAGAAAATAACTGCAGATGCTGGTACAAATCGATTTATTCACAAAATGCTGGAGTAACTCAGCAGGTCAGGCAGCATCTCGGGAGAGAAGGAATGGGTGACGTTTCGGGTCGAGACCCTTCTTCAGACAGATTTAATAGGAATCTGAGGCGTAACTTTTTCACACAAAGAGTGGTGGGTGTATGGAACAAGCTGCCAGATGAGGTAGTTGAGGCTGGGACTATCCCAACATTTAAGAAACAGGTAGACAGGTACATGGATAGGGCAGGTTTGGAGGGATAGAGACCAAACGCCGGCAGGTGGGACTAGTGTAGCTGGGACAAGTTGGTCAGTGTGGGTAAGTTGGGCCGAAGGGTGCTTCCACATTGTATCACTCTATGACTCTTAACAGCTTCAATGAATCAATGATTCAGTAAGTTTAAAGAATTGTAACTGATAACCACTGTAATGGCACATAGATAGTTTGAAAAGGAAAGACACAAAGTACTGGAGTACCTCAGCAGGTCATGCAGCATCCCTGGAGAACATGGGTAGATAATGTTTTGGGTAGGAACCCAGTCTGAAGAAGGGTCCCAATCCGAAACAATTCCTATCCATGTTCTCGATGGATGCTGTATGACCTGCTGAGTTATTCCAGCATTTTGTATCTTTCCTTGGGTAAACCAACAGCTGCGGTTCCTTGTTTCTAGCTAGTTTGAAAAATGTTATTAGTGTAAATCTACAAAACCCTATATATATGAAACATCTAGACATGTCTCTTTATGTGGCACCTGTATCCCATTTGCCAAATAACTTATTTCAGATATTCCTTGACGAGTTATTTATTGTTATTTTTTATTGCCATAAATATTTAAGGTTTAATTTTAATTCTGCGAGGTATTATTTAACATTCCCATCAGTTCAGTCTGGGGATTTTAATTTAACAGTAGAAACCTATATAATTGTATTCTTGTATAATTGTCAAAATAATCATTTCAATCACCATATGCTAACAAAATGTACCTGGCTTATTGCATTGGTGGAGGGTAGGAGAAGATGCTTTTATTTGCTTAGAGGTGTTTCCGCACATATTGTGACTGTTAATTGGTCATTTATTCAAACAGATCTGTGAATGTTCCACAATTTGGAAACCACTTTCGCATGCATCACATTGCAAATACTGCACAACATTATTGACACCAAAGAAAAAATATGCACTTGCTACGTGTTTATTCCTTTACACAAGTGGATAATTTAACGGTTATGATTTACATGAAACAACGCGCCTGTCGTTATATATTCTGAAGAATTGGACAAACAAAAGTTGTCACAAAACAATTCTTTGAATTAAGCAATGTGTCAGCTGTCAATACTGTAATTAACCAAAGCTTTTCCTAGTTCTTCGGTGACATGACAATCCCTTTTTAATCGCAAACTGTATTTTTGTCGTTTTACAAGTTAAAGATGTGTTACATACTAAGCAGGATTTGTCAGATCCAAGAAGCAGAGTACTGTGCTTTAAAAAAAAAAAAAAGAAGGTGTAGAATTATTTTGCTCTATCTTCAACCAACTCCTAGGTTTGTTTTAATCCAGAAACTTAAAAGACCAAATCTGAACAAGCGAGGGCCACCATTTTTACAAAATCGTTTGTCGAAGAAAGAAAAAGAGGAAACAAAAATCAGGAAGGAAGATAATGAAGCAGAAGCTAATTCTGATGACAAAGATAAAGGAAAAAATAACATTATCAGGTACTTGATGGGTGAAACAGCAAACATTTTAATATTTTGCAAAACAATTTTCATGTTAGAAACTTTGATCAACTTAGTAGATTTTTCTTTTGAAGCCTCTATGTTTGAATTTCATAATGGAAGATCCATCCTTTTGTGATGTATGTTAAAGTGATAAATATAACATATTTGTTTTAGCATGGGTATGCTTTGGGGTTAAAAGTCACCTTGATATTTAGACATGAGCAACATTTGACTTCCTGTCAGTTGTGTGTATGTGACCATTTGAACGGTACTTTGTAGTCTGAATTGTGGCAGTGGACTCTTTCATTTTGTGATGCAAATGTCACTTGGTATAATGAGCCTCCCAATGCATGGTCTTGACGTTCACCTCAATATCCCAAATGCAGTGCTTCCACTGTGAGTGGTTGTGGACCAGAGATTTCCAGATGTCAGTAGAGATACTTGGAAACTTTGAAACCTCTCCTCCACCTGGTAATCTCCTCCCATGACACGGCTTGGAACAGAATCCCTTTTGGGAGTTGGAGGTCTGGATTTGAGTATATGAATGCACAACCCGCCTAATGTAGTGACTCAATACTCTAGGCCTGGGAGAATATACTGACATTCTATGGGTCCAGCATAATCAAAGACGAGTCTCACCCCGGTCACTCCCTCTTCTCCCCACTCCCAACAGACAAGAGGTACAGAAGTGTGAAAACACACACCTCCAGGTTCAGGGACAGTTTCTTCCCAGCACCAAGGATGGCCCAATCAATACTTGAAAAATTGAAATTCCCCACTACTATAACCTTGGCCTTGCACCTTTCTGCAGTTGCCTTACATTTTTGTTCCTTTCATTCCCGCTGACTCAGGTGACCTCTATGTTACAGCAGTTTGGTTGCTAGAAATTTGCCCTTGCAGAATTCACAAATCATAACCCAAAAATTTGAGATGTTGAAAACTTACAACTTACCCACAAAACATGCACGCCTTTGGAAGGGGGGGGTGGGGGGGGGGACTGTGAGCACCTGGAGAAAACCCACGGGGTCACAGGGGAATGTGCAAACTGCATGCAGACAACACCCGTAGTCAGGATCGAATCCAGGTCTCTGGCATTGTCAGGCAGCAACTCTACTGCTGCATCTGAATGCTACCGCCTCTTTTGCATTCACCTCTGTCATGTCTGAAACTTTAATGCCCCGAAATAATGAGACGGCCGGTCCTGCTTTTTACTTCACCGCGGTTCTGTGATTGCAATAGCATTTCAATTCTCAGATTTTCACCAGTAATTCTGGAGCTTCAGCCTCCGTAACTAATGCCTCGTCCTACACCCATAGGGCCAGTTTTGAAGGTACATGGGAAGGCAATGCTGCACACTTGAAGAAAGCTGTTCACAACCATTGTTCTTGTCTGCTTTCAGTCAATGTGCTCTCTCACAGCAGTGTGTTAACAAGCATGGGGAGAAGCCAGTATCTGTTAACACTAAGAGCACCACCGATTAGAATAGGCTCAATGCATTAGGGAACAGGTTAAAACAGCAATAACATTTTTAAAAACAAAAAATATATAGTTTAGGAAGTGCACAGCTTTTAAATAATCGAGGGGCTAATAGTTTAGTTTTGTCAGGGCCAGCAAGTTTGATAAACAGAAATTCTGGGATAGTAGGTCCTTGAATCTTATTTGCACAACAGATATTGAAATGTGTAAGAAGGAACTGCAGATGCTGGTTTATATCAAAGATAGACTCAAAATGCTGGAGTAACTCAGCGGGATAGGCAGCATACTGGAGAGAAGGAATGGGTGATGTTTTGGGTCTGAAGAAGGGTTTCGACCCTTAACGTCACCCATTCCTTCTTTCCAGAGATGCTGCCTGCCCCTCTGAGTTACTCCAGCATTTTGTGCCTATCTTCGATAATGAAATTTATCATTTTTGATCATTTTTGCTTTTCTTTCTGTTTGCATCAAGAATGACCTTTGAGAAGCTCCTGTTATTTGTCATGGTTGAATGAATGTGATAACTGATGGTTTTGCTGTTCTAAAATCTACACCGATATTAACCAGGTGACGCTCAAGTGTCCTCAAGTTCCCACACTGAACAGGATCTGCTGCAGCAGCATCCGCATTGTTTGGTTATGGTACAGTAATAAATCCGCTGATGTTCAGGGCACTGAATCTTGACGACATAACTACTAGCACTTTATTCCTCGGAGCACAGGAGGGTGAGGGGTGATCTTTATAAGATCACGAGGGGTATAACATCATGTGGGGAACAGATAGGGTAAACGCACAGACTCTTTTACCCAGAGTAGGGGAATTGAGAACCAGTGGACATAGGTTCAAGGTGAGAGGGGAAAGATTTAATGGGAACTTGAGGGGCAACATTTTCATACAGAGGGTGGTGAGTATATAGAACGAGCGGCCAGTGGAGATAGTTGAGGTAGGTACCATGGCAACATTTAAAAAGACATTTGGACAGTGATATGGATAGGAAAGCAGCAGAATATGTGCCAAACGCAGGCAGCTGGGACTAGTGTAGATGGGGCATGTTGATCGGCATGGGCATGTTGGATCAAAAGGCCTGTTTCCATGCTGTATGACTATAACTGTAGCCAGTTTTGTACTACATTAATTTACTGTATCAATCTGACAAGTTGGTTAAATTAAATAGAAAAACATGACTTGATTTCTACCATTCTAAAACATAATCACAATTATGAAATGAGTGAGCGACAGCATTTTAAAAGATGTTTGAAATGAATACACTGGGGTTTAACTCTGTCCCGTGTCAGTTTTATCCCTGGCTGGCATCCTCTTGCTTAAAAGGAACAGCAGTAATTGTGATGTTTGCACCTGCAGTTGGCGTGGAATGGAGATCGCACCTGAATGGGTTACTGCAGCTCCACCTGATTCAAAGCAAGAGGAGAAACCAGTATTGCATGAAAAAGTAAACACCAAAGAAACAGGTAGCATGGCCATGTAAGGGGTTCTCGTGTTTGCAATTTTTTTTCACCCTTCTGTGGCTGTATTCTGCAGTTTGACGTGTAGCAGGGAACTGGGAAATTGAAACTAGGCAGGTCGCAGCAGTAGAGCTGCTGCCTCACAGCGCCAGAGACCCGGTTTCGATCCTGACAATGGTTGCTGTCTGTGTGGAGTTTGTACATTCACCCAGTGATTGCGTGGGGTTTCTCGGGGATTCCTCCCGCATTCCAAAGATGTACAGTTTTGTAGGTTAATTGGCTTCTGTAAATTGTACCTGATGTGTGTAGGATAGAACTAGTGCAGGGTGATTGATGATCAGTGTGGACTTGGTAGGCCTAAGGGCATGCTGTATTTCCACGCTGCATCTCTAAAATGAAATAAAACTAAAGGTCAATCGAGAGGTTTAACTCTAAGCCTTCGTTTGGCCATCATCGGCAATTCTTCATCTGTTGAATAGATTTCAGACTGGGTAGTTTTCAGAACCTGGAAAAAAACTATGGAAATCTATGCACTCTATCTTTTTTAGCAAACCAACACCTGCAGTTCCTTGCTTCTACATGGAACGATACAATACAGCACAGGAACAAGCTGTTTGACCCATTGACATTTTAGTTCCTTGGATTTCTAAAGATTGGTTCCTCATTAGCTAACTTTGTCATCTTATGGTATGTTTACGGCACCTACCATATGTCCAGCGCCTTTGAAATATTGCAACAGGCACCATTTTTAATATGAAGCCCCATTGAATCACACGAAGGGTGAGAAGGCTAAGATAAATCAGGCAATAAATGATAAGGAAATGGCCACTGCAGACAGTTCTATTCTATTCTCCAGCCCCGCCAAACGCCCTCCATCAGAAAAAAACAATCTTCCAAAACACAGACCTCTAAGGGAACAGGGTGTAGCACCTACATCCTTAAGTGGGTATTCTATTCTGAGCCAAGGCCGCACCTTGTTTATTAACACTGATGTTTGCATTGTTTGGACATGTTGAGTATTTCAATCCATCAAAAGCTATCGGGTGCCTTGGTTATTTGAATTCAGGGACCACATACGTCACCTCATTTTTCTTCCCAGGTAGAGTGTTGTACCTTTGATATTTGTAAAGGCCTTCTATGACCCTTTAAATATTCAGTACCACTTTCTGTTCCATACTATTTTCTCAGTTTTCTAAAAGAAAGTTTAATTTTATTGCCAGTTCAATTCTGCTTTTATATCCCAGCAGTGACGTGTAAACATTTCATAAATGCATATCCTCATCTTAGTCTGATGCTTGTGCAGATTTAAGATGTAATCAGGATCAAGGAGAATGACAGTAACTTAATTTTGCCTTCTGTGGCCCATTGGAGTACTTTTGCCAAGAAATATGTGAATGTGGCCACCTGGAGAACATGATTGAGCTTTGTGACCTTGAACCTGAGGTAATGGAAAATCACCAGCGAAAGTAGATCCTATGAACAACCAGGATTAGGAGAGGACTGCAGCCTGGATTCGGCAGCAAGTTCGGGGAAAATAATCTGCCCACTTTGAACCTCTGCCTTTGTAGTCATTTTAATTCAGTATATTAATAATTAATGTTGCTGCAGCCTCATTTGGTTCTGTTCACTTGTAGCCACTGTAAACGTGCAGCAGATGGCAGTGATAGAAGCATTCCAGCATGCGTGGAAAGGATACAAACAGTACGCCTGGGGTCATGACGAACTGAAGCCGATTTCTAAGACCTACAGTGAATGGTTCGGCTTGGGACTGACGCTGATTGATGCCCTGGACACCATGTGGATTTTGGGCCAAAAACAAGGTGACTTCAATGAATTGCATAACATTGATGCTGTTGGCCTTTGATGTAAGATGGAAGTATTGGGCAGCGGATCTTTCACAGGGGAGTATACTTGTGCTTTCTGCATCTCAAAAGTGAGGTTGTTACCAATTAAAATCAAGTGGGCGGCACGGTAGCGCAGCGGTAGAGTTGCTGCTTTACAGCGAATGCAGCGCCGGAGACTCAGGTTCGATCCTGACTACGGGTGCTGCACTGTAAGGAGTTTGTACGTTCTCCCCGTGACCTGCGTGGGTTTTCTCCGAGATCTTCGGTTTCCTCCCACACTCCAAAGACGTACAGGTATATAGGTTAATTGGCGGGTAAATGTAAAAATTGTCCCTAGTGGGTGTAGGATAGCGTTAATGTACGGGGATCACTGGGCGGCACGGACTTGGAGGGCCGAAAAAGGCCTGTTTCCGGCTGTATATATATGATGATGTATGATGATGATGACCTTTCACAGACTCGGGTGTGGTTGAGGTGGGAGAATGCTTTTGGAATTTTAAAAAAGCATGTTAGATTGAGCATTTTCATGGTTACCCTGTACCAGATTTCAAATCTTACTAAGTTTGCTGCTTCTCATAACTTTATTGTTCCTTCCTCAGAATCAGATTTTGATATAATTATTCTCTGATTTTTAGAATTTGAAGAAGCCAAGAAATGGGTGATTGATGAATTGAATCTTGGTAAAAGTGTGGATGTGAATTTGTTTGAGACGACAATTCGTATTCTCGGTGGATTACTCAGTGTGTACAATCTAACTGGAGATCAAGTCTTCCTGGATAAAGCAGTAAGGAGTTTTACCTCTGTAATTTAGCTCATTATGAGGCCATTCATATACTTGTGTTTGACATTAAAAGAACTAATAATAGCCATGGTCTGCGCTTGTGCAGTTCCTAATAATAAGTGAAAATGTATAAACGTATTGGATTCTCGGCACCACGCTCTGTTATAGGGCGGGCACCTATTCTGCATGGTGCCTATGTCACAGGAGGAGCATCTCTGCCTGGCTCGACTTGTGCCAGATACCTGCAAAATCTGGGTATGACCTGCCCCCATCATCCTTGACACTTTGTGGTTTCTGCCTTGTCCGACATGAGATGTAATTATCATTGGGTGGGAGGGAAACATACGGTATTTCTCTGTGCCGTGCTGGGAGTTATAGAGTTGTCCAGCACAGAAGCGGGCCCTTCTGCCTGCCTCGTGCATTCTCTTTGCACCTATCCCATTCACCTGCATTGATCCCGTATCCCTTTGCTCCATTCCCGTGCAAGTACCAGTCCAGGTGCTTTTTAAACATTGTAATTGTATCTGTCTCTATCGCCTTCTCTGGCAGCGCATTCTGGATATTCATCACACGTTTTTTTTAGAGAAAAAACTTGTCCTTCAGTTTGAATTCAACTCGGGCAAATGTGAACTGATGATTTTAGGAAATTGGGGCAGGGCGTACACAGTGAATGACAGGGACCTGGGGAGTGCTGTGAGGTCGAGGGATGCAAGTACATAGTTCCCTGTATGTGGTGACTAGGTGGTGAAGGTGGCATTTGGCCTGCTTGCTTTCATTGAATTGGACATTGAGGACAAGATTTGGAACATCATGTTACAGCTACACAAGATGTTGGTGAGCGTGCACCTGGAATAATGTGTACGGTTCTGCCTGCCATTCTAAAGGAAGGATAGGATTAAGCTATAATGAGTGCAGAACAGATTCATAAGGATGTTACTGGGGACTGGAGGGCTTGAATTTTGAGGAGAGAATGGATAGGCTAAGTTTTTTCTCTGGAGCAAAATAGGCTGAGGGGTGACCCTGTACAGGTTTATAAAATCATGATGGGTATAAAAAAGGTGGATGGCCAATCTTTTACCTAGGGTAGGGGAGTCTAACACTGGAGGGCATAGATTTAACATGAGAAGGGGAAGATTTCAAGGGGACCTGAGGAGTCGGTTTTTCCACTGAGGGTGGAATGAGGATATATGGCATGAGTTAGCAGAGAAAGTGGTCGAGACAGGTTAAATTACTGTGTTCAAAAGGTGTTTGGGCAGGTTGATGGATAGGGCAAGATGAGAGGGATAAGGGCTAAACATTAGCAAATGGGGTTAGCTCAGTGATACAGCAAGAAAACAGGCCCTTTGGCCCAATTCGTCCATTGCAACCAAGATGCTCCATCTGAGCTAGTCCCATTTGTCCACGTTTGGCCCCTATCCCTCCAAATCCTTTCACACCAATTACCAGTCTAAATGTCTTTTAAATGTTGCTAGTACCTCAACTACTTCCTCTGGCAACTCATTACATATAGCTATCACTCTGAGTGAAAAGGTTGCCTCTCGAGTTCCTATTCAAGCCACCTGTTTACTCTTCATATACCCTGTAGAATCTTTGGGGATTTTCCTTTCACCTTGCCTGCCAGCACCATTTCATGTCACCTTTTGCCATCCTGATTGCTGACTTCAAAGTCCTCCTATAGTACTTGTACTTGAGGAGGCATTTGTTTGAAAAGTACCAAGTAGTGACAAAGATTTGACTTCCTAAGTATCCTAATGCCAGAATTCAAATTCGACTTGCAGTAATGATTGTTCTTCAATACGCTGTATTTCTCTGGAGCAATGGTGGCTGAGGGGAGACCTGATATGTTTATAAATTTATGCGGGTAACAAATGGGGCCAATCTCTCTCCCCAGATGGAAATATCAAAGACCAGAGGGCATAGCTTTCGGGTCAGAGAGGGATAGTGTGAAGATATGCATGCCAAGTTTTTGTGGACATTGGTAGTGATCTGGAACACAGTGCCAGTGGTGATGGTGGAAGCAGATACGATAATGGCTTTGGATAGGCATAAGGATATGCAGGGAATGGAGGGATATGGATCATGTCCCTCCATAGGAATTAGTTTAATTTGGCATCACATTCGGCAAAAGATAACGTGGACTGAAGAGCCTATTCCTGTGCTGTACTGTTCCACGTTCATTCACTTAAAACTCAGGAAGCAATACATCAAAAATTAAATGAATATTTTCTTGATTTAAAAGTTTGAGAATCGTGACATCTTCTGTAAATGTGCTTGACACTTTGTAAATGTTTTTGCCTGCATAATGTACACTTAATGTTGTTGCTACCTGTGTGAATAGAGTGAGCTGGGGGATCGTCTAATGCCAGCCTTCAATACGCCGTCCAAGATTCCGTATTCCGACGTGAACATTGGCCGTGGAACTGCCCATCCTCCACGCTGGACCTCTGACAGTACTGTGGCAGAGGTGACCAGCATTCAGCTCGAATTTCGGGAGCTGAGCCGCCTCACCAAAAATAATAAGTACCAGGTACGGTAGACTGCTTGTTTCCATTAGTTTACTGAAATTGATTTTAAAGTTCGAATATGCTGATTGTGATTCCTTTTTCTCTCTCAAATCATGAAAGTTGTTCTGCATCTTGGCCGATCCTTTCGCTTGATGCTTGGAATTTTGGGGGTTTGTCTATTCTGAGATTAATGCAGTACATTTCAGGATCAACTCTTCCAGTCTTATGAATTATTCCAAAATAGTGTGTTATTGCATCTTCAGTTTTGACTAATGTTTGTTATACAATTGCAAAATTTTAATTGTCAAAATTTTGTTGAGTCTTCACTTAAATTAGAGTGTAATTTTGTAATCCTTGAACATAGGAGGAGGCCACTTGGCCCCTCGTATCAGTAGCACTATCCTACACTCTAGGGTCAAAGTACAATTCTTATCAAAGCCAAACCTGTACATCTTTAGAGTGTGCGAGGAAATTAGAGCACGCGGAGAAAACCCTCGTGGTCACAGCGAGAACATACAAACTCACCAGACAGCGGCCGTAGTTACGATCGAACCCGGATCTCTAGCGCTGTAAGGCAGCAACTCTACCATGCGGCACTGTTGTTGTATTGCATGTCCCAAATTATTTTTCTTTTCGTTGACCGGGATTTACAAATCAATGGGCTAATTAGAATCGTGGATCTGAATCAGGAAATCTTTTGTTTTCCATTTTTAACTTTTGATTTATTTTATAATTTTGTCTACCTTTCACTTATTCCTTATTTCATTTACACGCAACTCCACATTTCCAGAGCTCCCACAGCGACAGAACATGGGGACTTGGCTGTTTTCATTCTATTCCAAGCCATTGCCGAGTCCCCTGACTCACCATGTGTTTGTATTAAGTGGCTCTGGAGCTATTTGGACTTTTGTGGATTTGAACTTGTAAAAAATAAGTTCCAACAGAATGTGCTCTTATCTTAACAGCTCATCAGTTTCCTAATAACTTTCTGTTCTCACCCCCCACCTCCCCCCCCTTAAACAGGCAGCGGTAGATGATGTAATGAAACAAATTCACAGACTTGGAGGGAAGAAGGATGGATTGGTGCCAATGTTCATAAACACCAACTCAGGACAATTTAGCCACCTTGGTGTCTACACGCTTGGTGCCAGGGCTGACAGCTACTATGAGTATCTGCTTAAACAGTGGATCCAAGGAGGAAGGAAAGAGGCAGCGTAAGTAATGCAGAATTTAAATTGAGCAACTTGTAATAGTAATATACAAAGTTGGTTCGTTCTTTATTGAAATCACAGAAATAAATTAATCAAAAAAGGATTAAACCTATTTTTTTTAGTTTAGAGATACAGCATGGAAACAAGACCTTCAGCCCACCGAGTCCACGCCGACCAGCGTTCCCCACGCATTAACACTATCCTACATACACTAGGGACAATGTACAATTATTCCAAGCCAATTAACCTCCGATTGTGTACATTTTTGGAGTGTGGGAGGAAACCGGAGATCCCAGAGAAAACCCCCGCAGGTCACAGGGAGAATGTACAAACTCTGTACAGACAAGCAACGAACTCGAGTCAGGATCAAACCCGGGTCTCTGGTGCTGTAAGCCAGCAACTCTACCGCTGTGCCACCATGACACCATAAAGTCTACTAAACTAGATAAACTCTGCTTATCCACTGTCTATTCAGAAGTCCTGGTGGTTTGTAACCTGGTTCATCGGGTAATATTTGCTGCACTCCTCTTTTTATTCAATGAGACCACAGCTCACACGCTCTTTTTCTACTCTTCTGGTTACTGAAAAATATATGATCTAAGTGAATTAAGAGTGTTGAGCTATTAATGGAAGTACACTCTAATAGTTAATATCTGCCAATCTGTTTTCTTCAAAGTTAGATTGTCTGAGCTTTTGCTGCAGTTGGAACTACAGCTGGTTCAGATCCAGTGAAGCTCTTCCTTCAAGATGCTTTCATGGGTGTTGGTAGAATTTAGTCTGGCAATGACGTCAGACTTCATAGTTTGCACTAACCAACTCTAAAATGAATTTAATCAAATGCAAATAGCAGTACATAGCTGGTCGAAGCAGTTTCATTGATTTTCTTCTTAATCTTTAGCAACACTCTTAAACTTTCCTGTTTAATTATCTAGATAACATTTGGACTCATTTGCACAAGTTCCAACCTCACGTGAAATTTCAAAATGTTTATGAGTATTCAAAATCAGTCTCTGGCACACCCTCTCTGCATCTTCCTCTCTCTCTTGCATGCTTTTTATTGATTTTAACTGGTTGGACATAAAGTGTGCTGCATTTTACCTGCTGCAGAACTGCGCCCTTGGGATTTTGCCTTTCTGGACCCTTGGATGTACTCCAATTTATAACCAAATAAACATAGCACAAAAAGTAAGGAAATTTGTGTTTGGTAGATTATTTCTTTGTTGTAACAATGCTTCTTGGCAATAGATCTTATACCGTTGGAAAGCCTGTTTATTTCCCTTTTAAATGGTGCCATATTTGTAAGGAACATGCATTTGTGGGATGAGCAGCAGAGCTGAGTATGTGGGTTGCGCCCATGAAAAATCTGCCAAATCTTCTCTGCCAATGCCAAACAGCTTATTCTGCCAGACTCTTGTTTGGTGTTGTTTGGTGGATTGGATGATTGAAGTCTGAAGAAGCAAGACATATTGGCAATTTAACAATTTATTCATTTAATAAACAGGAGCCTCAGTAGCGTGTGGAAGAACCATACACAGCCACAACAGCCTGGCACCTCCTCCTCATGCTGGTCACCAGCCTGGTCACACACTGTTGTGGGATGGCATCCCATTCTTCAACCAACATTTGTCGCAAGTCAGCCAACGTGGTTGTGTTGGTCACTCTGGCACGAACAGCACGCCCAAGCTGATCCCACAAGTGTTCAATGGGGTTGAGGTCAGGACTGCTGGCAGGCCATTCCATCCTCTCCACTCCCAAATTCTGGAAGTAGTCTCTGAGAAACCCTGGCGAGCATTGTCATTTTGGAGGATAGAGTTCGGTCCCGGACTGTGGAGATATGGGATTGCCACTGGTTGCAGAATCTCATCTCGATATCTCTCTGCATTGAGGTTGCCTCCAATGATGACAAGCCTCGTTTTTCCAGTAAGGGAGATACCGCCCCACACCATCGGCCATATCGTCCTGCAAACCTGTAGAAGACAGCCTACGGTTTCTAAGTGCTGACAGGGTGAGGAAACGGACTTCTTCGGGTGTCGTCTTCTTGGGACGCCCACTTCGCGGCCTGTCTCTGACATCCCCCGTTATATGGAACTTGGCCTTCACTTTGGAGATGGTACTAGGGCTCACTCCAAATAATGCCGCAACTTGGTTTTGCGGAACACCAGCTTGAAGTTGCCCTATCGCACGGGCCCTATCCAGATCAGTCAAACGTGGCATGCCAATTCTTGGAGCAGACACCTACTGACCACTGTAGCAGGGCCCATGCTCACAGATGCTGCCAATCAGGTGCCAATCAGGCACCTGATTGTCAGCACCTGGGGGTACCAGAAGCTCAAAACAAGTCAATAGCAACAGCAGAATAAGCTGTTTGGCATTGGCAGAGAAGATTTGGCAAATTTTTCATGGGCGCAACCCATATACTCAGCTCTGCTGCTCATCCCACGAATGCATGTTCCTTACAAATGTGGCACCATTTAAAAGGGAAATAAACAGGCTTTCCAACGGTATAAGATTTATTGCCAAGAAGCATTGTTACAACAAAGAAATAATCTACCAAACACAAATTTCCTTACTTTTTGTGCTATGTTTATATTAATTTAAAGTTTTATTTTACATATACAATAGTGTAGTAAATTTTCGATTGAACCCAATGAGTTTAATGGGAGTGAGGATAGCCCAACATGCTGGACCTGGGCTCTGACCACATTCCCCACCTTCTGTGTTCTGGGCCCCAAGCCCTTGCTGTAGCATCAGATCCGGCCTGAACTCTGAACCTCAGCTCACATTCTGGGCGAACGAGTGAACTTATCGCAGGACCGTGACAATCTCCAATCAAGTATTGGATTATCAGCGTTTTACTTTGCAAGGAATATTATTTTGGGGGATATAATTTCTAGTTACATCGGTATTAATTTTACCAATATCTGTGTGTCATTACCCCATTTGCAATAACATCTTAAATGGTGCATGGTGAGCAGAAACATTTTTAACAAGCTATTAACGATTTACATTTTTGTGTTTAATTGCCAGCTTGCTGGAAGACTATCTGCAGGCCATAGAGGGTATCACGAAGCACTTAATTCGAAAATCAGAACCAAACAAACTAACCTTTGTAGGTGAATTGTCCCATAATCAATTCAGTCCAAAGATGGTAAGTAGCTTGTCTTAAATTAAAGTGCATTAGGGATAGAATTATGCTTGTTGTTAGAGGAACAAATGATTATTGAGTTGTCAGAAGGAGTGACTTGCAAGGCTGCTTGGTATATGTCACCGAAGGACTGCTTTAATCATTACATTTACATGAGCATAATGCAGTCAAATTTCTATAATGTGCAAACTGACTATTCAGAAATCACAAATTCGGTATCTATTTCACCAGGAAATAGTTTCCACAACCCTTTTCACATTTCCTACTTCACTGAGAAGTTTATTATGCTGGAATAATTAGACACTGAGCATGGGCAGATCAGGGCTCACTAACCTGATTGCATTTTTTGAGGAGGTGACACAGATTAAGGGTTGACCAGTCAATGGTGTCTACATGGATTTTAGTAAGGCATTTAGTAAAGTCCATCATGGTAAGCTCTTCTAGAAGATGAAGATGCATGGGAGACACGTTGACTTGTCATTTGGATTCAGAACTGGCTTACCCATGAAAGACAGGATGGAAGGGTGTTATTGTGACTGGAGGTTTGTGACCAGTAGAGTTCTGCAGGGATCTGTGCTGGGATCTCTGTGTTTATGATGTATATAAATTGCTCGGACATAATTGACAGTGGACATAAATGGAAATGGGTTATTTGTTAGTAAGCTTACAGATGACACCAAAGTTAATGGAGTTGCTAGGGAAAATTGTCAAAGGATACAGTGGGATTTAGATCAATTGCAGTTACATGCAGGGAAATGGCAGATGCAGTTTATCATATCATATCATATATATACAGCTGGAAACAGGCCTTTTCGGCCCACCAAGTCCGTGCCGCCCAGCGATCCCCGCACATTAACACTATCCTACACCCACTAGGGACAATTTTTACATTTTACCCAGCCAATTAACCTACATACCTGTACGTCTTTGGAGTGTGGGAGGAAACCGAAGATCTCGGAGAAAACCCACGCAGGTCACGGGGAGAACGTACAAATTCCTTTGTGAGATTCGTACTTTGGGAGATTACTTTGGGTCTAAGTTCATTACTCCTTGAAAGTGGCAACACAAGTCGATAGAGTGGTAAAGATGTATGTTATGCTTGCCTTCATTGATGGAGGCATTGAGTATTAAAGTTAAGAAGTCATGTTGAGGCTTTATAAAACATTGACTTGGTCACCGTTGGAGCATTTTATGCAATTCTGGTTGCACAAAAAGGATGTGGAGGTTTAGGGAGGGCACAGAAGGGGGTTTAACAGTATATTTCCTGGATTAGAGAGTATTATCTATAAGGGAGAGGTTGGACAAAGTTGAGACGTTTCTCTGGGACATCAGAGGTGGAGGGGAGACTTGAGAAAAGTATGTAAAATGATGAGACATATAAGGTAGACGGTCATACTCATACACCTTTCTCCGGGGTGGAAAAAGACTGGGGGGTGCATCATGTTCAGCTCAGATATTGTGAGCCAAAGGGCCAGGTCCTGTGCTGTACTGTTACAATGCATAATATACAAGAGTATATCAAAAATATTTTGAACGAGTAACGCCCAATAGTCTAGAATGTGAGACAGAGGTTCACTTGCACCTCCTCCAACCTCATCTATTGCATCCGCTGCTCTAGATGTCAACTTATTTATATCGGCGAAACCAAGCGCAGGCTCGGCGATCGCTTCGCTGAACACCTGCGCTCGGTCCGCATTAACGCAACTGATCTCCCGGTGGCCCAGCACTTTAACTCCCCCTCCCATTCCCAGTCTGACCTCTCTGTCATGGGCCTCCTCCAGTGCCATAGTGAGGCCCGCCGGAAATTGGAGGAGCAGCACCTCATATTTCGCTTGGGCAGTTTGCAGCCCGGTGGTATGAACGTCGACTTCTCCAACTTCAGATAGCTCCTCTGTCCCTCCCTTCCCCTCCTCCTTCCCAGATCTCCCTCTATCTTCCTGTCTCCACCTATATCCTTCCTTTGTCCCACCCCCGACATCAGTCTGAAGAAGGGTCTCGACCCGAAACGTCACCCATTCCTTCTCTCCCGAGATGCTGCCTGACCTGCTGAGTTACTCCAGCATTTTGTGAATAAATCGATTTGTACCAGCATCTGCAGTTATTTTCTTATAGTCTAGAATGTTAGCTGCTCAGGCATCAAAGTCTTGAGTGTGCTGGATTATTGGAGCTTCACATTGAACTACAATGGTTGTAGGATCGTTTGCAAGTTGTATGTATTTATTTGGTTGTAACTGTTTGCTGATGGGATAACTTTAACATTAGGGTGGTCACGGTGGTGCAGCGGTTGAGTTGCTGCCTTATAACGAATGCAGCGCCGGAGACCCGGGTTCAATCCCGACTAGGGGTTTTGTCTGTATGAAGTTTGTACGTTCTCCCCGTGACCTGCGTTAGTTTTCTCCGAGATCTTCGGTTTCCTCCCACACTCCAAAGACGTACAAGTTTGTAGGTTAATTGGCTTGGTAAATGTAAAAATTGTCCCTAGTGGGCAATGTGCAGGGAGTGCTGGTCGGAGCGGACCCGGTTGGCCGAAGGGCCTGTTTCCGTGCTGTATCTCTAAACTAAACATCGGCAGGCAAAACATGCTGAGAAATGGTGGCAGTTCCATGCTGACCCTCTCCCCCCCCCCCCACTGGATTCAGGTTTGGGACTTAGAAGCAATGCCAAGTCCCTGTATTGGTGGCTGTGATCTGCCATTGGACTGATGGTGGAGTCCAGTGACAAGGTGCAAATATTTTGCCGATAACAGATGTAAACAGAGATTTGCCCAATAAAACTCCACCAGCTGGGACTTGACGCAGGAAGGGAAGAGTCCTTTCATTGATATGGGGAAGAATAGCTGTGAGAGATGGAGGTATGCACGTCATTTAAATGAAGTCAAAAATCGCTGATGCTGGAAATCTGAAATAAAAATGTATTGGAAATCTCAAGGGATCCAGTTTGTTGCTCGAGTCTTTCATATGGTTTGCTTGCCCCTTAATCAGCTTGACCTAATTCTATCTTACTGATTCTGAGAATTGTATCCATTTGCTTTAGTTATGTTTCCTTGTTGCTTTTTAAAGGAGTTTGTATCATTAAATGCTTGTAACATTTTTTTTCAGAACAAGCTGTGCTTTGTGGATTTAGATCACCAGGGTGACAGAACAAGAGTCTCGAGTTTTACTTCAGTTAAAGTTGATTGACTTGTAGTCTGCTAACAAAACACTGCAACCATGGTTTTAGAGTACTTATGCACCTGAGATTCCAGAATATTGATTTAAGTTTGGAAAGTTTGAAAAATGATCTAAAATGTTTTATTTACATTGTGTATGGATTTCATTTCATGTTCTAACTTGTTGGTGTTGCTGAGTAGCTTTTGTTGGTAGACTTGTGTAACTACCATGAAAAATAATGCATTTTGCACCTTCATCTATGCAGATGAGAATATTCCCAGATTTCTGATATACAAATGGAGTACTTATAACTAATGCTTGAATTGTTGTCCTGCTGGAATTGAAATTGGGCAAGCACAAATTTTATTTGTGGTCGACTCAGCCACTTGGTAAATTGGATCCAAAATTTGACTTGATGATTGGAGGCAGAGGGTGATGGTTGTTTTATGAGTAGAAACCTGTGACCAGTGGTGTACCATTGGGATCAGTACTGGGTCCCTAACTGTTGGTAGTATACATTGGTGATAGATGTGGATGTAGGAGCTATGATTAGTAAGTTTGCAGACAACTCAAATATTGGTGATGTTGATAGTGAGGAGGGCAGGGACAGGTTACACATGATATCAGTTAGCAAGTTGAGCAGGGCCATGCAGATGGAATTTATTCCTGATAAGTGCAAAGTGATGCATGTCAAGTCAAATAAGAGAAGTATATACCATCAATGGCAAGGCCCTAGGGAATAAGGAACAAAGCGAGGTTGATGTTACAAGTTGAAAGACCTTGAAAGTGGCAGAGCAGGTGGTTTGAAAAAAAAAGCATATGTGACGTTAGACTTCATTAGTGGGGAAGATATTGAACATTTTATAAAACATTGGTGAGGCCACATCCAGGATATTCTGTGCAGTTTTGGTCGCCTCAATGTGGACAGGTGTAGAAGAGTTTCACCAAGATATTGCTTGGGATGGAGCGTTTGAATTATGATGAGATTGGATGTGCTGGGTTTGCCTGCCTTGGAGCAGTGGTAGAGGTGATAGAGGTGTACAAGATTGAGAAACAGTGGCAGGGGAGAAGCCAAAACCTTGTCCACATAGCTATAATCACTGTGCATAGGTATAAGATAAATAATAAGAGGGTCAGAGGGGATTTTTTTTAACCCAGAATATGGTTGAAATTTGGTATTCCCAACCTGAGCAACCAGTGGAAGCAGAGATGGTCACTACATTTAATTTAACTCTAGACAAGTACTTGAATCGCCAAGTCATATAAAGCTATGAACCAAGTGCTGATAAATGGGATTAGTAGAAGGACTTGACAGTCGGCAGGGACGGTGGGAGAAAGAGTCTGACTCCATCGGAGTAGCCTGACCTGGGCATGTCTCACACCCCTGCTACTAACACTTAAGTCCTAAACACTTAACGCAAAGCACAATTGCCATTAGTCTTATTTACCCTTTTGACCTTATCTCACCATTTCACCTTCTGTCCTATCCATTCCCTCCAGCCACTTTTTCTGCAACTCAAAATTGTTTATCTCTTCCCAATTAGTGGAGTCTCACTCCTGTAACATTGACTGCTTCTCCCGCTTAACCTGCTGAATCTTTCCAGAACTTTGCCTTTTTAATTTTGTCTGTTCATCTCCAAGCTGGCCAGTACTGGTGTAAGGTTATCCACTTGTAACATTACCTGTCTTTCTCTCCCTCCAATCTACAATTTCAAATTATAACTCTTACTCTTACTGTCCATTATGCCTCCTGGCATGTAGGGCAACAACAAAGGTCCTCCACTCCTGTCTGTTGTGGGCTAGTTTCTGGACACTACCCCAGGTCAATTCCATAGTTTTCATTTCCTCCTCTACAATTCGAGGCCATGTGGTTTTGGGTCTCCCTCTTTTCCTTTTCCCTTCTGGTGTCCAGTGCAGGGCTATTCTTGGGATGCTGTCTGGTTCTCTTCTCAGTATATGGCCAATCCACTTCCAGCGCTTTCTCATGATGATGGTATCCATACTCTCTTGCTGGCATTGAGCAAGGAGATCTTGGTTGGATATGGTGTTTGGCCAAAATATTCTAAGGATTCTTCTCAGGTTCTTAGTATGGAAGACTGACAGCTGCTTGATGTCACTCGCTGTCATTCTCCAGCATTCCAAGCCATAGAAGAGGGTGGAGAGGACACAGCTCCCGTATATTTTCGGCTTGGTCTTGGTGCTGTATTGCTGCGACCTCCATACATTGTTTAGCATTCTGAAAACATTCCTAGCCTTGTTTAGCCGGTTCTTAATGTCATTTTGTGCTCCGCCATCGTATCTGACTTTACTACCAAGATAAATGAACTCCTCAGTTATGGGAAGGTCGTTTCCATTCACTTGGATTGGTAAGGGGTTTTGGATGTTTAGTGTCATTAATTCAGATTTTCTTCTGGTTGATCTTCAAGCCAATTTGTTGTGCAAAGTCACTAAGACGGGATGTTTTTTCCTGCATGTGTTTGTGAGTGTGGGAGACCAGGGCTATGTCATCAGCAAAATCAAGATCTTCCAATGTTGAGAAGAGGGTCCATGGTATGCCTCTTGCTTGATCTTCGGATGTCTGATGCATCACCCAGTCAATAGCAATATTGAAGAGTAGCGCTGACATCACACACCCTTGTCGAACTCCTGTCTTCACCTGGAATGTGTGGTTACTATTCCCTACTCTGCAAGAGAAGTTGGCGTAGAAGCTCTTAATTACTTCGACTATGTGCTGTGGGATCCCATACATTCGTAATATGCCTCAGAGACTGTCCCAGTGGATGCTGTCAAATGCTTTCTAGAAATCAACAAAGATGATGTATATCTGTCTCTGCCACTCTGTGCACTGTTTTATAATGTTACGCCGGGCAAATATCTGGTCAATGCATCCCCTCCCACCACAAAATCCTGCCTGCTCTTTCCTGAACTGTTTGTCTACTGCTTCTGAGGTACATTGTATTATAATCTTTGCCAGAATCTTGCTTGGAATTGATAGAAGAGTGATCTTCTCCAATTGTTACACTCTCTTAAGTTGCCTTTCTTTGGTATCCTAATAATAACTCCTTCTGACCAGTCATCAGATATCTCCTTTCTTTCCCAAATAGCTGTGAAAAGTGGTACAAATACTTTGGCTGCAAGTTCTGGGTCCGCCTTAAACAGTTCTGCATTGAGGTTATCTTGGCCAGGGGCTTTTCCACTTTTGAGGGACTGAATGGCTATAACAATTTCCTCCTTAGTTGGTGATTCAGTGCTAATATCTAGGTCATCCTCTGCTTGTTGGGTGTTAGCCTCTATTATGGGCGGTGTTCTATTCAATACTTCATTAAAGTGTTCCACTCAGCGGGCTTCTTGTTCTGTTTCTGTTGTTAGGTGTCGGCCTTTTTTGTCTACAATTGGTGTCTCAGTGGTTTGATGATGTTTGCCACAGATTATTTTGGTCATCTTGTAGACCTTCCCTTGCTTTCCTTTCTTATTTGACTCTTCTGCTCGATTGGCTAGATCTTCCAGGTACGCCCGTTTGTCAGCTCTAGCTTTCCTCTGAACTGCTTTGTTTGCTTCTTGATGTCACTAGTGCCAATTTCCCTGTGTCGTACATTGTTCGTACATTCCAAAATCCTATCCTAGTCTTATGTTTGGCATTCAGAACTTCCTGCCAGTGGCTTCGTTTCGGCTTTGACCATTGACATTCATCCTTTCGTCTGTCGATAGCCCTGGAAATCCGTCACACCCAGTAGTGTTGATTCCTTCAGTTGTTGTTTCCGTAACATATTCATTTTACGAGGCTGGGTTGTTAGCCCTGTGCTCAACCCCCAACCTGGAGGACCAGTGGATCGCTCTTCGTCTCGTCTCTACCCTTCGACTTGTTCAGCATGGAAAAACCCTAACAGGAGACGAATCTCCCGCTGGCATAGCTCTTGGGATCACTGAGACACACAAGCTCCCCGATCACGACGGGGATAAATTATAGCCTCCTGCCATAATTAAGAGGACATGCTTCACCAGGGTACACTTATGGAGGTCGAGAATGAGATACAGTGCCCTCCAAAATGTTTGGGACAAAGACCCATCATTTATTTATTTGCCTCTGTACTTCACAATTTGAGATTTGTAATAGAAAAAATCACATGTGGTTAAAGTGCACATTGTCAGATTTTAATAACGGCCATTTTTATACATTTTGGTTTCACTGTGTAGAAATGACAGCAGTGTTGATACATAGTCCCCCCCATTTCAGGACATGCATCACTTTGCACTTATCAGGAATAAATTCCATCTGCATGGCTCTGCTCAACCTGCTAACTGATAATGTTTGGGACACAGCAATGTCATGTAGTTATATTTAGTATTTTGTTGCATGTCCTTTGCATGCAATGACTGCTTGAAGTCTGCAATTCATGGACATCACCAGTTGCTGGGTGTCTTCTCTTGTGATGCTCCGCCAGGCTTGTATTGCAGCTATCTTTAGCTTATGCTTGTTTTGGGGGCTAGTCCCCTTCAGTTTTCTCTTCAAAGCATAAAAGGCATGCTCAATTGGGTTCAGATCGGGTGATTGACTTGGCCACTCAAGAATTTACCTTTTTTTAGCTTTGAAAAACTTTGTTGCTTTGGCATTATGTTTGGGATCATTGTCTTGCTGTAGAATGAATCGCTGGCCAATGAGTTTTGAGGCATTTGTTTGAATTTGAGCAGATATACACTTCAGAATTCATTAGGCTATTACCATCAGCAGTTGGATCATCAAAAAGATAAGTGAGCCAGTACCTTCAGCAGCCACACATGCCCAGGCCATAACACCCCCACCACCGTTTCACAGGTGAGGTGGTATGCGTTGGATCTTGGGCAATTCCTTTCTCCTCCATACTTTGCTCTTGCCATCACTCAATTATGTTAATCTTCATCTCATCTGTCCACAAGACCTTTTTTCCAGAACTGTGGTTGCTCTTTTAAGTACTTCTTGGCAAACTGTAGCCTGGCCATTCCTATTTTTGTGGCTAACTAGTGGTTTGCATCTTGCAGTGTAGTCTCTGTATTTCTGTTCATGAAGTCTTCTGTGGACTGTGGTCATTGACAAATCCACACCTGACTCTTGGAGTGTTTCTGATCTGTCGGACAGGTGTTTGGGGATTTTTCTTTATTATAGAGAATTCTTCTGTCATCAGCTATGGAGATCTTTCTTGGCCTGCCAGTCCCTTTGCGATTAGTAAGCACACCAGTGCTCTCTTTCTTCTTAATGATGTTCCAAGCAGTTGATTTTGGTAGCCTAAGGTTTGGCTGATGTCTCTAACAGTTTTATTCTTGTTTCTTAGTTTCATAATGGCTTCTTTGACTTTCATTGGCATAACTTTGGTCCTCATGTTGATAAACAGCAATAAAAGTTTCCAAAGGTGATGGAAAGACTGGAGGAAAGACGATGTGCTGAGAGCTCTCTTGTCCTATATTAAGGAGGCATTTAAACACACCTGAGCAATTACAAACACCTGTGAAGCCATGTGTCCCAAACATGATGGTGCCTTGAAATGTGGGGACAATGTATAAACACAGCTGGAATTTCTACATGGTGAAACCAAAATGTATAAAAATAGCCTGTAATAAAATCTGACAATGTGCACTTTAACCACATGTGATTTTTTCTATTACAAATCTCAAATTGTAGAGAAGAGGCAAATAAATAAATGATGGGTCTTTGTCCCAAACATTATGGAGGACACAGTATATTGTGGGATGAAAAGTGGGTGGTGAATAACAAAAAGATCTGTGGGTTAAATCCTAACGGCTAAGTGACGGGGCAAAATGGCGTAAGGAAGAGCGGGATGTTAGGAAACAGATGGAATGTAATTGAGGTATTCAATTACGAGTAAAGATTTGGTTTCTATTTTTTACTTTTTGCACCACATTTACTGTTTACCTCCATAAATGCCCATTGACACAAATATTTCCAGTGTTTCCTGGTTGATTGAGATATTCAGTTTGTTTTGTGTTTTGAAGTTAGTTATGGGTCCTCCCAGTAAGATTTATGTTTGTGTTGCAAGCATTATTTCATTTACCTAAATTTTTCTTTTCTTTTTTTTTTTAAAGGATCATTTGGTTTGTTTTCTCCCTGGGACTCTAGCTTTAGGAGTTCATCATGGGCTTAGTGCCGATCACATGAAACTGGCCAAGGAACTGATAGAAACCTGCTATCAAATGTATGCACAGATTGAAACTGGATTAAGCCCAGAGATTGTGTATTTCAATCTGAATCCACACAATACCAAGGATGTTGAAGTTAAGGTAGGTACAATGAAAAGCTGATTATAATAATACAATTTGGAAACAGCCCTTTCGGCCCACTGAGCTCATGCTGACCATCAACTATCCTTTTACTCCTATCCCTCTCTTCCAGTTTATTCTCCCCACATTCCAAAAGCTCCCCTCTGATTATACCACTTACCTATACATTCGGGGAAATTTTCATTGGCAAATTAACCTACCAGTCTAAGTCTTTAGGATGTTGGAGGAAACGGGGAGATCCTGTAAACCAGACAGCACAGGAATTCAGGGTGGAACCTGGATAGCTGGAACTATGAGGCAGTGGCTCTGCTAGCCGCAGCACATTAATTTTATTGTGTTTTAAAGTTTTATATATATGATCCCTCAAAAGTGTGTATATTTTGCGAGATGAATCTGCACTACATTCAAATCCTTGGGTATTGCTGGGAATTGAGTGTCTCATTGATCAGAATGTGAATTTACAAATTATGCATTCTTTGATTTTATTTTAAACTAATATATTAACACAGTGACCAGAAGATAGATCTGAATATAAAACAACTTTTTAAAGAGAACTAAGTGAGAATGATAGTTCATTTACCAGGAGATATTTTACAGTGGCGACCAGTGCCAGTGACGAGCAACCCAGGTGGAGTTGACAAATATAAGGGGTATTAATTACTACTGAGTTTATTTGATGACTCGCCCATTCTAAAAATGCTCAACATGAGCCAGTTATGAAATTTTGAACTTCTGCTTTGGAATATTAGCATCTTATTTCGCTAGCCTAAATATCAATCTAAATTATTGGTTGAAGACCTGGTATTTAAGATTGTGTACCTTGACGTAATGTGCATGCGATTTTAATATGTTTTGAATGTGCTGTTTTCAGATTCTCAGATTAATTCTCAGTCTTTCCGACAGCTTGCAGACAGACACAACCTTTTAAGGCCTGAGACAATAGAAAGCCTTTTCTACATGTATAGATTTACAAGGGATAACAAATACCAGGAATGGGGCTGGGAGATTTTTCAAAACTTCAACAAATATACTCGGGTAAGTAATTTGTGATTTGGTTTTTAAGATATAAAATTGTTCTTGGGATATTAAGGATTTAAGAAAAGTGAATCAGTCAGCTATGTTTTTTTTTCTCTCGCATTTGCTTCAAAACATAAGCTAAACCATATTGGTTGCATAAAATCTCAATCAGGAAAGCAAGTTATTCTTATCAGTAGACACAAAATTCTGGAGTAAGAGGGACAGGCAGCATCTCTGGAGAGAAGGAATGGGTGACGTTTCGGGTCTCGACCCTACTTCAGTCTTGTCAGTTCTAGCCGCCTTCTTGCTTTCTGGTCCAGCAATAGAAATCTATACAAATTTTTAAAAATCTTATCTTGCCCACATAACCCTGCAAACCAAGATAATTAAATTCCTAGATTGAGCTGCAATGTAAAGTGGGATGTGTAATGAGGGGGGGGGGGGGGGGGGAAGTGATGATTCCTTAAGACTCCAATGATTTAATTGTATTATTTAAAGAATTTAAAGTAGTACAGGTTTAAGCTATTACTTGGCCCCTAAAATGACTTACCTTAACTTAAAAAAATATTCATTTTCTGCATTTATCCAGAGCATGGGTGCAATTTCCTAAAATTCTTTCTGCAAGTCAGCTATAAATTGAATTTCAGCTTGTTGCTTGAGCCAATATGTTGACAGATTTCTTCATAACAGGACCGTAGGCTGATTATCCTATATCCTGAGCGATTTTAAGAGCATCCCAGCGTGATTTGATCTTCTAGCTCTGGGTTCATAGTTCTGCAGGTTACAGCTCTCGATGAACACATTCAAATAGATTATACGTGCACTAAGAACACAGGAACATGAGCAGCCAGTCTGACTCTCCCATTCACGATCATGGTTGATATTCTGTCTCAAAGTAATTTCACAGCACCAGCCCCATTACCTGGTTCCTTGAATGTTTTTTTTAAATTACCAGTGATTGAGCCTCCACAGTTATGCAGGGTAGCCCATTCCAAATGTTCAACACCCTTTGAATGAAGAAACTTCTCTAATCTCAATTTGCCAACCGCATATTTTGAAACATCTCCATGTGGTCCTAGACTTCTCATCCAGGGGAAACATCTTCCCTGCTTCCCATTTATCATGCCCTTTAAGATCCAATCCCCAGTCCTGCTACCCCTTTCTTCAAAGGTCTGGAAAATACAGTTCTACTTTGCTCATTTCTTTTTGTATGGCTAACCTGCTTCACTGCAGTCTCTCTATGACAAGTACATACTTTCTAATACAATCAACCATACATTTTAATGGTGTATTATCCAGTGTTTTAAATGCATGGCTCATTTGACTATTGGTTCACTCTATTGATAGCTATCTGCAACCACTAGTATATTTCATACCTCTCCATTGGACTTTACACAGTACAGTGTAATTTCAAAACTGATCACTGCTATTCAGTATTAAAAAAATAAATGGAAATGGCCTGAAGGTTGGGACTTGATTTCAGTGGTTCCATGTTAACCAGTCTAGGGCTCACCTAGATTTGTGGACAGCACATCAACAGATGACAAAGACAGTCTCTTGTCAGCCACCTCTGTTCCAAAAATGTTCCAGCCTCTTCAATCTTTCCTCCTAGCTAATTTTGTTTCAGTAGCAAGAACATAAGCCTAAAGGTTTGCTTTTGCCGTAATACATTTTATGGCTTTCCTGTGGTACAGTTTGCATTGCTAATGTAAAGGCTCAAACTTTTGTGCGGCCTTTTGTCTCTCCGCTGGTTAGAGGCATGGTATTTTCTTTTAAGGAGCTGACTTGCGTACCTTGCATTAATGTAGACTTAGAATTTTAAACTGTAAAAACAGTAAATCTGCTAACATTTGCCAAGATTCCAGCCTGAAATGGCAGCATCTTTTGAAGGTCACATGGGCTTGGTTAAACATGAAATCCAGACGCTTCCGTTAGTGATGCCCTTTCATTGTGCACAGGTTTCTCTGAGCTGAGTTACTCCTATCATATTGCTGCTTACAGCAACAAATGGGCTCTATTTTTGTTGCTTTCTATTTAAGATAAACTAAGACACAGCTCTCCGCCCAGCTGGACATAAAATATACATGATATTGTTTAAAGTGTGATAAGGGAGACAAGTTTATCCAATCAACCAAGATTACAAAAGATTATTGTTCTACACTTTTTATGTTAAATAAGTGACTATAATTTACAAAGTAGTTTGTTTTAAAACATTTTAATGATTTATAATTGCAACTTAATTTATTGAGCTAGTGTAAAAACATTTTAAAGATACCTTCACTAGCATTGCTTTACCTTATCTTAGGTTGACACTGGAGGTTATACATCCATTAATAATGTGCGGAGTTCTGAGAACCCTGAACCCCGGGATAAAATGGAGAGCTTCTTCCTTGGAGAAACATTGAAATATTTCTTCCTCCTTTTTTCTGATGAATTTAACTTAATCAGTCTGGACAAATATATTTTTAACACTGAAGCACATATTCTTCCAATATGGACAACCTGATAAATGTAGGAATGATTTGAGTTTCGTCTTGATACATGGTACTTCTTTGTTGTGGGATCTGTGATGTCAGATGGAGATGATCACCTTGGAAGATTTGTATTAATCACTGTGAAAGTTCAGAGCTACACAGGTGTGTGTAAAAGAAGTGGCCATGGCTGCACCGATGTGTTGAGAAAAAAATGTGAACATAAATATTCTAAACCAGGGAACAATTATACGAGTTGCACTTGAATTGACTTGTTTTGTATATTACAAAAGATGCTTACCACATGTTGCCTCCTGTCCATTCATTAATTCCTGCCAAATTCAGTCTAATAGAGAAATATTTTATGTATTTTTAAATTAAATGTCCTGAATCCAGAAATGGAGCAGATTTTATGAATATAAAGACTGAATTGACATGGGTAAATTCCTATAAATATTGGTGAATAAGTAACTTAATTATATAGTTGGTTAAATATAGATGATTCAAAATTGATTTATTCATGTTTATCCATTATAGTCCAAAATATTGATGTTTATGTAAATATGTTGTGAAATTATATTTGCATTACACACATGTGGCATATCTTTTAGGAAAAATGCGGGTCCCAACTATATGTACATATAAATGCTGCTGGTTTATTTTGAAGAGTGGTAAATATAATCTATTGGACTACATTTCTCAGAACAGATTTTGTTCAATGATTAAATATCCTTATCCTCATATCCCAACATCATGTAGACTGGGTTTGTTTTTTATAAATAAAATGTTTAGCATTTCTCTCTCTGCTTCAGGCTGCAGCAACAAATCAAGCAGCTTGATTGAATCTGAAATAAGGTCTGAAGAAGGATCCCGATCCAAAACACTGCCTGTCCATTCCCTCCACAGATGCTGCCTGACCCTCTGGGTTCCTCCAGCACTTTGTGCTTTGCATCTTAAATACAATCTACCAACATTATAAATTTGTTTTTGATTTTTGCATCCTTGATATCATGGTGGTCTTTTGGGACAAACCTAAAAGGATTCTATTTTTACCAGTTGAATGAGTGTTTTTGTGATGCTTTCCTCATATTGCAATATGAGAAATGAGTAGTAGGATTCAGGCACCTTTTAATTAATTTGTTACTGATTAAATATGAGGAGGAGGTTAAGTAATGAGATGCAATTAGTTTTTTTAAATGAGTAAAACAAGGAAATGAGCCATATTTTTTAATTATTTCATTCATAATTGTCCAATTTATATATTGGGCAGTAGTTTAAAAACAACAGCCTTTAAACCTGGAGTTAGAAGCATTTTAGGAGTGCACCAATATTTGTTAAATTTCTAGATATTCTAACTGGCACCAAATGCTGGTGATCACAATTTTTGTCACTTTTGAATTACTTGTAATACTTTTTAGAAAGTGTTGTATTTCTCACACAATCAGTCACGGGTGCAATGCCCCACCACTTTTAATTTTTGTGCCATGTGGAAGTAAGCTGTTTTTGGTGGATTTTTCTGGATAACGTGCAAATTTGCAGTAGATCCAGAGTGTCTCGAGAGTGTCTCCGAGCATTAATTGCAGCACGACAATGAAAGTGCCGTATATAAAAGAAAAATGAAATTCGCTCAGTGACTGCATGTGCTATGAACAGCAGCTAAATTCTTAGACAATTAGGTAAATTGAACATTATTCACGTTAAATGCAATGGCTCCTAAAATATTTACCTACAAAAAGTTTGCCTGCATGTATTGTATTGTGAATAACTTGCAGGCAAATATTGATGAATCAGTCAAATTCAGATTCCTACAACAACACTACGCAGATAGAGATTTCTGTCTATCGCCATCTGAAAGATATTTTTCAATGTATTTTCTTTACCTTGTTCCTGAAGTTTCAGTACTCTAAAATGGTTTTAACTTCAGCAGCAGTAAATGTAGATTTAATTTTTATCATTCCTAAATACTGTTACATTTACAACCGTTAAGTACAGTTTGTAATTTTCAATAATTAAGTGACCTTGTTTGATTTTTTTCCCTTCCAGAAAAATTGTGAATGTTAATTCTATATATTTTCAAATTTATTGTATAAAATTTTCTTCAATACCAATGCAAATACAAAATTATGTCTCTCCACCATTATTCGTTTGTTTAATACATTTCCAAGTCTCATAATTTTTTTTCAAACAGCAGGTAACAAATGTCCTATTCTTGTGCATGTGGATTTTGGTATAATGTTATCATTTGTTATATCTAATTTGTCAAACAGAATGACGCTTATACGTTTTCACCCATTCATTGATGATACTTGTTTCTCTTCTACGAACGGCAGTAACTGATTGTGGATCCGCTGGATTAGATCCTCTGAAAAAAAACAATTACATATATGAACCACTCAAAGGAATCAAGCAATGTAATTTATGACCATTTCAAATTTAGAGGATCAACACTGGCCCACGGTCAGTTTCTAGCCAATTACTGTTACCCAGAAATGGCAACAGCTACATGCATCATTAAGCATTGGAGCTGATGACTTGAAAGAATGGTTGTAAGCTTATTTCATCACTTACCGCAGGTCGAGATGATGTGCTCCTCCCTCTATAATATAAGCAACCACAGAAGGAGTCACATTTCTGAGAATCTGTTTCGAGGAGAAAACAGTTAGTTTTCCACCATCTTTGTTTTGTACTGCATTGAGTGTAGTCAGATACTTACACCGCCATTTGCCCATGGATCCAATTCACCATTAGAAAATATTATATTACTTGCTGCTTTGAAATCTGCAATAATAATAAACATGGTTAGAAATAACTCCCTCCACTCAAAATAATGAGGCTGATAAATATATTATTACCATCTCCCCAGTATTGGATCTTTAACCATTGTGGATTGGGGCTGACACCCCATTTATTGCGACAATAATTTCTCCTCATGTCTTCAGTAAAGGGAAGTGCTGGGAACATATCGGTCTCGTTGTTAGTTTCATACAGCAGGTTTATCTCCGTGCAAACCTTTTAAAAAAAGAATGAACCATAACTGTCCACAGTAAATCTAATCGGCAGTGTTATAAAATTAAAGATCAAAATAGGCAGGTATAAATAAGTTATTAATCTTAAATGTTTATGTTTGAGGGTACCCGATTGCTTAGGTAAAAATGATTGGATAAGACCAAAACTCTAACTATATTTTACAGTCTACTTTCTTTACATTCTGGATACAATATTCAGTTGTTCCTTTTATGGGAATCCTAAGCTGCCCAAGCTCAGCGCAACAAGCAGCATTAGGGTCATTCAGCATGGAAATAGGCCCTGGGTCCAATCATCCATAATGACCAAGATGCCCCATCCAAGCCATTCTACTTCCTCTGGCAATTCATTCCATATACCTACCACCGTTTGTGGAAAAATATGCCCCTCAGGTTCTTGATTCACCAACCTTTGGGGGAAAAAGATTTTGTATTCACCTTATGTATTCCCCTCATGATTGTATACACTTCTATAAGCAGAACCCACAGCTTATTCCAGCTTAATGGCAACTTTCCTGTAGATGGGTGACCAAACAGAAGACCATACTCCAAATGCAGCCTCACTGACATCTTGTACAACTGTAACATAACATCCCAACTACCATAATCAATTGTAGACACAAAATGCTGCAGTAACTCAGCGGGTCAGGCAGCATCTCGGGAGAGAAGAAATAGGTGACGATTCGGGTCGAGACCCTTGTTCAGAGTCGACGCGAAACATCACCCATTCCTTCTCTCCCGAGATGCTGCCTCACCCGCTGAGTTACTCCAGCATTTTGTGTCTACCTTCGATTTTAACCAGCATCTGTAGTTTATTTCCTTCCATAATCAATTCCCTGACAGATGAAAGCCAATGTGCCAAAAGCTGCTTTAACAACCCTATATATCTGACGATAGTTTCAGGGAACTATGTACATGTACTCCTCGATCCATCTGCTCTACAACATTTCCCAGGACCCCAAGGTTCACTGTGAAGATCCTGTCCTGGTTGGACATCTCAAAATGCAAGTTATCTGAATTAAACATAATTTGCCATTTCTTGGCCCTCTTACCCAGCTGATAAAGATCATGTAATTCTTGATGATCACCGTCACTCTCTACAATACCACCTATTTTAGTATCATCTGTTATCCTACTAATAATGGCTTGTCCATTTTCATTCTAATCATTGATATTGATGACAACCAGCAATGAGCTCAACACCAATCCCCAAGATGCACTTGTCATAGGCCTCCAGTCAGAAAACCACCTTTCCATCGCCACCTGTTTCCTACCATGAAGCCAATTCTGTATCCAGTTAGCTAGCAATTCCTGGATCCTATGTGATCCAACCTTGCAGAGCAGAATCTAATCAAAGATCTTAATCCATAAAGAATATCTATGGCCCTGCCCTCGTTAACCATCTCGGTTACTTCAAAAAATTAATCAAATTTATATGACAATCTCCCATATACAAAACGTACTATTGATCCTATCCAGTAACTTTCCTATCATAGATATTGGGCTTACTGGTCAATAGTTCCCAGTTTTTCTTTGCACCCCTTCTTAAGTAGAGGCACAACAATAGACACCCTTGTCTTCTGTCACCTTGCCAGTGTCTAAAGATGATTAATACCTCAGCCAGGGCTCATGCAACTTCTGCAGCTTTCCTGTGTCCTTGGATATATCTGATCCGGCCCGAGAGATTAATCTGTCATATGTATTCAGATGTCCAGCATCTCCTTGACTGCAATATGGACCATTCTCTAGACATCTTTATTAACTGTCCCAATATCTCCTCCAGGTTTCTCCATGGTAACTATTCTCCTGATAACATTAATTGAGCCCGTCTCCACATGTAGGTGATCATTTTGGTTTCTGAGGAGCCCTCTTCTTTCTCTTTCTCTCCCTCTCTCTCTCTCTCTCCCTCCCTTCCCCCCTCTCTCCCTCCCCCCTCTCTTTCCCCTCCCTCCCCCTTCCCCCCTCTCTCCCCTTTCCCCCTCTCTCTCCCTCCTCCCCTCTTTCTCTCTTTTCCTCTTTCTCTCTCTCTCTCTCTCTTTCCCTTTCTCCCTCTTCCTCTAGTTACCCTTTCCCCCTTAATAAACATTTTTTTTAAATTGGATTCTCCTTAATCTTATGTGCCAGAACATTTATCTTCCGGTACTGTCCCCCCTTAGCCAGGTTTCCATAATGGCGATAACATCCATGTTCCTATCCATGAGTTAATTCTCCTTATCTCTCAGGCCTTCACATTGAATTAAACACAATTTAATCCAACCATCTTTCCTTGTTTCCTGTTGTGCTTCTGCCTATCCTATCTACTCAACTTGCTGTCATTTCCTTCTGTACTAACTCTCAGCCTCCCAGCTACCTCACTTCTGCATTGAATCCTGTTCCCTCTGCCAATTTAGTTTGAACCCTCCCGAGTCGCCATTGCAAACTTGCCGCCAGGATATTGGTTCCCCTCTAGTTCAGATGCAACCTGTCCCTCTTGTACAGGTCTCCTCTGCCATGGAAGAAATTCCTATTGGTCCAAAAATCTGAATCACTGCCCCCGCACCAACTTCTCAGTCACACAGTCACTTGTCCAATCTTCCTATTGCCACCCTCGCTAGCAAATGGCACTGGGAGTAATCCGAGGACCACTATCTTTAAGGTCTTGCCATTGGCCTAACTTCCTATATTCACTCTGCTGGACATCATCCCTTTTCCTATTTATGTCATTTGTGCCATGGTGCACAACAACATTTGGCTACTCACCAAAAAAATAAAGACTGATAAGCTTCAATATTACTACATGTGTTGTATACAAACCTCTTGTACAGGAATCTTTCACCTGTTCTCTGCCCAAAGAAACTTGATCCCATTCAAAAATTCAAATAAATTGCATTGATTGTGCTTATTTTTAATAATGTTCAAGAGAGTAAATGTTGGTCAAATTAGGCTAGGGACAATTCCCATGGTCACCTCTGAAGTTGGGTCAGGGGAGAGCCTCTCCGATTTAATTGACTCGTCACAAAGATGGCACTCTGCCAGCACTGTATTGTTATCACAACCTCAGGTTTGTGTAGGAAAATAACTACAGATGCTGGTACAAATCGAAGGTATCACAAAATGCTGGAGTAATTCAGCAGGTCAGGCAGCATCTCTGGAGAGAAGGAATGGGTGACGTTTCGGGTTGAGACCCTTCTTCTCTGGAGAGAAAGAATGGGTGACGTTTCAGGTCGAGACCCTTCTCTGGAGAGAGGAATGGGTGACGTTTCGGGATTCTGGAAACGTCACCCATTCCTTCTCTCCAGAGATGCTGCCTGACCCGTTGAGTTACTCCAGCATTTTGTGACCAAGTCTATGGAGAGTGAACACACAACCTTTTGACTTAGAGGTGACAGGTTTAGGGACTGCATACACAATATCTATTCAAACATGTAGCCCATCAGATTAAGGGATATGTGAGCTTCATACTGTTATATTCTGCTATAAAGTGTGTTTCCGTCATAATAATTGCAAATAATGCGGTTAATAAAGTAGAATTGGTTATACAGTGATTACAATTGGGAACTAAAAGACCATTTAAAAGCTACTTTGGAAATAACAATGAGGAAAAGGCAGTTGTGTTTGGGGAAAAAAAGTCTAGGGGGAATAAAACTGTTTCCATTTAACCTCCCCGCAGTAATCCAACACTGTTGCCGATTAAGAACTTGGGCGCTGCTACTTTCATTGCATGTGACCATTGAAATAAACAAGCAATCACTTCTATTGACACTTGTGCAATGATCTCTATTAAACAATGCAACATGCAGTCTTTAATAATTTTAGCTATAATTACAAACATTAACTATTAAAAAGTTTTTTAAATCCTGCTTGGAAAATAACATTTATTGGAAGCCTGAATCTAGCCCCGAAACCCCCTTTTCCATTTACACAATTGTTTTTATAACTTAAATATGTATCATGCAGGGTTTATTAGTAATGCAACAATTGCATTACTAAGAAACTGTGCATGATAGATAACTACTGCTATTAATTTAGTAAATAATTGTAAGTTTCTTCCACTGATTAGACTGCTGCTCCCTATTATTTCTGATTTGTAATTTCTATCAATTACTTTGAAGACATACAGATTATTATTTATCGTGTTAGCATTTTCCTTATTGCACAATCAATTAGCTGATGCCACATAATTTTGGCAAACAAGATCTCTACCCTGGGGGGATCGGGCATGTTATGCTAGCCATCGACCTAAATGTTAATAATTGCTCCAGAGATCATGCATTGTACTGTACACACTTATCTCATGCAATCTCATCTGCCAATATCACTAATATTTGAGTTCAAGTTTCACTCTCACAAGTTTCACTCTCACTCTCAAATCAGATTGGGAAGAACTCCTTCAGACTAGTTAACAAGCTATATGGTAGATTTAATATGTACATAGAACAGTTCTGTACCTGGAAATCCCATGCTTGACTTGAAGTGCCCAAGCCACAACCCGTCGGATCAGCACAGCGTTGAAACTCAGAATAGATATCAAAACATTTTTTTGTCCCCGTGGAATTATAAAAAATACCTGTTGGAGTGTATTGAAACAAAAATTAACTGCTGGTTATACGGGCCAATATTGCAGACAAAAAAAATGAGAGCACTGAATTGTGAAGAGTACACAGTAAATTATTGAGTAAACAGATAACTTGGTTGGATAAATGACAGAATAAATTTAACAGAAGAATTTGTCATATTTTGGTAGGTTGAATAAGGTGAGGCAATATTAGCTAAAGGGCTCAGGCAATGAGATTTGGGGTTTGCATTCATTATCATAGAAAGTGACATGGCAAGTTAGGGAAATAGGTAAATGCAGCGAACGGGATCCTGAGATATATAAACAAAGCATACCATGCAGGAGGAAGGGAATCATGAAGAATCTGCATAAAATAACAGTTTGCCCTCAACTGAAGCATTGTGTCCAGTTCTGGGCACCACATTTCAGTTAATCTCTACATCCTCCATAAGTCCCTCACATCCTTCCAATAGTGATTCCAGGAATGAAAAAAATTGTTTGTAGGCAGGAAAAGGTTGGGGTTGCTCTCCTTGGATAGAGAAACTCAACAGATGGAACAGCACCTGCGGGGGAGGAATTGTACCATTTCAGTTCAAAACCCTGGATCAGGATTAAGAGTGGAGAGGGGAGTTGGCCAGTACAAATAGGAGTTGAGAAGTGACAAAGCAGGAATCAGTGGGTGACTGGTGGACTGAGAAGCAGTGAAGGATGATGGACAAATCGAGCCAGGTGGGAGAGGGGGGAGGGTAGAGTTGGGAGATGTATGATAGGTGGAGGTACACAAAAAAGAAAAGCAGATGGAGCCATGTGGAGGGAGGGGGAGGGAGATGGTGGAAGCGATGTTTCCGATTATGAGTCTCCAGATCAGAAGGGATGGCGGTGGGAACATTGTTGCCTTCTCTCCACGACAACAGGCACTATCTGATTTCTACTGTCAATATTGATGTTAATAGTATTCTTTAAATAATAGAAATGAAATGAATAGGCTTAATCCAAATTTACTCTTGCAAAGTACTGGCAGGAATCCAAATAGAACTGTAACTTTAGGCAATTTTGTATTCAGCTTGACAATTTTTCAATCACCAAACTCGATTTAAGAAACTAAGGAATATTTTAATATGATCCAAATTTCCTCCTTTAAAAAAAGAAACTAAAATATTTTGGGCACATAAAATGACCTTTGGTTGTTGAATAATAAATTGATTTGGTCACACTGTGACATTGTGCATCTGAACACTAATTGCATTTCGTCTGCAGACAAGTCCAGGCAAGTACTAACATTTTAAATACTTGACTAAGATAAAACATTAAGAGGAACTACGCTGCAAAAAAAACACATTGTGATCACCACACTAAAAGATTCAGTTTGACTAAAGGTAGTAGAGACAAACCAAGAGCATTTAATGTTAATCAGCTGAACACCTGGGTGCTGATGATCACTGGACTCAAAAAGAACTTAGTATTTGAATAATACTGCGCCTTTGCTAGTCAATCATTTCCAAAACAGCAGATTAATGAAGCAGAAAACAGTATAAACATCAAAGAATATCTTCTAATGATTTCAGAGCTTCAAGAGCCAGCAGCAGGATAATTGTAAGTTGAGCATGTGCATTAATAAAATGATTTAAAATATAAATGTAACAGATAAACTGAAAATCCATTTATTCCTTGAAGTATCTCAGAACTATCTGATATCAAATGAATTTGTAACTGGCCGTCTCGTCTCTTTATCAAAAAAATCTTCACAAGCGTACGCGAGTCTGACAGACCTTCTGACAGAGTGTGACTGAAGCAAGTGGTTACTACAGATGTCTCAACTTTAAGCAATGGCACCTTTAAATGGATTAGCAGACTACGGCAAGTTGATATAGAATTTTTCTATCCAGCATGTGCTACATGTAACAAAGAAAACAACTCTACAGCCAAGATTGTTTCTACCTTAGAGAAAATGTCTAACAGTATGCAAAACAATGTGGACCACCAGTCACGTGTTTCAGACACCTATCCCTGCAGGTTACTTGAGGGGCTCTTCAATTTGAGAATAAGGAACATTTTGTGCGACATTACCCTGGAGGCTGAAGGAGTTACCTTTCCTGTACACAAAGTCATTCTAGCATCTGTCAGTAGTTATTGTAAATCATTATTAGAAAGTCAACCCGACAATGCTATCAAGTTAAATAATGTCAGTGCAAGAGGGTTAAAGCATGTGTTGGATTTTATTTACACAAACAAACTAGATCTTACTTTAGATACGATTGAAGATATATTAAAGGCAGCAGAGAATTTATTGATCCAGGATGCAATTAATCTATGTTTTAAATTCCTTGAAGAACATCTCTCTCAGGGAAATTGTTTTGATATTTTTAAAATAATTCAAAAATCAGGATCCGAAGAGTTAAAACAAAAAGCACTTTTATATCTGGGACATTACTACAAATATATATTAGAAAATCATCAGTACCTTGTCGAGCTGGATAAAACAGCACTGTGCAAAGTTCTAGAGAATGATGAAATACAAGAGTACAATGAACTGGAACTATTCAATTGTGCAACAACGTGGCTACATCATGGAAGGAATCGGATGAAGGATGCTGCATATATTATGAAAAAAATTAGATTCTGCCTTATTTCAGCCACCGACTTGCAGAAATATGTTCAAGAAATCTCAGTAATGAAAACTGATTCCCAATGCTACAAATACCTTCAAGAAGCACTTAGTTACCATTCTCAATTATATGCTCAGCCGATGCTGGTATCTGAACGTTCACGGATTCGGTCAAACACTGAAAACGTGTTGATCCTCGGAGGCCGCACAACAAATAACAGTACTTGCAATGATATGTGGATTGCAGATGAGAATGGCAGCTGTTGGAGAAAACTGGGAGAAATGCATACTCCTTTGTACAATCATGGTATCGTGGTTGTGAATGATTTTGTATTTGTAGTAGGAGGACAAAACAACTTTGATGCCACTGGAAATCAGCCATTAAATGAGGTAAGTCCTTACAATTTGCAGTGAAGTTGCATTTTTATTGTGCACCACATTTTTTTCCATTTTAAAAGACTACCATCTGCAATTCAAGTCCATACTCTGAACCTGGGGCCAGTCATCAAGGGGAAAGCGATTTAGAAAGTGCTTCTATTCATGTTGGGTTTTATCAGTGTGGTAACTAAGCATGTCACGACTTTGCGAGAACAGTACTCGAGGAACAGACACAATCACGAGTGAGAATGCCTGATGCAAACTGCATAATGAAAAATTATTTAATTTTCCATTTTTAAAAATATATAATTTGAGCTTTTTAAAAAGTGAAACCACACATAGGTACTGGCAGCATCAATGCTGCGCTCATTCATATTTCCATTCTGTAAGTGTTATGTGATGTATGTGATTTATTAGTGACAGTTTCTACTTGAACAACCTTTCAAACTTGGCTCCTCAAACTTAGATAGAAAGGTTTTTCCCAACTCAACTCCAATACTTTTTCTTTCTCAGTAAGTGTAATATTATAACCTTCTGTTCACACGCCCTAGGCATCTCATAATTTTTTACACCTGGATTATTCCAAGAAAAAAATCTGCTTACCCATTTTCTCCTCAATCAGAATTCTACAGGCCCAATAACATTCTTGTAAATTCCCCTTTTGTTCACCAGTGCAATCACATTATTGCACTAATCGACACCAGTCTGCACACCTTATCCTAACTGTGGCCTAACTAATGTCTTTTACAGTTCTAATATTACCTCCTTGCTCTTATGTTCTACGTCTCTGCCAATAAAGGAAAGTAGTCCAAATGCACCTTATCTATCCATCTTTCAACCTTCAGGTATCTGTGGGCATGCAACAGAAACAGGGTCTCAGATACACTATATTTTCTGAGCATTCTACCATTCACTACATATTCCGCTGCCTTCTTTGCCATCCCCAAATGCAATGCTTCACAAAATTTTGAGATTGCCACATATTTGTTCATCTGACCAGTTGTTGCTTCCCGCTGCCTTTAACGTTTTTCAACACTATCCAATGTATTTGTTATACGCAAGCTTTTTCAAATTAATATCTTCAAGTTTAAGTCATTCGTTTACACAGGATGAGCAATGCACTGTACCAGAACTTCAATTACAACTGTTAAAAGACTATCACTGAGTCAATTTTTGGATCCAACATCACTTTTGCTTGGATCTCATACGTTTGCACTCTGATCAGGACTGCTACCAAGTGAATCTCACCAATTACTTTTAATTTGCAAAAATTAATAGGTAATTGTAAATAGACTACGTTTCTGACTATCTGAGGTGAAGGTTATCACATTCCCGGATAATTAAATCAATATTTGGTTAATCAGTTCAGCCAATGTATTAGTCACATTTAGGTCTTTTTTTTATCCAGGTTTTTCGGTTTGATCCACGGAATAACTCATGGCTTCAGGTTGCTGGAATGCTGGAAAGGCGCACACGGTTTCATGTGAATGCAATTTTAGACCGGATTATTTCTGTGGCAGGGGGCACACTGCTAGGGAACCTAACTTATACAGTAGAAGAATACAAATTTGAAAACAACAAGTGGGAGTTTGTAACACCCTTCCCTGTGGCAGTGGCAGACCATACTGGGGCTGTGCACAAAGGTATTCTCTACATTTCAGGTAAGGATAAAGAATGAGGAAAAAAAGTTACACAAACGTTTTAGAAAAATAGCAGTTCAAGATTATGCAGATTTGCACTTAAGAAAATATTTTATCATCGTATGTTCCACAAAATAAAATAGGCTGCAATAATATATGGTAAGTTTATTTAGATGTTCTAGAGACAGGAGCATTTTTGTACATCTCCTAGCACAATTGGCATATGAAGGTGTTGTGAGTGTAGCCTATCAAAGTAGGGTTAGCTGACTGAGGCATTTTGAGAAGGTTAAATATAAGGATAAAAGAAAATCCAAATTACTCAACTTCAGATAATACTAAGAAATAACTGCTAAATGGCAAAAATATAATCGACTGTACCAACCTAAAAAGAAAAAATATTTTCAAGCCAGCATCATTCATTGGAGTAATGTTTTAGAACATTCAAACTTCAACACCAGGAATTTCACTGCAGTCAATCAATCTGATGAACATTTGGGAATAATGATCACAAATGGATAATATTAAGGAAGCACATAATATTTTTACCTATATAGGTCCCTGTTCCAGAAATATCTCACGTTTAAAATTGTTAGCTTGTGTTCAGTTTCCTTCCCCATCCTCTATTTTTAAGAACTCTTATGAGTCTCTCATGATCTCATGCATTTTTTATTTCCTTGCTCCTTGCATGCAGCTTCACCAATCAAAGCTTTGGGATTCGCTTCCCTAGACTTCCCTGCCTCTATAACTTTAAATTTTTCATTTTTCATGTTCTAATATTTTATCACTGGCTAGGTGCGAAATGGTTTGACGCTGCTGTATAGCACCTTGAGGCGTGTGCAATGTTGAAAACGTTTTACAGATGTCTCTTTTGATATTGCACGTGCTTGAAAATATGGTCTTCCTGTTGCTTGTAGCCATTATGTCCACTTCCCTTTGTATCAACCCAATTTCAGCCGCTATTGCTTTTCTCAGTCCTTAATGCTTTTCTCCTAATCTTGCATTGTATTACTGCTAATCAGTTCATTCCTAAAACCCACATGCAAATCTGTGCATATAAACACATATTAGGTTAATCTTGATTGATGTTCGTGGGTGGTAAGATTTATCGAGGCAGCAAACGGAGCCTCCAGTGGAAAACGATTATTTGAATCAATGCTGACTTTACCCACTCTGTGACCAAATCTGCACCATAGAAAAAGATAGGAGTATAACCTAAGTTTCAGTAACATTATCTATTAGGCATCCCAAAACTCTTTTTATTCTTGTAAGGAATCAGGGCACCACCTGCAAGACCAATACTTATTACCTGTGCCTATTTTTTCTGCCTGCTGACTTATTTAATAGCTGTGGCTCTCCCCCTGGTGCCAGAATTTAGATCTGAACACATACATCAGTTAGTTGCACATTTCAGTTGTATCAAATTTATTTCAAGTCTCGTTCCATCCTACAGCTAAATTTTACAATTCTTTACTTGGATTTTGCACACCTTACCCATTCCATCTCATTTATTTTTATTACTGGACTGAACCTACTCTCTTCCATCGATCATCTCAAGTCTCCACTGGGTTCGTATGATTTGAAATTTTAGACATCATTTTTCTATTTCATCTTTTTGACTTCGGCCTTTTGAGTTAATGTTGCATTTTACAAGAGTTACACGTGTTTTTGAATTTTAAAACACTGAATATTCAGCTATTTTGTTATGTCCATCAGGTGGATTCTCAGCAGGAAAAGCTCTTAATGATCTCTACAGTTATATCCCAAGACTACGACGATGGATCATTAACCAATCCATGACATTTGCCCGGTGCGACCATGGAATGGCGACCATTGGAGACAAAATATTTTGCGTAGGGGGAAGAGCTTTAAACTCAGTAAGATACATTTTAAATGTTCATGTTGTCACTTAAAGTACAAAATTTCTTCGTTTATAAATGAACTGGTCAGTAAAAAAATAGAACTTTAATTATAACTCCTTCAAAATTGCCAAACCTTTAAGAACATTTATCAACATATCAAGTTATGTTAACTCGGTTTGAAGAATGGCCAAGGAAATAACCAGAACTGCTTGCATTTTGAGACTATAAAAAGATCAAATAGGAAATGTATAAACAAGTTGAGTGGGAATCCGATTGCATCCTGCAGTCTGTTTATATTAATTATTAACTTATTAAAAGTTCGATAGAAGCACTCATTGCAAACTATATGAACTAGGGAATAGGTGCGTCATCATACTGACATGCATTTGTTTGGTGTTACCTTATTTCCCTTTTTTCATAAGCACAATTTAAAATGGAAAAAGTAAAATCATGAATATGGTGGATAAATGGGGATTTTCATTCCTTGTCCCACTGAGATTAATAAATTGCATTTTTAAAAACATTTTATTTGGTAGATAAAATATTCTCAACAATACCATTTATCATTCAGTGCACATCATGACATGATGTTTGCAGAAGCTGCTGAAGATTGTAGAAGCTGCCAAACAACAATCAGTAATTGTTTTCACAATATTTTTAGATTTGTGTTTAAATGACGTTTGTTTGATAGAGAATATTGACTTGGATTTGAAAGACACATTAAAGCATGTTAAATATCGTACGGCAATATAAGGAGTAGTTGATCTTAAAGCCTCCAAATAAAGGAAAAAAGGTTCTCCCAAAAACACTTGCAAATCAGCATCAGTCTTTCTAATACGCATTATTTTATTATCATAGAGTCATGCAACACAAAAACAGGCCCTGCAGCCCACCATGGCGGTGCCAGCCATCAAATACCTGTCTATATTAACAGCACTTGCCCTTGAGAGTAACCCCATATCGCTATGCCTTAGCGATCCAAGTGCTCATTTAAATACTTTTTTAAATATAAGGTTACATAATTCCACCACCCATTCAGTCAGTGCATTCCAGATTCCAGCCATCCTCTTATCCCTTACCCCGAAACCTATGACCTCTAGTTTTATCTGTCCCTCATCATTTTTTATACCTGCATAGGGTTTTCACTCAGCTTTCTCTTTATTTCAAGGAAAACAAACCAAGCCCATGAAGTCTCTCCTCATGATTGAAATGCTCCATTCAGGCAACTTCCCGATGAATCTGCTCTGCACCTTCTCCAGTATAATCGCACTGTTCCAACTATGCTATAATCAATGTTTTAGAAAGTGACACCATAACTTCCGTGCTCTGATATTCTATCCCCTTACCCTCTTCACTACCTTACCAACTTGTTTTGCCACTTTCAGGAATCCTTGGATTTGTATGATGAGGTCCATCTGTTCCTCAATACTCCCTTGATTATGTACCTATTTAAAGCTCAACTGCACTTAGCTGGTCAAATCATTTTGGTTCTAGTACATTCATATTATTATCTTTATAATTTCTCTGTGCTAGCCATTCTCCAGTTATGACCAACACTGCATCACCTTCACAAATGTAATGATAATTTGCATTTATATCCAGCACCAATTTTTAAACAACTGTTTCATCACATGATTTTACACCAAGAAAAATAATTTACACGGCTAAATAATTAAACACGGCTAGTTCTGTTTAAGTTTGTTATTGTCACATGTACCAAGTTACAGTGAAAAGCTTTGTTTTATATGATATCCAAACAGATCAGATATACAACACATTGATACAATCAGCTCCAACTCAAGTACAATAGATAGAGCAAAGGGAGAGATACAGAATGCAGCATATATTGTTCTCAGCATTGTAGCACAACAGTTTCATAGACAAAGTCTATTTTCCTCAGTGGGGTAAAGTAAACTAGCTTCTCAAAGGGTTGTTCAGAAGCCTGATAAAAGAGGAGAAGAAGCTGTTTCTGAGCCTAGTTGTGCATGTTTTTCAGCTTCTGAACCTTCTGATGAATGGGAGCACGAAGAAGAAGAAGAAATGGCTGGGGGGGGGGGGGGGGAACAAATCTTTGTTTATGTTAGCTGCTTTTCTGTGGCAATGTGAAGTGCAGATGGAGTCAATGGTGGAAAGTCTGGTCTGTGTGATGGACTGGGCTACATCTACAACTCTCTGCAATTGATGCAAGAGCTATTACCAACCCAAGCTGTGATAGGAGCCCTTCAATGGTGCATCTGTAGAAGTTTCATGCCTAATTTCCTCAGTGTGCTTGGAGAGTAGAGGTGTCGGTGTGCCTTCTTGGTTGTTGCATCAATGAATGTGGCTGTTCCGCAAAAACCATTGGTAATATTAACACCAAACAATTTGAAGCTTTCAACCATTCCCACTTCGGTACCATTGATGTTGATTATACTTGCACTCCAGGGGCCATTTACAGTAAAGGTTAACCCACCAACTGACGTGTCTTTGAGATGTGGGAGGAATCCAGAGTGCATGGAGGAAATCCATATGCTGACAGGGAGAATGCGCAAACACCATCCAGACATTAGTCCCAATGTTTCCTTAAAAGTATCACCGAATTTTGAATTATTGCAATATAAGTAATTGACACTGGTGCCTTTATGCTAAAACTTGTGAATATCAAGTTTTTGTATTGCCAAATCCAAAGCCTTTTGTTTCCCACCATAACAAATAAATTGGCCAAATAAGAAAACATGAGATATCTTTTGCTGATAGAAAAATAGAACAACATTTTGGTGAGGTGAACAGAAATAGTTTTGTAGACTACAGAAATAAATTTCAATTTAAAAGTATTTTTCTCCAAACTGAACTCACACCTAGACAACCAAGAAAAAAATAATATGAACAACATCTACCTCCCAAACTAATTTCCTGAGAATGTGGTTTAAAAGATTTTTTTCATTTTCAAACAATGGCTCCTTAAAGTACTTTGGCATATCTGCATTCCTTAATACAAAAAAGTCCAAAGGAACTGAATGCCCTGCTTTGTGCTGCAAAAGAGTGGGAGATATTGTGCTGATTACAATTAAACAATGTAGTGATGTTATCTTTTTGCTCTGTTTAAATATGTAATTGATTTCTTTCAGTCAACAGAATGGCTTCATGTAAATGAAACAGAGTATTACATCCCTACAGCTGACCAGTGGACAACACTTAAGGTGTCACCCTTTGACTGCTGTCAATTTAGCACATCTGTGCACAATTCCAAGCTCTACATCACTGGTGGTGGTTCTCTATGCCAAATGGCCAAAAAGGACAGTATTTTTATCTATGATCCAGAAGCCAGAAAGTGGGAGAGGGCAGGTGCATTACCTCTGCCATTGATGGATCATGCTGCATGCACAGTTAAACTCTCTGGAGAGATTTTACACAAGTTAAAATGTGAGAAGAGCATCCATCCACTTCTTGGTACAAGAACGATTTCCACTCTCAAACTATTTGTAACTGATTAATATGTTATATTTAGAAAATGGGCACATGTAAATATAATTCAAAAATGAAATGGAACTGTTGGAGGGCTATAACCATGCTATATTACAAACAGCTTAACTTTAGCTCATTGAACATTTGTGGAAAGTCTGAATATGTATTCAATTTACCTCTTTCACAAGCAGTTCCTAAAAATCATGCTGTAATCAAATCACTTCCTTGTAAAAATGATCAATCTGATGAGATGTCAACTGTCCAGCTGATCATGTTACACCATGGCATTTGATTTTACACCTCCCAACATTTGATTTTACAAATTCAGAATTTTAATGCCCAAAATTCAGAATTTTACATCAAAATTCATAATATGGCACGTAATGCAACTTTTCAGCAAAAAAAAGTATACGGGCCAAATGCGCGTACGCGTTGCGCTACATTCACGTGTGAAAAACGACTATTATTTCCAACATTCTGTAGTTATTGGACTACATCTACAATGTCAGGCCTATCATGAGTATATTCTACTATTATAGAAAAGTTATTGAACAGAAATACTTTTTACGACAAAGAAAATTTTGTTTTGTTTTGTTTTTTCTATTTTGCTTTTTCCTTACACATCCCACTTCTCTTGGTATTGAATAAAAGAACAATGGTCAGAAAATGTATGACTAAGTTATGAAGAAAGAGTTTCATTTAAAAAACTGCACATACCTAATTTAATTGAAGACATACTTGCTCCAGTGGTCTTCAACAGCAAATCACAACGGTCCATGTCCCCCTCAACCCTACCCCCCGCGCCCCCCCTCTCCCCACCCCTCCCCCAACTCCCCCCACCCCTCCTCCCCTTTCCTCCCAAATCCACTCCCCCACCCCTCCTCCCCACTCCCCTCCCACCCCCACTCTTCCCTTTCCTTCCTCTACCCCCGACCCCCACTCCCTCCTCTCACTCCACTACCCCCCTCTCCCGCACCCCAACCCCCCCCCCCCCCATCCCCTCTCAATATCAACGGGCCTCACGCTCTGCAGCGAGGCTAGACCAGCGGCGAGGCCGGGCGAGCGGCGAGGCGAGGCTGGGCCTGCAGCGAGAGGCGAGGCCGGGCCAGCGGCGAGGCCGGGCCAGCGACGAGGCAAGACCAGCGGTGAGGCGAGGCCAGGCTAGCGGCGAGGTGAGTACAGCGGTGTGGCGAGGCCAGAGGTGAGGATTCGGGTGGGGCGAGGCAAGCGGCTGGGCGAGGCGAGCAGCGAGGCATGTGTTTTGCGGAAAAATATGAGGCGAAATCAGAATGGCGGAAATGAAATAAGAAAGCGGAAACTTTCCGCCAAATTTGGAAGGGTTGGGAGGTCTGCCATGGCATATGCAACAACAGAAGTCACAGACTAGAATAATTACATTAACTAATAGTCTCTGGGAAAAGAATCATAACCACATATGCTGTTTCATAGCAAAATCATCAGCTGGCAATTCATGCGAGGCATTACCTTTGTAAAAAAAAGTAAAACTAAAAGATGACAAATAATTACATTGTAAAATTTGACACCTGAAATATTACTTGTGTTGTATCAGTACATTATTAAATCCAATTGCTCAACATTCTAAATGGAAAAGTTTACTTTCTATTGTTACAATCAATCAGGTAACATGTATACATGATTCAACAAGTTCATCTGAGGAATAAGTATTTTCATCTTTATCTATTCTGGCTGGGCAAATATGAAAAATTGAATAAATGGAGAGACTATTTATTTAGTAACTTGGCTTCACAAATGTCAAATGCCAATGATAAAACATTCTCCCCAAATAAAAAAAATCAGAGAGCATAGAAACAAATATGCTTGTGCCAGTTATATAAAAGAGCTGTCTTACTTAGGCAAAGACATCAGCCTTTTCCCAAGATCATGCAAATTAATATTCTTCCAGTGTGTCTTACTCTCTTTTAAAACTTACAATCAAATTGATTCCATCACTTCAAGTAATGAGTTTTAAATTAAATTACTCAGGAGCCGTCAGGGATTTGTTAATGAATAATGTGGTTCCTCCGCCCTTACACCCCGCAAAATAGTAAAATAATATGATAGGAATCTCTCTTGATTTGTCCCGAGACCTCCAACAATTTATGAGTATTACTCGGTACTTGGTTCTTTCATTCTGGGAGCACAAGATTTATCTTTTGTTGAACATACATCCAATGACATTGGACTGAACAGGTATGACCTGTAGGCTGAGACATCTCATGGAAAGCACACATTGAAAGCTTTCAGATATCTCTTCCTTTTGTTGTTTCTGGCAAAATCAATCGTTTAAACAGCATTCGCCAAATATGATGAAGTGTTTTGAGAGATTGGTTATCGCGTATAGGAAGAACCTGGACACACTGCAATTTGCCTTTTGCCATAATAGATCAATGGGGCACGCGATCTTGCTGGCTCTCCACTCTGCATTACACCACATGGACAATGGAAACACATACATCAGGCTGTTGTTCATCCACTACAGCTCAGCGATCAACTCCGTCATCTATATACTAAAACTTTTGTTTGTTTGTTCCTGAACTACAGCCAAAACGGTACACGATAGCGCAACAATTTTAGGCCCACCTTACTCACCAACTAATGGAAGAAGTTTAATTGAAATCGGTGTTATATTTTTTAAGTTATTCACATTTTCAGGTTTAAATCTATCTCCTCGGGGAGGGGGGGGAAGAAGAGAGGGAGGGGGAGGGAGGGGAAGGTGAAGGGAGTGAAGGGGAGGAGGGGTTGAGGGAGATGGAGCGGGTAGTGAGGAAGGGAGGGGAGAGGGATGGAGGAAGGGGAGTGAGGGAGAATAAGGGGGATGGAGTGGGGAGGAGGGGGAGGGGAGAGGGAGGGGGGATAAGGGGGGTTGAGGGGGATGGAGTGGGGGGGAGAGGGATGGGGGAGGGAGGGGAGGGGGAGGGGAGGAGGAGCTGCACCAACGCAGGAGGGGCTTGGGCCCATTGGGTCAACTTGGTCTAGTCCCCTCCAAATTTGTAGCCAAGCTCAAGGTGTATGCGCTTAATTTTGCAACCAGTTCCTCGACTTTCTCATCAAAAGACCACAATCGGCAACATTTCCTCCTTGATAACCATCAGCACAGGAGCATGTCAGGCAGTGTGTTCAGTCCTCTGCTCTATTCACTCTATACCCATGACTGTGTAGCTGTACCAACTCCAACTTTAAATTCGACGACACCACTGTTGTTGGATGATTTACAGGTAATGATGATTCAGTATAGATGGGAGATCAATCATCTGATTGAATGGTGCCAGAAAAGAACACCTTGCTCTCAACGTCAGTAAGACCAAAGAATAAGTCCAAGGATCCACAAACTTGGCTTCATCGATGGGTTGGTGGTGAGTGAGTCAACAACAAGTTCCTGGTAATGCATATCTCTTAAGATCTGTCCAGGGTCCAGCACATTAATGCAATCATAAAGAAAGCCCATCCTCAGAAGATTGAGGAGATTCAGTATGTCGACAAATATTCTTTTGAACCTCTACACGTGTATGGTAGAGAGCATATTGACTGGTTGCATCACAGCCTGGTTCGCCAACTCGAACACTCGAGTGAAGGAGAACACAAAAAGTGGTGGACACTGCACGGTTACTCACAGGTACTGATTTCCCCATCATCAACGGGATCTTTATGAGGCACTGTCTCAAAAAGCCAAGCAGCATTATCAAGGACCCTCACCACCCTGGTCAGGTGCTCATTTCACTCCTGCCAAGAAGGTATAGTAATATGAAAATTGTGACCTCCAAATTCAGGAACAGCTACTTCCCAACAACCATCAGGCTCTTGAACACTACAAACACCAATTCTACTATGAACTCTCTTGGTTGTACATCAGGCTTTTGTTTTGCACAATATTCTTTTTGTTTATCAAATTTATAGAACTTTCTTGAGTTTATTGTGTTATTTAGGAGTACTGTGTTTACAGACCTATTATACTGCTGCAAGTAAGAATTTCATTGTTCCATTTTGGTACATATGACAATTAAACACTCTTGACTCTTTATTCAGGGAACATCATTTCTTCTCAGTGCATCACAGGATTTGAACACCAGCAAGGCATGTCAATAAGTTATCTTACCTTCTTTTAATTCCGACACTGCTTTTGCACTGTACTGACCTCACTATAGAGCCCCAAGTCTACCAGTACCCAACCACTTGATTATTCATTATTATGCTCGGCTCTCATGCTCCTATTTCCCAACAACAGGTGTAATTGGGCCTGCAACAACTGCAAACTGGATCACACAGCTCATTTTCAATCTCATCTCAATTTATACAAATCCACTAATTAATACTGTGCCAATTTATGTGCAATTGAGCATCTCATTTCCAATATTGTTATAATTGTTGATCTGTTTTTGAGCAATTATAGATCACAGCAAAAGTAGGATTTATTTTTCAAATTAGTATAAATCACAGTTCAACGCCATTCAGAAAAAAAACTATTGTTTTCATTGTCAGCCAATCACTCACCATCTGTAAACCTCTATAAAATGTTTTACAGCAATTAACAGGTCTTTGACACCTTACTTGTATGTATATTAACATTCTACCAATTAACAATGAAGGTTGCTACTCATTATTGTAAATATGACAATCTAGACATGTTGACTTTTTTTGTTTGAAAAGATAAATAACCTTCTACACCGATGAGCCAAAACATTGTGACCACTGGCAGGTGACGTGAATAACATTGATTATCTTGTTACAATGGCACCAGTCAAGGGGTGGGATATACTAGGCAGCAAGTGAACAGTCAGTTCTTGAAGTTGATGTGTTGGATGCAGGAGAAATGGGCAGGAGTAAAGACCTGAGCGATTTTGACAAGGGCCAAATTGTTATGGCCTGACGACTGGTTCAGAGCATCTCTGAAATGGCAAGACTTGTGGGGTGCTCCCGGTCAGCAGTGGTGAGTACCTACCGACAGTGGTCCAAGGAGGGACAAACCACAAACCAGTGACACGGTGTTGGGCGCCCAAGGCTCATGAATGCGCGAGGACAACGAAGGCTATCCCGTCTGGTCTGAACCAACAGAAGGTCTACTGTGGCACATCACAGAAAATTTTAATGGTGGTCACGGGAGGAATGTGTCACAATACACAGTGCATTACACCCTGCTGCCTATGGGGCTGCATAGCCGCAGACCGGTCAGAGTGCCCATGATGATCCCTGTCTACTGTCGAAAGCACCAACATTGGGCACGTGAGCGTCGGAACTGGACCTTGGAACAGTGGAAGATTACCTGGTCTAATGAGTCCCATTTTCTTTTAGATCACGTAGATGGCCATGCACGTGTGCACTGTTTACCTGGGGAAGTGATGGCACCAGGATGCACTGTGGGAAGACGACATGCCAGTGGAGGGTGTGTGATGTTCTGGGCATGTTCTGCTGAGAAACCCTGGGTCTGGCCGTTCATGTGGACGTCACTTTTGACACGTCACCTAGCTAAACATCATTGTAGACCAGGTACACCCCTTCATGGCAATGGTATTCCCTGATGGCAGTGGCCTCTTTCAGCAAGATAATGCGCCGTGCCACACTGCACACATTGTTTGAGAATCGTTTGAGGAACATGATGAAGTGTTCACGGTGTTGCCTTGGCCTCCAAATTCTCCACATCTCAATCCGATTGAGCATCTGTGGGATATCCTGGATCGACAAGTCCGATCCACGGCAGCTCCACCTTGCAACTCACAGGACTTCAAGGATCCACTGCTTATGTTTTGGTGCCAGATACCACAGGTCACCTTCAGGTGTCTTGTAGAGTCCATGCCTCGGCGGGTCGGCGTTGTTTTGGCGGCACATGGAGGACCAACAGCATATTAGGCAGGTGGTCATAATGTTTTGGTTCATCAGTATATACCAGCAATGTATGTTAACAAACTTACAAATGAGTTAATGAGGATATCAATCTTTGCTTCTTCCACTATTTCCCTGTACAGATAATTTTTAATGCATATTTTAGTATACTTACCTAATATAGATCGTAGGCCATCTACATAATCATTCTTCTTCAGAATATAGTGACATGCAACCTATGAAAATTAATAGTAACATTAATACATGTGAGTATATCTACATATTTTCAAATTTTCAAAAAGAACAAACATATATTTTTACATACTAAATTTTAATTACACATTTAACCAAAGGGAAGTGTGCAGTTAAAGTTTATCATAGTACTTATAAATCAATAAAAAATACAGTTAACATCAATGATAACATATTGAGGAAGGACAAATACATAAGCCATTCTATAATTACTTTATTAAAACTCATAGAGCTGAGTAACGCAGTGGGACAAGCAGCCTCTGTGGAGACAGCAGAAAAGTAGTGTTTTGAGTCAGGACCTGTCTTCTGACTTATTGTATTTGGGGGAGTAAACTTGAAAAGAGCTGGGGGCAGTACAAGGTTTGGCATGTGAAAGGTGGGTACAGGTGAGGGGGGTTTGGTTGGCAGATAATTGGAGTAAGTGACAAGAGCAACAGATAACAAGCAGACAAAAACGTGTCAAATAAAGAGAGGAGTGAAATGTAAAGCCAGAGGGATGAATATAGCTGGAGAGAGATCGGGGGGGTGAGGGTAGTGGAGGAGGGGGGGAGGCAGAGAGGGACAGGATAGTGGGAGAGATGGGTGTGAACAGGGACACAAGAATACTAGCTGTTATTCCAAAAGATATTTGTCCAGGAAAACTAGGATACTTACATCCACTGGGTTTGCTGGGAAATGTAATCCCACATCAGTTTTGTATGGATAGTTGAACATTGCTAAATATGTAAAAGCATTTCGTGCCCATCCATATAGATGATCAACTTCCTTTTTGGATCTCAATGGCTTACACAGAGATAGTTTATTGGCAATTTTGGTCCATGCTATAAAATAAGTATTTAAAAGACAGAAAATTCAACACGTGATTTCCTCATGGCACAACATATTACCAGTAATTTCTTTATTACTCATCGTAATGCTAGAAAATGTAAACATCAGACTAGCCTACAACTAATCTGAGGAAAGACATTCTAGCCTTAGAGGGAGTACAGAGAAGGTTCACCAGATTGATCCCTGGAATGGCAGGACTTTCATATGAAGAAAGACTGGATAGACTAGGCTTATACTCGCTGGAATTTAGAAGACTGAGGGGGGATCTTATTGAAACATATAAAATTCTTAAGGGGTTGGAGAGGCTAGATGCGGGAAGATTGTTCCCGATGTTGGGGAAGTCCAGAACCAGGGGTCACAGTTTAAGGATAAGGGGGAAGTCTTTTAGGACCGAGATGAGAAAACATTTCTTTACACAGAGAGTGGTGAGTCTGTGGAATTCTCTGCCACAGAAGGTAGTTGAGGCCAGTTCATTGGGTATATTTAAGAGGGAGTTAGATGTGGCCCTTATGGCTAGAGGGATCAGGGGGTATGGAGAGAAGGCAGGTACAGGTTACTGAGCTGGATGATCAGCCATGATCATATTGAATGGCGGTGCAGGCTCGAAGGGCCGAATGGCCTACTCCTGCACCTATTTTCTATGTTTCTATGTAACTCAAGCTTGCAAATTGGAAATAGACTGCAATTATACCCAAGCAAAATACTAATGCATATCAATGAGGAAAAAATAGGGTCAGTAATAATACTTCTGTAAAAATGTTATATTTTTAGGGGGGGGGGGGTCTATTTCATTACTTCATGCAATCCTGAATTGAATACATTTTCCAGAGTGAATAATGTTGGAGAACATTCCCAATTTTGCTGAAAAGTCTGTTTGATTATTGCAGTTTTGGTGAAAAACTTAGTAAATTACTTTCAAAGTTAGAATTTTCTGCTAAAGCAATGGTTTGTTTTAAATTAAGAAATGCAAATTAACAATGAAATCCTTCCTTTCAAGACTGGAAGGCTGGAATCATTTGGCACCAGATAACTCCTGCATATAACTTTATATTTCCTGTGAAAGTTGACCAAATATCTGGAATGACACAAAAGTGGGTAGGATTACAGGTAGTGAAGATGATTGTCATAAATTCCAGCAGGATCATGATCAGTTGGGCTGAGGAATGGTTGATGGAATTTAATATATAGAAATGTGAGGTGTTGCATTTTGGAAAGTCTAACATGGGCAGGACCTACACAGTGAATGGTAGGGAACTGTTGTAGAGCAGCGGGATCTATGAGTGCAAGTACATAGTTCCTTAAAAGTGGTGTCACAGGTAGATAGGGTGGTCAAAAAGGTTTTTGGCACATTGGCCTTCATGCGTCACAGTATTGAGTCTAGAAGTTGGGAAGTCATGTGCAGCTGTATAAAATGTTGGCATTAGAGTTTAGTTGTGTTTAGTTCTGTGCACCATTTTATAGGAAGAAGGTTAAGTTGGAAAGGGTGCAAAGAAAATTTGCAAGGATATTGCCAGGACTCGAGGGTCTGAGCGAAAGGCAGATATTGAGCAGCCTGGGACTCTATTCCCTGGAGTGCAGGAGTATGAGGGTGATCATATAAAGGTGTATAAAATCATGAGGAATTGATTGGGTGGACACAGTCTTTTACCCTGAGTGGGAGACCAGAGGGCATAAGTTTAAGGTGAACGAGGAAAGATTTTCTAGGAATCTGAGCAGTAATTTTTCATGCAAAAGGTGTTGGGCGGGTGTATGGAACGAGCTGCCAGCAGAGGTAGTTGAAACAGGGGCTGTCGTAATGTTTAAGGAGCAATTAGGTACATGGATAGGACAGGTTTAGAGGGATATGGGCCAAAGGCCAGCAAGTGGGACTGGTGTAAATGGGACATGTTGGTCGGTGTGGGCAAGTTGGGCCGAAGGGACTGTTTCCAAACTGTTTGACTCTGTGATATATCTTGTGTTTTAGGCATATTTGAAATTTCTTTAACGAGTTGTTCCCATACCTTGTTGCTGTGCATACTTTTCTAGCTGCTGGAAAGCTGCTCGGATTTTTGAAACACAATCAGGTGAATTACGTTCAAAGTCCTGATCAAAAGATAATTTAAATCATCTAATGCACACCACTGAGTTATAGCAAATTTAAAACTCGAGTTATAAATTTAAAATAAAAGGGAACACAATTTTTAAGCCCTTCCCAAAGTACGACTACAAACAATTTGAAAGACAGTCATTCGTATTTTGTGTCTAAATGCTCTAGACAATATGAACAGGGAGATCCTACAAACCAGAATTGTACAACTGACCAGCTGATGCCAATGGTTGAAAGATACATGTAGAAACACGTATTCATGTAGTCATTAAACATGTGGAGACCGACGAAGGATCTCAACCCGGAACGTCACCTATCCATGTTCTCCATAGATGCTGCTTGGCTTGCTGATTTACTCCAGCACTTTGTTTCCTTTCCATTGAGAGATACACGTTCTTTATCTCTCCAGAAAAATACCTTGCTTGGCTATTAATGCCAAGGGATATTTTAGAAGGCAATTAAGATATCGGTTTTTGATCTTGCAAGATCTGGGTCATGTGCTGCATTTCTAGAGAGAAGATTAATAAACCTGCTGATTTCTTACCCAAAGGCAGAGGCAATGTGTGAAAATGAATAAAACACCCCAGATTACAAATTTCTGGTAGAATGTATCCAATTATGGTGATTCTTAGAAAAAAGGAATGGTTTGCTGAATTCTTAAAGAAAAACAATATGAATTTCAGGCAGAATTATCAGCATTTCCCTGCATGTTTGTCAGGCAGGTCAGGAGTCATACATTAATGTGTAAGATCTGGACTTACAGGCATTACTGACAATTTCTTAGACGCAGACCATTTCTGGAGTTCCACTTTCAAACGCCAAGTTTCAATAATTCTCCAGTACGTCTGCTGGACAAATTTGGCATCAGGTCTCGGCAATTTTATTAATAATTTGTGTTTAATTATATATATACTTGTTCTTAAGTATTTTAAGAGCTCTAATGTTGATTTACTTTTAGAATAATAATCATTCTTAACTATTTTCCCTTGATCAAGGGCATTCAGAAAAACATTAATTAGCTTCTGACCTTAGAAGCAATGGAATTATCCATGTGTCAAATGTTGTTTCATTGGCACAAGTTTGTTATGTCTCACCCTACCCCTACATCATAGTGTTTGTGAACAAAGTCATGGTCCCATCGTTGAAGGTTGGGTTGGCACTTCTCAGCATTAATAAAAAGCCAAAAAAGTAAGCTTGGACTTTGTCCTCCACGTTAGTGCTGAGCATGGGTAGCTAGAAGAAAAATTCTGGAAATAATAATAATAATACTACTACTAATAATAATAATAATAATAATAATAAACCAATAGAATACAAATCCTCAGGATTCAATGGAAATAAAATAAGGAAAATCAACGTGAAATCAAGCAAATCCCAGGAATCCATGGAAAAATATAAAGAAAATTCCTCTAGTATCATCTATATTCATCAACAATTCTTTTCATATATTATAATGTACGCTTTCTAAGATAATTTGCTTGTGTTCTAACCAAAACTGATGATGTTGAGGTTATCCACTTTGGCGGCAAGAACAGGAAAGCAGAGTATTACCTGAATGGTGACCGATTGGGAGAAGGGGAGATGCAACGTGACCTGGGTGTCATGGTGCACCAGTCATTGAAAGCAAGCATGCAGGTGCAGCAGGCAGTGAAGAAAGCGAATGGTATGTTGGCATTCATAGCAAGAGGATTTGAGTTTAGGAGCAGGGAGGTTCTGCTGCAGTTGTACAGGGCCTTGGTGAGACCGCACCTGGAGTATTGTGTGCAGTTTTGGTCTCCAAACCTGAGGAAAGACGTTCTTGCCTTAGAGGGAGTACAGAGAAGGTTCACCAGATTGATCCCTGGGATGGTGGGACTTTCATATGAGGAAAGACTGGATAGACTGGGCTTGTACTCGCTGGAATTTAGAAGACTGAGGGGGGATCTTATAGAAACATATAAAATTCTTAAGGGGTTGGAGAGGCTAGATGCGGGAAGATTGTTCCCGATGTTGGGGAAGTCCAGAACCAGGGGTCACAGCTTAAGGATAAGGGGGAAGTCTTTTAGGACCGAGATGAGAAAACATTTCTTCACACAGAGTGGTGAGTCTGTGGAATTCTCTGCCACAGAAGGTAGTTGAGGCCAGTTCATTGGCTATATTTAAGAGGGAGTTAGATGTGGCCCTTTTTGCTAAAGGGATCAGGGGGTATGGAGAGAAGGCAGGTACAGGCTACTGAGCTGGATGATCAGCCATGATCATATTGAATGGCGGTGCAGGCTCGAAGGGCCGAATGGCCTACTCCTGCACCTATTTTCTATGTTTCTATGTTTCTATGTAATAATTATCATATCATATCATCATATATATACAGCCGGAAACAGGCCTTTTCGGCCCTCCAAGTCCATGCCGCCCAGTGATCCCCGTACATTAACAATATCCTACACCCTCTAGGGACAATTTTTACATTTACCCAGCCAATTAACCTACATACCTGTACGTCTTTGGAGTGTGGGAGGAAACCGAAGATCTCGGAGAAAACCCACGCAGGTCACGGGGAGAACGTACAAACTCCTTACAGTGCAGCACCCGTAGTCAGGATCGAACCTAAGTCTCCGGCGCTGCATTCGCTGTAAAGCAGCAACTCTACCGCTGCGCTACCGTGCCGCAGAATGTGGCAGAAAGCTGGAGGTGTCGATTTTCTAAACCCAAAACTGGCTTAAATTTAACCGCTCAATTGCAAGATATATTTTGTTAATTTAGTGGATTATGAAATTTAAAATGAATAAATGTTTAAATATATGGAAAAAAAAATTCAAATTTTAATGATTTGTTTTGTTTTCCAAATTCTCTTGATCATTCTGGCTTGATTCAATTTATTCTCTTGCGTCCACATGTTAAGTTGTCAATAGTATTTCTAAGCAATCAATTGTCAAAAATCAATTTCTTCAGAAATTTGAGAACTACGTTAAGTTTCAATTCCTTTTCCAGGATACAGGTGCAAACAGTGTTTTTTTTCATTGGTAACTTTAATGTTTTTGATTTGATTAGCAAGTGTTTCTGTTTCTTTTCACTTTTTTTTCCAATAAGCGAGTTCGGTATTACAACTGCGCATACCCTGGTCATGGGTCATTCAGGATAAACATTCTCACCAGCTGAGCTACTGTGAAAACAGACCTGCCTTTCATACGTATTTTCCAGTTTTGCTTCTTCGAGGTAAGAAAATACTGCTATCAAAACGATTAACTAGGTGTAATTATGGTTCATTTGTACAAAACTATGATGATTTTGATGGTTTAATTGGCTTTTCCTTGATCGCTTGCTGGCTCGCTTTGGTGAGTGAGCGAGATTGTGATGGTTAATAACAACCATTTTTTATTGTTTTTGTTTTGGAGGGGGGGGGATGAAATGAAATGTATGATTTCTTTAACTATCAATAGATAATATGAAAAATGTTTGTGGGGTTTTCACCTCCTACTATACTCGACCACGGTCACGGGCTGTATGCACATTTGTTGACTTCTGAATGAGTTCTGCATGTACATGTGTAAGTAAAGTTTGCAGTACAAAACGTAATCACAAGTCTCCTGACTAATCACGTCTCTTCGGATTCCCATTATATTGGATCATTTTAATGGGCACCGTGGCGCAGCAATAGAGTTGCTGCCTTACAGGAGACCCGGGTTTGATCCCAAGTATGGGTACTGTCTGTACGGAGTTTGTACGTTCTCCCCGTGACCTGCGTGGGTTTTCTCGGAGATCTTCAGTTTCCTTCACACCCCAAAGACGTACAGGTATGTGGCTTGATAAATGTTTTAAAAAAATTGTTCCTAGTCGGTGTAGGATAGTGTTAATGTGCGGGTTTCGTTGGTCGGCGCGGACTCGGTGGGCCGATGGTTTCCACGCTGTATCTCTAAACTAAACTAATCAGTATTTGACATTCTAATTTAGTTATAATCTTGTGATTGTATAAATTAGTTCAATATACTTGCACCATTTTCTTTTACATTGTAACTTGTAAAGGACATGCTTACAGATCGTGATTTGATAAGGTTCATGCAGCCGAAACAGATAAATAAATGCCCAGCACTGAGATGCATTCTCAACTGCACAGAGATATTTATAGAATGACCAAGGCATCTACAGTTGCAGGCTTTGACTTGGTCTGACGATAAGAAACACCACACTGTGAAACTATTGGTTGGAATTGCCCCAAACGGCATGATCACAAACTTATCAAAAGCTTGGGGTGGGCGATCATCTGATACACACATTGTTAGGAAGAGTGGATTTTTTAACTTAATTGATCGTGGGGATTGCATAATGGCAGATAGAGAATTTCCCATTCAAGAAGACTTGATGTTTCGCCAAGCCTATTTAGATCGCCCCTCCCAGCGGTGTTTATCAGCAAATGACCAGAGAAAAAGTACTCAAAACCAAGAAGGTTGCCACTGACCACATTCATGTTGAATGGGCCATAGGTCGTCTAAAGTGGTTTAACACATGAGAAACACTTTACTCATCACTTTAGTTTCGCATATTGATGATATTTTCACTGTCTGCACAGCATTATGTAATTTACTGCCTCCATTGGTGCGTAAATGAGATGTTGTACTTGCAGATCAGTTTGATCAGAAGTTCAACTTTATGTTCAACCAGATTTGATATGAACTGAAATCCAGAACTCAATCAGTAAATGTACAGAAGTTCATACAACTCTTAATTTCTTTCATTTCATTTAATCATTTATCAGCCATTGTTTCGGTGTACATTAGCCATTAAGTTCACTAGCAATGCTCTTTGTTTATCCCAAATGACGTTTGACAAATCCCATGATTCCTTGCTTTTATCGAGATACCAAACTCGCTTATTGGTTACAAAAACACATTACCTTTAACAGTTTTTCTAAATGTGTCTGAATATCGTAATTTGTAGCTGTGGCATGATTTTGAAACCAAAACGATACTGCCCTATCTTTCTCCGCAAGATTTCAAAATATTGCATTCCATCACTTAATCACATTTTATGAATTCAACTTAGCTGTACAGGACACAATATAAAGATGTAAACACAAATCACTGAAGAAAAATGCTTGAGATTCCAGTAAAACATCAGTAGGACAGAAAAGTAACTAGAATTCAATCTGGAGAATTGCAATGTAAAGTGTGAAAGTGCTGCAACTGAAAAGTCCAATGAGCACAATAAATCAGCTGATGCTGAGGTGTGTGAAGGACGATAGAACGAGGTATATGTTCACGGATCCTAAAATGAGGGAAGGCATTGTGACACAGCTAATAAAAAGGCTCAAAACATGGGTTTCCTTTATTAGTAATTAGGAAGATTCTATTTCCCTTAGCAGATACATCAACCGCCAAGGAGAACAAGTGATTGGTAGACAGGACAAGTGAAGTAAAATATTTATTTCCAGAACTTGGTTGGAACTCATTGTTTTAACAGGTAGAAGTTAAAACTCCGCACCTATCATTTGTAGTGATACTGGCTTTGTACTGGGTCAGATATCTGGCATGGGCACAATGGACAGACTGACCTCATTCTGTATCGTAAATTCTCCACAATTCTATGAGTTTTCCCACTTTCTAACTATCCTCCCAACCCTGCTAGAATTATATGACTGCCCAGCAGAAAACTCCCATTAGATTGCTACTTCATCCACAATGCAATAAAGTACCAGAATTTCACCACCCTGCTAGAACTCAAAACATTCACAGGTTATATCAATATCCTGATATTGCAGGCCTTGGCTGCATTACCTGTGAAATGTATAAACAAAAAATAGGCTGCCACGATGTTAGCCCTTACTCACATTGGAGAGCCCTGTTTCCTCATGCATTAAATAACTCTCCAGATTTACACATTTAAGGCTTTATTTTCTGTTTTCAAAGTATGGCAAGGCCAAGAAATATCTTCTATGTACTGTTATTAATAAGCAAAAAGTGGATGTGAGGTAGCTTTGGCAGACAAAGTAAAGAAGAAATCTAAGAGATTCTGTAAATACATTCAAAGCAAATGGGTAAATTGGTGGAGAATAGGTTTCCTCAAGGATCAATGTGGTCACCTGGAGATGGCCGTTGTCTTACATGAATATTTCTCATCTGTTTTTACTGGGGAGAAGTCACAGGAGCTAGGGAATTCAGGAAAGTGATTAGCGTTATTTCAGCATTACAAAAGATTTCCCGAAGTGAGGGCAAGGGATGGAGCAATTGACATCTCTGACGTCATACAGTAGCCAGCATATGTGTTTAATCCTCTGGTGCTGCAGAAAACGTGTTGGTGGTAGTTAGGGAGTGATTTCTTCATGCTGGCTTTGTTGAAGTCCCCGGCTATGTCCGTAAAGGCTTCGGGGTATGCCGGTTGGTTTTTGTTGACCACAGCATGCAGCTCCTCCAGTTCTAGATGGATGACTGCCTGGGGTGGAATGTAGGCCGCGGTGAGGATGATGGAGGTGAATTCGCTTGGAGGGGCGGCACTTCACCGCCAGGTGTTCTAGGTGTGGGGAGCAGGATTTGGCCAGGACTCCTGTCACCACGAGCACCACGACATCTGAGCACCACAAAGAACTGACCATGAGGCAGACGCCACTGCCTCTCCTTTTTCCCGATGTCTGCGTTCGGTCCATGCAATGGATGGAGAAACCTTCGGGCTGGGTAGCTGTGTCTGGGGAGCTGGGGGTGAGCCATGGTCTCTGTGACACAAACCACACAGCATTCCCTCAGCTCCCTTTGATAAATATGGCTTTGCCCTTAAGTCCTGCATTTTATTTTCAAGTCTCCGAACATTGGCCAGTGGAATGGTAGGGAAAGAGGGTCATAGTCCCCTATGTTTCAATCTTACCTGTAGTCCTGCCTGTCGGCCATGTTTCCAGATATAATGGAGGCCTCCCTGTGTTTCCAGGTTCTGTATTCACTGTTCCTGCAATCCTCCGCGAGGTCAGGGATTCTCCTGCGATTGGGAATTCCCTTACTGTCGGCAACTCCGTTGCCGTTGGAAGATCGCAATAGTATAAATACATTGAAATGGATTAGCTGCTTGTTAGTTCAGCATGTTTCTTTCATCCAGGTAAGCTCAGAATTGCAACATATGATTATTTTTTGTTGTGCTGCTTGCAATATGTCACCAGACAGGTCTCTGCACCGTCTGTGGCAATGAATTCCACAGACTCACCATCCTCTGCCTAATGAAATTCCTCGTCATCTCCTTTTAAAGGTACGGCCATTTATTCTGAGGCTATGCTCTCTGGTCCTAAACTCTCCCACTATTGGAAACATACTCCCCACATCTACATCAGTAGTTATTTCAGCATCTCTCAAGAGGTTGTTCTATCTCACGCCTGTCCAACAGATCATCCCACCTGTGATTCGGTCAACGGGAAGACTGAAGGAAGATTAATGTTGTGCCTTCATTTGGGCTGGAAGGACAAGCTAGGGAACAGGTTGGCGAGCCTAACATTAGTGGTGGGTAAATTACTCAACGGGATTCTGAGAAACAGGATATACTTGCATTTGGAAAGGCAAGAACTGATTAGGGACCACAAAATGCTGGAGTAACTCAGCAGGTCTGGCAGCATCTCAGGAGAGAAGGAATGGGTGACGTTTCGGTCGAGACCCTTCTTCAGACTGATTAGGGACTGTCAGCATGTCTTTTTGCACGAGAAATCATGTCTCGCGGATTTGATTGAAGATCTGAGCAAGAGGATTGTCGAGAACGGAGAAGTAGACCTTGTGCACATGGACTGCAATAAGACCTTTGTCAAGGTTCCTCATGGAAATCCAGGATGAGCTAACAAATTGGATCCAAAATCGACCTGGCAGAAGGAGTCAGAGGATGGTAGTAAAACTGCCTCAAACCATCTAATCTGATTTAATTCTAAATTTACAAAAGAGGGCTCTGTTTTAGTGCTCTGCCTATATTTCTTTATCAACCATGCTTACTATGTTGTGTCTGGAAAGCAGTGAAATAAAATCTTAACAAACTATAACTTATTAATCTCCTGTCGAAACTTGTAACTGCATCAAAAAAATCATATATACTCAATTTCTGAGGGTGAGGTGTTGCACTTTGGAAGGTCAATAAATGTAAGGGGAAAGTAAACCATTAAAGGCAGGACCCTTAACAGCATTGGGGAAAAAGATCTTGGCATCCAAGTCCAGAGCTCTGAAAGTAGCAACACAAGTAGATACTGGTAAAGAAGGCAATTGATTTATTAATCTTCATTGTTTGGGACACTAAGTATAAGAATCAAGAAGTCATGTTGCGACTTTATAAAAATTTAGGCCGCAAAATGAGTATTGTGTGCAGTTCTACTCGCAGCATTACAGGAAGGTCATGGAGGCTTTGTAGAGGTTACAGAAGAGGTTAAGCAGGATGCTGCCTGGACTAGAGGGTATTAGACAATAGGTGCAGGAGTAGGCCATTCGGCCCTTCGAGCCACCACCGCCAATCACCATGATCATGGCTGATTATCCACAATCAGTGCCCCGTTCCTGCCTTCTCCCCATATCCCTTGATTCCGTTATCATTAAGAGCTCTATCTAACTCTCTCTTGAAAGCATCCAGGGAATTGGCCTCCACTGCCTTCAGAGGCATAGAGTTCCACAGCTTCACAACTTTCTGAGTGAAAAAGTTTTTCCTCATCTCCACTCTAAATGGCCTACCCCTTATTCTTAAACTGTGGCCCCAGGTTCGGGACTCCCCCAACATCGGGAACATGTTTCCTGCCTCCAGGGTGTCCAATCCCTTAATAATCTTATATGTTTCAATAAGATCCCCTCTCATCCTTCTAAATTCCAGAGTATACAAGAGCTACAAGGAGAGGTTGGATAAACTTGCATTGTTTTTCTGGTGTGTTGGAGACTGTGGGGCAACCTGATAGAAGTGTATAAAATTATGAGAGGCATTGATAGGGTAGGCAGTCAGAGCTTTTTTCCCAGCGTGGAAATGTCAAAGACTACAGGGTCAAGGCCAGAAGGGGGAAGTGTAAAGATATGAAGAGCTACTTTTGTTTGTACATGGAGTGGTGGATGCCTATAATACGCTGTCAGGCATGGTAATGGAAGTAGATACAACTGTAACATTTAAGAGGCTTTTAGATGGGCACATGAATATGCAGAGAATGGAGGGATACAAACAATGTGCAGGCAGTGTAGATTGGCATCACGTTTGGCACGAACATAATGGGCAGGAAGGCCTGTTCCTGTGTTGTCCTGTGCTGTGTTCTATGTTATGCAACAAGTAGGCTTTTTAAAAAAAACTCAACACTTGTCTCAGAACAATAGGAAAGGCACACAAACTCATTTGCACATACTCACTTTAGTCACATCATGAAAAAACTGCCGGCTATCTCCTATATTAGCAGCGGACACCACAGGTGCACTTGATGCCAGGGCACCTTGCACAACATTAGGATATTTAATTCTTATGTACGCACTTAACATTCCTCCATAACTGAAAGAAAATTTAAAAAACACATGAGAAAAGTATTCTTAAATGCATTTTTCATTAACAGTATGTCTTTCACCTGAAGCAGCAAAGCATAATAATTTTTGCATTTTGTGTAAACAGATAAAGGATATCCCAAGTTGGGTTTGCCATAGAGCAGATGCTTAATCTAATACTTTTCTGCAAAATGTTTACCTTTCTCTTGTCTGCTGTTTGCCTTACCTACCTGGAGAGGGTGACACCAAAGAATCATTCTTAAAATAATGGATTCTTGGAGATTTCACAACAGAACAGTAGTTAAGTAACATTATCTGGCTTCCATCTGTAAAATTCCAGCTGCAAATGTGGAAGAAACTAAATGGGATACTTCCCATTATGCACATGTCTGTTGTACCTCTCAGCTAAGAAGGATGGTAATTACTGGCCAGGGATCTATTGTAGCCAAGTTTAGTTGTATCGTACTGCCATCAATAACAATTCTCTCAATTTAGACTCAAATCACATTAGATAGCAAGAGGTAGTATTTATAACATAATGTGATACTGCCATCTGCCTATCAATAAAGTAGTTAAATGATCTACCGTATATCTTGTGATTTTTATTTGATCTTGAAACGTCAGAACAGAGATTGCATTATATTTACTTCTTTTTTTCCCCACCAAGAAACCTCTAATCCAGATAACTGCTATATTTAAAAATATTTAAAACTGAATATAAATATTCTGAAGAAGGGTCTCGACCCGATACGTCACCCATTCCTTCTCTCCTGAGATGCTGCCTGACCTGCTGAGTTACTCCAGCTTTTGTGATACCTTCTATTTATAACTGCTATATTTATACCTGAAAAATCCAAGTATGATGTACAAGGAACAGCCACAATTAACTCAATCTGTCCGTATAAAATAAGGTCTTGATAGAATGGTATAAACACACCACTGAGAATATTGTATTGTGCTTCAGTCAAGTTACCAGCAAGCACATGCTATAAAGAAAGTAAAATATCAAACAGAAGCCTTAGATAGACACAAAAAGCTGGAGTAACTCAGCTGATCAGACAGCATATCTGCAGAAAAGGAATAGCTGACGTTTCGGGTCGAGAGCATTCTTCAGACCAAGAGTCAGGGGAAAGAGAAACAAGCGATATAGACCGTGATATAGAACAAATGAATGAAAGGTATGCAAAAAAGTAATGATGGTGAAGGAAACAGGCCATTGGTAGCTTTGGACTAGCTGAAAATGAGTTACAAACAACGGGACTCAACAAAATGACTTTGAGACTAGTACAATTTGGGTGGGGGAGGGATGGAGAAGGGGTTGCAAAGGTTACTTGAAATTAGAGAAATCAATATTCATACCTGGGTTGTAAGCTACCCAAGTGAAATATGAGATGTTGTTCCTCCAATTTGTGTTTGGCCTTTGACAATGGAGGAGGCCCAGGACAGAAAGGTCAGTGTGGGAATGGGAATTAAAGTGTTTGGCAACTGGGAGATCATAAACAGAAGCCTTACAGAGAAATGTCACAATGATCAACTTTAGTATATTGTCACAACGGTATGAATAGCCTAATCCTGACCTATACAATTTGAACACCCATTTTCCAGCATCCTCGATTCCAGAGCCTTTCTGGATTATCTGTTTTTCTGGACCAACAAAGGTCACGTGATAATGAAAAAATAATACTCCCCTGGCCCGCTAGTGACACTCCTTCTGTGTCTCTAAAGCACCACGAAGTGCTAAAAACTTAAATAAAACAAATATAAAATGTAAACTGAATGTGAATGTCTCTGGCTTGCATCATCTCTCTGTCCATTTAAAGCCCCGTTCCAACGCCACTTCTGACTCACAAGGTGCACCAGGGAGCCCTTCTTCACCCATCTAAAGAACACAAAGTGCTGGAGTAATTTGGCGGGTCAGGATCGCTGGAGAACACGGATGGGTGACATCGGGACCATCAGTTGCCGGAAAATCAATGTTCAACCTGTACATACTTGACAGTACCAGCAGTATAAGGTCATAAGTGATAAGAGTTGAATTAGGCAATTCGGCCCATCATGTCTACTCCGCCATTTAATCATGGCTGATCTATCTCTCCCTCCTAACCCCATTCTTCTGCCTTCTCCCCATAACCTGTGACACCTGTACTAATCACAAATATATCTCTGCCTTAAAAATATCTACTGACTTTGCTTCTACAACCTTCTGTGGCAAAGAATTCCACAGATTCACCACCATCTGACTAAAGAGATTTCTCATTTTCTCCTTCTTAAAAGAACGTCCTTTAATTCTGAGGCTATGACCTCTAGTCCTAGACTCTCCCACTAGTGGAAACATCCTCTCCATATCCACTCTATCCAAGCCTTTCACTATTCTGTATGTTTCAATGAGGTCTCTCCTCATTCTTCTAAACTCCAGTGAGTACAGGCCAGTACTGACAAATGCTCATCGTAGGTTAACCTACTCTTTTCTGGGATCATTCTTGTAAACCTCCTCTTGACCCTCTCCAGAGCCAGCACATCTTTCCTCGGATATGGTGCTCACAATATTTAAAATGCGGCCTGACGAACGCCTGATAGAGCCTCAGCATTATATCCTTGTTTTTGTATTCTAGCCCTCTTGAAATAAATGCCTTCCCTACTACCGATTCGACCTGCAAATTATTTTTTAGGAATCCTGCACCACCACTCCCAAGTCCCATTGCACCTCTGATTTCTGGATTCTCTTTCCTTTTAGAAAATAGTCTACTCCTTTATTCCTACTACCATAATGCATGACTCCACACTTTGCTACACAATATTCCATCTGCCACTTCTCTGCCCACTCTCCCAACCTGTCCAAGTCCTTCTACAGAGTCTCTGCTTTCTCTACACTACCTGCCCCGTCCACCTAATCTTGTATCATCAGCAAACATGGCCACAAACCTTTCAATCCCCTCATCCAAATCATTAATATACAACATGAAGAGTAGCGGCCCCAGCATCGCCCCCTTGCGGAAAAATTGCAAAGACTCCCAAATTAATGGGAAGGAAAGTTCGAGAAGGGATAAGAGAGAAAGGTCAGGGCCAATAGTATGAGAGGGGAGGTGAATACAGAGGAAGTGTTGTATTTGAATGTGCGAAGTATAAAAAATAAAGTGGATGAGCTTGAGGCTCAGTTAGATATTGGCATTATGATGTTGTGGAGAATTACAGAGGCATGGCTGCAAGAGGACCAGGGCTGGGAGCTGAATATTCAGGGGTATATGACCTGTCGAAAAGACAGACAGGTGGGCAGAGGGGGTGGGATCGCGCTGTTGGTAAGGAATGATATTCAGTCCCTTGCAAGGGATGACATAAAATCAGGAGATGTAGAATCAGTATCGACAGAACTGAGGAATTGTAAGGGTAAAAAGACCCTAATGGGAGTTATCTACAGGCCCCCAAACAGTAGCCTGGATATAGCTTGCAAGTTGAATTAAGAGTTAAATTTTGCATGTCGCAAAGGTAATGCCACAGTGGTAATGGGAGATTTCAACATGCAGGTAGACGGGGAAAATCAGCTTGGTAATGGTCCCCAAGAAAGGGGGTTTGTGGAGTGCTTCTGAGATGGATTCTTAGAACAGCTTGTACTAGAGCCTACCAGGGAGAAGGCAATTCTGGATTTGGTGTTGTGTAATGAACCGGATTTGATAAGGGAACTCAAGGTAAAAGAGCCATTCGGAGGTAGTGATCATAATATGATCAGTTTTAATCTACAATTTGAGAGGGAGAAGGGAAAATTGGAAGTGTCAGTATTGCAGTTGAGCAAGGGGGACTAAGGAGGCATGAGGAGCTGGCCAGACTGGAAAGATACCCTAGCAGGGAAGACGGTGGAACAGCAGGTATTTCTGGGAATAATACAGAAAGTGCAGGATCAGTTCATTCCAAAGAGGAAGAAAGATTCTAAGGGGGTAAGAGGCAACCGTGGCTGACAAGGGAAGTCAAGGACGGTATAAAAATAAAGAAGAAGTATAACATAGCAAAGATAAGCGGGGAGCCAGAGGATTGGGACTCTTTTAAGGAGCAACAGAAGACAACTAAAAAGGCAATATGGGGAGAAAAGATGAGGTACGAAGGTAAGCTAGTCAAGAATATAAAGGAGGATAGTAAAAGCTTCTTTAGGTATGTGAAGAGGAAAAAAATAGTTAAGACAAATGTGGGTCCCTTGAAGACAGAAGCAGGTGAAGTTATTATAGGGAACAAGGAAATGGCAGATGAGTTGAACAGGTACTTTGGATCTGACTTCACTAAGGAAGACACCAACAATCTCCCAGATGTACTAGAGGACAGAGGTCCTAGGGTGACGGAGGAACTGAAGGAAATTCACATGGCAGGAAATGGTGCTGGGTAGACTGATGGGACTGAGGGCTGATAAATCCCCAGGGCCTGATGGTCTGCATCCCAGGGTACTTAAGGAAGTGGCTCTAGCAATTGTGGATGCATTGGTGATCATTTTCCAATTCCTATAGATTCAGCATCAGTTGCTGTGGATTGGTGGGTAGCGAATGTTATCCCACTTTTTAAGAAAGGAGAGAGAGAGAAAATGGGAAATTATAGACCAGTTAGCCTGACATCAGTGGTGGGGAAGATGCTGGAGGCAATTATAAAAGAAGAAATTGCAGAACATTTGGATAGCAGTAACACGATCGTTCCGAGTCAGCATGGATTTACGAAGGGGAAATCATGCTTGACTAATCTTCTGGAATTTTTTAAGGATGTAACTAGGAAAATGGATAAGGGAGAGCCAGTGGATGTAGTGTACCTGGACTTTCAGAAAGCCTTTGATAAGGTCCCACATAGGAGATTAGTGGGCAAGGTTAGAGCACATGGTATTGGGGGTAGGGGACTGACATGGATAGAAAATTGGTTGGCAAACAAAGAGTAGGGATTAACGGGTCCCTTTCAAAATGGCAGGCAGTGACTAGTGGGGTACCGCAAGGCTCGGTGCTGGGACTGCAGCTAGTTACAATATACAATAAAGACTTAGATGAAGGGATTAAAAGTAACATTAGCAAATTTGCGGATGACACAAAGCTGGGTGGCAGTGTGAACTGTGAGGAGGATGCTATGAGGATGCAGGGTGACTTGGACAGGTTGTGTGAGTGGGCAGATGCATGGCAGATGCAGTTTAATGTGGATAAATGTGAGGTTATCCACTTTGGTGGTAAGAACAGGAAGGCAGATTATTATCCGAATGGTGTCAAGTTAGGAAATGGGGACGTACAACGAGATCTGGGTGTCCTTGTTCATCAGTCACTTAAAGTTAGCATGCAGGTACAGCAGGTAGTGAAGAAAGCTAATGGCATGTTGGCCTTTTTGACAGGAGTTCAGTATAGGAGCAAAGAGGTCCTTCCGCAGTTGTACAGGGCCCTAGTGGGACCGCACCTGGAGTACTGTGTGCAGTTTTGGTCTCCAAATTTGAGGAAGGAAATTCTTGCTATTGAGGGTGTGCAGCGGAGGTTCACTAGGTTAATTCCCGGAATGGCGGGAATGTCCTATGTTGAAAGACTGGAGCGACTAAGCTTGTATACGCTGGAATTTAGAAGGATGAGAGGGGATATTATTGAAACATATAAGATTATTAAGGGATTGGACACGTTAGAGGCAGGAAACATGTTCCCAATGTTGTGGGAGTCCAGAACCAGGAGCCACAGTTTAAGAATCAGGGGTAGGCCATTTAGAACAGAGATCAGGAAAAACTTTTTCAGTCAGTGAGTTGTGAATCTGTGGTATTCTCTGCCTCAGAAGGCAGTGGAGACCAATTCTCTGGATGCTTTCAAGAGAGAGCTAGATAGAGATAGCGGAGTCAGGGGGTATGGGGAGAAGGCAGGAACAGGGTACTGATTGTGAATGATCAGCCATGATCACATTGAATGGCGGTGCTGGCTCAAAGGGCCGAATGCCCCACCTATTGTCTATTGTCTAACTCCGCTAATCACTGGCAGCCAACCAGAAAATGCTCCATTTATTGTCACTCTTTGGCATCTGCCACAGTCAACTGTCCCCTTGTACTTGACTTCTCAGCCACTGCAAAAGAGTGCTGCAATAATGAAACCATGACAGTAATGAAACCGTGTCTTAATGAAGAAACTATATTTCAAAATTTCATTTTAATAACTTACAGCCAGGAGCCATCAAGGATATGAAAGCTGACTAGGTCACCATGGGTATAATGAGATGACTTTCAACAAGAATACTTATCATATACAAAGGACATTGGCCCTTCCAGTACACTTACCTTTTTTTGAAGAGCACTGTGCTATCTTACACCACTTCACTGAATGTTTGGAACTCTTAAAAACATAGTCAATATAATATATTTCTGTAAATTGTGTTCCATGGTTGAATTTCTCTCTATCTATCAGGAATTCAAAGTCGAAGAACCTACTGTCACTTTAGATATCTGGTTTTATTTTTAGGCATAGAATTATTGCCTATATACGTGATCAATTCTCATAGAAAATTGTGTGAGAATCAGAGTCCAGATAAGTATGAATGTATGCAAACTCGCTTTTCCTACAAGAGGTAAAATCTCAGAACTATTAGGCAATGTAACACAATACTGCAATTCCCCAGTCAAGGTTGCTACACAGATAGGCCACAGTATAACGCTCAAGAGTGATTCACCAACTTGCCTTCTATTATGGCCAAAGCAAATGACCCATGTATCATGTTTCAATTACATGTTACCTTTCTGTGATACGAGAATATGGTGCTTTATATTAAAATGTCCAAGCTGCATGGGGTATTACTACACCTACGTATGCAATTCCACTCCATTTCTAGTCAAGTATGTCCCTTGCACATTAAGAAGTTAAACAAAGGTGCTTTGTCAGGATAAAACATTAAGTGAAAATCTAACAAATCTGTGTAAATATCCTTTCATTTCAGAGATGAGATGTTTATGTCATTTGCTACTAGTGAGTATGGAGGGAGAAGTTGGTGCAATGTGGTCACAAAGTTGAAACTGAAAACTGTGAATATCAGGTGCCAGTATAGTGACTTCAGTTTCACATATCCGGTAAAATCACAGCACTTCTTTCTACAACTACAGATATCATTCCTGGAACTGAACTTTTTATAAACTTTTTATAACTTTTTTAAAAATAAGCTCCTTTTTCAAGAAAACCAGCAGACACAAAGTTCAATTTAATGAGAAATATAAAATACTAGACCAAGTGGACCCGTTGGGCCCAAATCTCTCCTGCCTTGGGTCAGCACCCTGTCCTCCCCCCCTCCCCTCTCTCCTCAACCCCCCCTCCCCTCTCCCTCCTCCCCCACTCCCCCCTTCCCCTCCTCCTCCCCTCCCCTCTTTTTAAACTTTAAAATGTGAATAACTTTAAAAATATAAGACCGATTTCAATAAAACTACATGCATTATCATTAAAGTGACAATGGTGAGTAAGGTGGGCGTAAAATTGTCGCGCAATCGTGTACCGTTTTGGCTGAAGTTCAGTCACAAACAAGATAACAAACAAGTTTTAGTATATAGATGTTCAGGGAAAGAGCATTTAAAAATAACATTAAATATCCATTATTGAGATGGACGTTTCAAGCATAATTCTGCACCAATCTGACTATCAATATGCTATTTTGCTATAGATCGCACCTTCTTTCAGTCCTTCATGTGAGGTGTACATTGTCCTGCCATATGATCACGTTGAAAGCATGCAACAGGTAATAGGCACTGGAGAAATTATCTAGATGCACTGGATTCAGCCTAAGCAATCAAAATGGCAATTTCAAATGTCTGACATACTGCAAGGGAATATTTTACTTATGGGCGTTTCCGTAAATACAGCACTCAGTAGTGAAACTGAAGGTGTCCAAACCTCCAGATTATTTTTTTTTAATGTAATATTCCCATTGTTTCATTTCCTTTATTTTAAGTAGTATAGATCATGGTGTATAGCCAAAATAATGAAATGAAGTAAAAATAAATGAATCCGTTTTTACAAAGAAAAATATCAGCTGTGTCCCTGCGTTTTCTTGACTTTGTGACATTTTTCAAGCAGAATTTCATTAAATGCTTAGGCTAATTTATACCAGAAAGATTACATAAATTTTTGCAATTAAATAACTATACAAGCCAAATTCTGATTATACTTATGATTTTTATGATTTATGATGGTTTTCTGATGCCCCAAGTTTTTGCAGCACAATGTGAGTAGCAGTCTCCCTTTGGTCACATGTGAAATATGTGAGTTAAAAGCAGAGTAATCGTCTTTTTTATTTATTGTTTCTTTTTTATTGTTTATATTTTTGTTGAAGCCTTCCATTGAAATACTTAATAATGAATAGAACATAAAATCATGAAATAAAAACCTAGTTTGCTCACTTATTGTACCGATGTCTCATTCTATAGTCCCTCTCGTTGTCTGATGTCGTCAATGCTATAACGTTTTTTTTGCACTCGTCACAATTTTTTTTAAATTTCAAACAACGCGATTGTAATGACCCTAACGTGAACTACGGGCCTCGTGGTGGATCATGTGCAGACATTTTGTAAGGGAGCTTAGAAATCAGTATAAGAGACAGTGTCCCATATGTTATATCTATCTATATCAATATATATGTATATATATACGACTAAAACTCTTGGATTGTTTCTGTGTATATGTTTATGTGTTTACTAGGCCAAGTGGACCCGTTGGGACCAAACCTCACCTGCATTGGTGCAGCACCCTCTCCTCCCCCACTCCCCCTCCCTCCCTTCCCCTCCTCATCCCTTCTCCCTCCCTCCCCCTCCACTCCCCCTCCCCTCCCCCTCTGCTTCTCCCCCTCCCTCCTCCCCCTACTTCCACCCTCCCCTTCCCCTCCATCCCCCTCAACCCCCCTTATTCCTCCTCCCCTCCTTTTAATCCCTTCATCCAAGTCATTAATGTATATTGTAAATAGCTGCGGTCCCAGCACCGAGCCTTGCGGTACCCCACTAGTTACTGCCTGCCATTCTGAAAGGGACCCGTTTATCCCCACTCTTTGCTTTCAGTCTGTCAACCAATTTTCTATCCATGTCAGTACACTACCTCCAATACCATGTGCTCTAATTTTGCCCACTAATCTCCTATGTGGAACCTTGTCGAAGGCTTTCTGAAAGTCAAGGTACACCACATCCACCGGCTCTTCCCTGTCAATTTTCCTAGTTACATCCTCAAAGAATTCCAGATTAGTCAAGCATGATTTCCCCTTCGTAAATCCATGCTGACTCGGAACGATCCTGTTACTACTATCCAAATACTCCGCAATTTCGTCTTTTATAATTGTCTCCGGCATCTTCTCTATCTCTTTTTGGCATGAGGACATTCTCCTGCTCCTCGCAGACGACGATTTCACCGACCCCCGACGGATGGCAGCCCGTGCGGACATGCTGTGGCAGGCGAAACAGCAAGGTGGCGCCACCATCAGCCAGGTGGCGGCGGTGCCTCAGTAGGTCTAGCGGCCGGGCATAGCCTCCACCAAAGGAGCGGCAGTGAAGACGGCCACGAGCGCCGCAGACGAGGGTGAGTGGTGCTACTATCACCAAAGGTGGGGTTCCGCGAGCAGTGGCTACTGCAGCCGGCCAGAAGCATTGCTTCCTCTACATCTGGGATCGTCATTCGCGGCGGCGTTTTCTCATGGACACGGGAGCAGATATCAGTGTTTTGCCCCCATCGGGGGCCGACACTCGTTCCGGAAAGAGGGGGCCTTCTCTGGCCGCCGCCAATGGCAGCAACATCAGGACTTTCAGGGTCCTCACGATCCTATTCAACTTCAACTCCTGTCACTTCAAGTGGCCCTTTACTATTGCTGACGTCTCCCAACTGCTGCTGGGCGCCGATTTCCTCTGGGCGCACTTCCTGCTGGTCGACGTGAAGGGATAACATCTCGTCAATTCTGAGTCGTTCGTGTCGATCGCCCTGCGCCACATCTCAGCTCGGTGACCTTCTCCGACCACGAGTTTGCCAGGAGCTTAGCCAATTTTCTCGATATCAAAACCCCCAGTTCACAACGGCCAGCCCCAAGCATGGGGTGAAGCACCATATCCCCACCACCAGACCGCTACTCAATGCACGCGCACGCAGGCTGCCTCCCGACAAACTAAAACTGGCCAAGACGTTCCACAAGATGGAGGAAATGGCATAATGTGCCGCTCAGACATGCCGTGGGCATCCCCACTTCACATGGTCCCCAAAGCGTCTGGGAGTGGGAGACCATGTGGGGACTACCGCCGTCTCATCGACATCACAATGGCCAATTGGTACCTTGTCCCTCACATCCAGGACTTCACGGCCAATCTGGACGGCGCCAAGGTTTTTTCCAAAATCGACCTAGTACGTGGCTACCATCAGATTCCGGTCCACCCGGACGACATCCCCAAGATGGCTCTTTGAGTTCCAATGGATGCATTTCGGCATCAGGAACGCCACCCAGACTTTCCAACGGCTCATGGACACAGTTGGCCGTGGGCTGGATTTCGTGTTCATCTACCTCGACGACATCCTCATCGCCAGGAACACCACACACACCTCCAGCTGCTCTGCCAGCGCCTCAATGAGCATGGCCTGGCCATTAACCTTACCAAGTGTCAGTTTGGCCTCCCTGCCATCACCTTCCTTGGCCACCACAACAACCAGCACAGTGCGATCCCGCTCCCGACCAAGGTTGAGGCCATTCGCATGTTTCCCAAACCCTCTACGGTGAAGGGACTCCAAGAGTCAACTTTCAACATGGTCAACAGCATATCTCCGTTTCATACCAACAGCCGCCAGGGCCCTGGCCAACAAGCCGAAAGAGCTCGTTTGGGACGACACAGCCACGTCCGCGTTCAACAACGCCAGAGGCGCTGGCAAAGGCAACGATGCTGGTACATCCGCGGGCCAATGCACCAACAGCTCTCACGGTTGGCGCATCTGGCACAGCCGTAGGCGGAGTTCCTGGAACAACTGATAAATGGAAGATGGCAGCCCCTCGCTTATTTCAGTTGTCACTTGAGACGCCCCCCCGAGCAGAAATAAAGGGTTTTCGACCGGAAGCTCCTCGAGCTCTACCTGGCCATCCGGCATTTCCGCTACTTCCTCGAGGGCAGGGATTTCACAGATTTCACCGACCACAAGCCGCTCACCTTTGCCTTTGCCAAAATGTCTGATCCCTGGTCATTCCGACAGCAACGTCACTTGGCCTACATCTCAGAGTACACGACTTACGTTCAGCACAGGCAAGAGCAACCAGGTCGCAGATATGTTGACCAACACCACCATCAATGCCATCCACGCTTTGGCCCCAGGATGAGGAAATGCTCACCTACCGCACCGCCATCTCAGACCTGTTGTTGGAGGATGTGAGATTCGGGCCCGCTGACACCAAGCTCCTTTGCGACATGTCTACCGGAGAGCCAAGACCCATCATCTCCGTGGCCTGGTGCCGCCGGATTTTTTACATGGTTCATGGTTTGGCTCACCCTTCCATCTGGGCAACAACGGCACTGATGGCAGCGAAGTTCATGTGGCACGGGTTGCACAAACAGGGCCACGGCATGCATCCCCTGTCAAACCTCAAAGATTCAGCGACACGTCAAGGTGTCGCTGCAGAATTTTGTCCTGCCACACCGGCGTTTCAACCGCATCCACGTTGACATCGTTAGAGCACTGTCTCCATCCAGAGGTGTCACCCACCTTTTCACCATCGTAGACCGATTCACGAGATGGCCGGAAGCCGTCCCGCTCTCGGATACCTCCGCTGCGACGTGTGCATGTGCCCTCATTGCCCACTGGATCGCCCGCTTTGGTGCCGGTGAACATCTCCTCTGACAGAGGTGCGCAGTTCACCTCCCAGTTGAGGTCAGCAATGGCCTGGCTGCTTGGCACTAAGTTGAACCATACTATGGCCTACCACACCCAAGCAACCGGCTTCATGGAGCATTTTCATCAGCACCTGAAGGCATCCCTAAAGGCACGGTATATGGGCCCGGACTGGATGGACGAGTTGTCGTGGGTCCTGCTGGGCATACGCACGGCCCCAAAGGAGGACCTGGCAACTTCCTCAACCGAGCTGGTGTATGGCGCCCCGCTTATGGTCCCGGGGGACTTCATCCCGGCATCCCAGGGTACTTAAGGAGGTGGCTCTAGAAATAGTGGAAGCATTGGAGATCATTTTTCAATGTTCTATAGATTCAGGATCAGTTCCTGTGGATTGGAGGATAGCAAATGTTATCCCACTTTTTAAGAAAGGAGGGAGAGAGAAAACGGGTAATTATAGACCAGTTAGTCTGACATCAGTGGTGGGGAAGATGCTGGAGTCAATTATAAAAGACGAAATTGCTGAGCATTTGGATAGCAGTAACGGGATCATTCCGAGTCAACATGGATTTACGAAGGGGAAATCATGCTTGACAAATCTACTGGAATTTTTTGAGGATGTAACTAGGAAAATTGACAGGGGAGAGTCAGTGGATGTGGTGTACCTCGACTTTCGGAAAGCCTTCGACAAGGTCCCTCATAGATTAGTGGGCAAAATTAGGGCACATGGTATTGGGGGTAGGGTACTGACATGGATAGAAAATTGGTTGACAGACAGAAAGCAAAGAGTGGGGATAAATGGGTCCCTTTCGGAATGGGAGGCAGTGACCAGTGGGGTACCGCAAGGTTCGGTGCTGGGACCCCAGCTATTTACGATATACATTAATGACTTAGACGAAGGGATTAAAAGTACCATTAGCAAATTTGCAGATGATACTAAGCTGGGGGTAGTGTGAATTGTGAGGAAGATGCAATAAGGCTGCAGGGTGACTTGGACAGGTTGTGTGAGTGGGCGGATACATGGCAGATGCAGTTTAATGTAGATAAGTGTGAGGTTATTCACTTTGGAAGTAAGAATAGAAAGGCAGATTATTATCTGAATGGTGTCAAGTTAGGAGGAGGGGGAGTTCAACGAGATCTGGGTGTCCTAGTGCATCAGTCAATGAAAGGAAGCATGCAGGTACAGCAGGCAGTGAAGAAAGCCAATGGAATGTTGGCCTTCATAACAAGAGGAGTTGAGTATAGGAGCAAAGAGGTCCTTCTACAGTTGTACCGGGCCCTGGTGAGACCGCACCTGGAGTACTGTTTGCAGTTTTGGTCTCCAAATTTGAGGAAGGATATTCTTGCTATGGAGGGCGTGCAGCGTAGGTTCACTAGGTTAATTCCCGGAATGGCGGGACTGTCGTATGTTGAAAGGCTGGAGCGATTGGGCTTGTATACACTGGAATTTAGAAGGATGAGCGGGGATCTTATTGAAACATATAAGATAATTAGGGGATTGGACACATTAGAGGCAGGAAACATGTTCCCAATGTTGGGGGAGTCCAGAACAAGGGGCCACAGTTTAAGAATAAGGGGTAGGCCATTTAGAACGGAGATGAGGAAGAACTTTTTCAGTCAGAGAGTGGTGAAGGTGTGGAATTCTCTGCCTCAGAAGGCAGTGGAGGCCAGTTCGTTGGATGCTTTCAAGAGAGAGCTGGATAGAGCTCTTAAGAATAGCGGAGTGAGGGGGTATGGGGAGAAGGCAGGAACGGGGTACTGATTGAGAGTGATCAGCCATGATCGCATTGAATGGCGGTGCTGGCTCGAAGGGCGGAATGGCCTACTCCTGCACCTATTGTCTATTGTCTATTGTCACATGGGTATCAGGAACCACCCACGACCATGCTGACGCGCCTCTGTGAGAAGGTGGGCATGCTCTCTCCGGTCCCCGGACTCACCACCACTTGTCTCCCATCCGCCCTCCAGGACTGCCAGTACGTTTTCCTTCACCGCGATTCCCACCGTACGCCACTGCAAAGGCCTTACGAGGGACCGTACAAGGTACTGCAGCATGGCGCCACGACTTTTGTCACCAACATGGGCAGCAGGCACGAGACTGTCCCCATGGACTGTTTTAAGCCGGCACACTTGGACATTGACCAACCAGTGCAGGTGGCACAACCCCGCCGCAGAGGGCATCCACCCGCCCTCAACTTTTTTAAAAGTATTCATATTTTAAAGTTTAAATCTATCTCCTAGGGAGGGAGGGAGGGAGGGAGGGAGGGAGGAAGGGAGGGAGGGTGGGAGGGTGGGAGGGGGAGGAGAGAGGATAAGGGGGAGTTAAGGGGGATGGGGTGGGGAGGAGGGGAGGGGGTGGAGGGAGGGGAGTTGGGGAGGGGGAGGAGAGGGGGGAGAGGAGGAGGAGGGATGGAGGAAGGGGAGGAGGTAGGGGGAGGGGGGAGGAGAGGGTGCTGCACCAATGCAGGAGAGGTTTGGGCTCAACGGGTCTAGTAATATCTACAAGCAAAACATGAGGCAACAGTGTCAAAAGGACTAGTAAAAATATTAGGCATTAAGAAGGCTAGATTTAAAACAGAGCACTATCAGGAATTCCTACAGCACATGCAAAAACTGATACAAGTTTTACAGTCAAGACCCAACCGACAATAAAGTATTTTAGGAGATAGTAAAATATAAAACATTTTGATGTCTTATGAATCAGTTTATCGATGTGGATGTAGGGATAAATTACATTAAAAATAGAATACAGATCAACCTAATCAGAAATTTTGTAAGTGCGTCTAAAATAACCTAACATTTGCTTCTCTAAGATCAACCAAACATGTAATTTTAAATTTCAAACTATACCTGCCACCAAATGCAATTACGGGGCAGTTTTCAGCATCAAGATCCGCTTTCAGTTTTGTAACAAGTACGACAAAATCTGCCACAGCTTGCTCCACTGTCAAAAATTCAATGTTTGATCTCTCATATGATTTCTTGCCAAAAGGAAGAGATCTGCCATAATATCGCTGTAGAATAAGGATAGAAAATGGTGTTGAAGTTCTTAGAAATGCAATTCATTTAAACCAACCATAGATTAAAAGTAAGCGCTGAATCACCACTTTATTGTTCCTTATTGAAAATTTCAATGTACCAGTATAGAAAATAACAAAACTTTAAAAACATTATTAATTAAATGAAATGTAAATAACAATTGATTCTTACATGAATTTATATTACCTTAAATAGTAAACTATGGGTGCATGAGGTTCAGGATAAATTGAGCTATGTCAGGCAGCATCCCTGGAGAAAAGGAATAGATGATGTTTCTGGTCGAGACCCTTCATTCTATTGAGTTGAGTTAATTAAGTGGATCCAGCTTTCCTTCTTCAAATCTTTAGCTCATACATATAATCAAGGTCAATAGTATAACTCAATATGAATAAATAATTGAGGTTTAAATGTCAAAAAATGTCTAGGTGGCAATTTTAATCTACAAATGCCCATGTTTTGGGGCTGTGGGAGGAACATGGACCACCAGGATGAAATGCACACGGTCATAGGATGAATGCACAAACTCCTCATGGACAGAACCCGACGTCAGGATTATACCCTGGTCTCTAGTGCAGTGAGGCAGTGGCTCTACCGACTGTGCCACTGAGCTGCAGTTTCATTTCTCGGTATTGCTGCTATTGACAAGACCAACGTTTATTGCACACGATGAATTTTCCTAATGTAGCTGGAGGTAAACCACCTTACTTATTTTTGTTAGATTACAAACTCTTCACAATTTGCCTCCAATTTAAAAGATTCAGCAGAACTGGAACAAAAGATCACGCATGGTTATATTTGCCGAAGCCTTGAAGAAGTTATAAGTGTGATATTCACAGTTCCCAAAATACCAAATTATTTAGCCATGAAATACATTTATATTCATGTGCAAAAAGGATAAACTCATTTATCTGGTAGGAAGGAACTGCAGATGCTGGTTTACATCAAAGATAGGCACCAAATGCTAGAGTAACTCAGCGGAACAGGCAGCATCTCTGGAGAGAAGGAATGGGTCCCATTTTGTGTCAGAGGAGAGGGAGTCTAGAGATATGAAGTGGGTAAGATGTGAAAACAACAGATCAACGCAGACAATGATAAGGAAATGTAAAATGGTTCATTGTTCATTAATCAGAAGGACAGTGAAACTAGTCGAACTGATGATGAAGCTTGATGATCTTGATTGTGCATTATATGACAGTTTTTTTTAAAAGAGGTCATAAGTGATCAAAACAAGAAAGCTAGTAAGTCTAAATGTCCTCCGCTTGACTTAGACACAAAAGTTCTGTAATACTTGCTAAAATGCCATTAGACCATCCAAATTAAGCAAATAAATTGTCGGAAATAGTCCTGGATGATCTCAGCACACCTGGCAGCATCTGTTGAGGGAAGTGGGTGGATGACATTTTGGGTCAGAATTCTAATGACGTTTTGAATTAAGTAATTTTAGATTAAACGATAGCCTGGCCCATGTGTAGAAGTTTATGCATTAGACAATACTAGAGTGTAATGTAGAGGGCATACAATAGATAGAGCTCTTAAGGATAGCGGAGTCAGGGGGTATGGGGAGAAGGCAGGAACGGGGTACTGATTGAGAATGATCAGCCATGATCACATTGAATGGTGGTGCTGGCTCGAAGGGCTGAATGGCCTACTCCTGCACCTATTGTCTATTGTCTAATAGGCCCATTCATGCCAACAGTTATCCTGCATAACACACAGGTGCCAAATGACTGAGAGTATACTGTATCAAAATAACAGAAACTATTCCCAAATGGACCTACTTAAAAATCCATGATGAGCTGAATCCATCCAATAATCACTAGATACAGCTAGATATAGCTCATTTACAAATGACTGTAAAATAGATTTGAATTCAAATAAAGCAAACGAATAAATAAGACTTCTGTATTGAGATCTTATTGGCATTCTGGCATTCACAGATAAATGGCTTTCTGATCTTTTGGCATTGGTGAACATTCAGCTCAATTGGGTTTTATTATAAGTAAAATGTGAAAGACCCAGAGTTCACACTGACTTAAAACAGATTGAAAATTCTTATTCATCATACAAGGTACTGCATTTTCCTGATCTGTTCAAATGATTGTTCAACCAATGAAGTGACATGAAACGATCCAAAACACAAATATTTCACCAAATCTTCCATAGCTATTGATGTGCAATTATAATATTGAACAGTACGTCACAGAAACAAACTCTGTGATCCACAATGTCCATGTCGAACATGATGCCAAGTCAAACTAATCCATCTATTCCCTGCATATCCTTGTATCTATCCAAAAGCCTCTTAAATGACACTATTGTATCTGCCTTCACCACAATCCTTGGCAGCACATTCCAGGCATCCAACACTCTCTGTGTAAAAAATTTGCCCTGAACATCACTCTTTGTTCCTCTCACAAAACTATGCCACCTAGTTTTTGACATTTCCTACATGGGAAAAAGGTTCTGGCTGTCTATTCTCTCAGCGCATTTCATAATTTTATATACTTCTCTCAGGTCTTCAGTCAACTTCGACAATGTAGAGAAAACAATGCAAAGCTTCTCCAACTCTCCTTTAGATAATACCCTCCAATCCATGCAGAATACTGGTAAACCTTTTCTTCATCCTCGACAAACCTTCACATCCCTCCTGTAATGAGAACTGCACAAAATATTCCAAATACAGCCGTATGCAGATGAAAGTGTTGATCAGAGATTCAGAGTCAGCCAAATCATGTTCATAAGTGATTGGAGCAGAATTAGGTCTTTCGGTCCATCAAATCTACTCCGTCATTCAATCACGGCTAATCTATCTCTCTCTCCTAACCCCATTGTCCTGCCTTCTCCCCATAGCCCCTGACACCCGTGTTATTAAGTTCCATCATGCTTGCAACTAAGTTAAATTGGCCTGGCCATGTAGGAAATTTAATTTACATACTTACTGTGACAAAAAGGGAAGAGAGAGGTCATAGTAAAGAAGAAAATATAAAAAGATGGAAGCAGTAAGGGAGATTGAATAGTCAATATTTAATATTTGGACTTTATTCCTGTCAATCGTATCAAATGAAAATATAATAATACTATTAAATTACTTTTAATGAACTAGGCTCGGATAAAACTTACATGTTCAGCATAAATGACTAGAGCCTGCTGCTCTGTGGCTAGTTCAGTGATGAACTTGGAGCTATTGGCAAAGTCCCATACATCACCTTCATTTCCAGTGTACAGGAATATTGGCCCAACGCCTTTTTGCCAGAATTGATCTGAAAAATTAAAAAGGATTCTGCAGTTTTAGCTCAGACCTCTTATGAATGAGGGAAAAACCTTGTTAATTTCCAATCCAACACTGGAGCCGGTTCCTGTGCTGTACATTTGTATGTCTGTGATCAGTATGGACATGGTGAGGTAAAGGGACTGTTACTGTGCTGTGTAACACTGAGTATAGGTCCAGACTGCTTAATCCATCATCAAAAGATCCTGTGAAATTCACATTAGGCAGGAAATGGTGTTGGGTAGATTGATGGGACTGAAGGCTGATAAATCCCCAGGGCGTGATGGTCTGCATCCCAGGGTACTTAAGGAGATGGCTCTAGAAATTGTGGACGCATTGGTGATCATTTCCCAATGTTCTATAGATTCAGGATCAGTTCCTGTGGATTGGAGGGTAGCTAATGTTATCCCACTTTTTAAGAAAGGAGGGAGAGAGAAAATGGGAAATTATAGACCAGTTAGTCTGACATCAGTGGTGGGGAAGATGCTGGAGTCAATTATAAAAGATAAAATTGCAGAGCATTTGGATAGCAGTAACAGGATCGTTCCGAGTCAGCATGGATTTATGAAGGGGAAATCATGCTTGACTAATCTTCTGGAAATTTTTGATGATGTAACTAGGAATATTCACAGGAGAGAGCCGGTGGATGTGGTATACGTCGACTTTCAGAAAGCTTTCGACAAGGTCCCACATAGACAATAGACAATAGGTGCAGGAGGAGGCCATTCGGCCCTTCGAGCCAGCACCGCCATTCAATGTGATCATGGCTGATCATTCTCAACCAGTACCCCGTTCCTGCCTTCTCCCCATACCCCCTGACTCCGCTATCCTTAAGAGCTCTATCCAGCTCTCTCTTGAATGCATTCAGAGAATTGGCCTCCACTGCCTTCTGAGGCAGAGAATTCGACAGATTCACAACTCTCTGACTGAAAAAGTTTTTCCTCATCTCAGTTCTAAATGGCCTACCCCCTTATTCTTAAACTGTGGCCCCTTGTTCTGGACTCCCCCAACATTGGGAACATGTTTCCTGCCTCTAACGTGTCCAACCCCTTAATAATCTTATAGGTTTCGATAAGATCTCCTCTCATCCTTCTAAATTCCAGTGTATACAAGCCTAGTCGCTCCAGTCTTTCAACATATAACAGTCATGCCATTCCGGGAATTAACCTAGTAAACCTACGCTGCACGCCCTCAATAGCAAGAATATCCTTCCTCAAATTTGGAGACCAACACTGCACACCAGGTGCGGTCTCACTAGGGCCCTGTACAACTGTAGAAGGACCTCTTTGCTCCTATACTCAACTCCTCTTGTTATGAAGGCCAACATTCCATTGGCTTTCTTCACTGCCTGCTGTACCTGCATGCTTCCTTTCAGTGACTGATGCACTAGGATACCCAGATCTCGTTGTACGTCCCCTGTTCCTAACTTGACACCATTCAGATAATACTCTGCCTTCCTATTCTTACCACCAAAGTGGATAACCTCACACTTATCCACATTAAACTGCATCTGCCATGCATCCGCCCACTCACACAACCTGTCCAAGTCACCCTGCAACCTCATAGCATCTTCCTCACAGTTCACACTACCACCCAGCTTTGTATCATCTGCAAATTTGCTAATGGTACTTTTAATCCCTTCATCCAAGTCATTAATGTATATTGTAAATAGCTGTGGTCCCAGCACCGAGCCTTGTGGTACCCCACTAGTTACTGCCTGACATTCTGAAAGGGACCCATTTATCCCCACTCTTTGCTTTCTGTCTGTCAACCAATTTTCTATCCATGTCAGTACCCTACGTCCAACACCATGTGCTCTAATTTTGCCCACTAATCTCCTATGTGGAACTTTGTCAAAGGCTTTCTGAAAGTCAAGGTACACCACATCCACCGACTCTCCCCTGTCAATTTTCCTGGTTACATCCTCAAAGAATTCCAGAAGATTAGTCAAGCATGATTTCTCCTTCGTAAATCCATGCTGACTCGGAACAATCCTGTTACTACTATCCAAATGCTCCGCAATTTTGTCTTTTATAATTGACTCCAGCATCTTCCCCACCACTGATGTCAGACTAACTGGTCTATCATTTCCCGTTTTCTCTCTCCCTCCTTTCTTAAAAAGTGGGACAACATTAGCTACCCTTCAATCCACAGGAACTGATCCTGAATCTATAGAACATTGGAAAATTATCACCAATGCGTCCACAATTTCTAGCGCCACTTCCTCAAGTACTCTGGGATGCAGACCATCAGGCCCTGGGGATTTATCAGCCTTCAGTCCCATCAGTCTACCCAACACCATTTCCTGCCTAATGTGGATTTCCTTCAGTTCCTCCGTCACCCTAGGATCTCTGGCCACTAGAACATCTGGGATTGCTTAATCACATAGATTAGTGGGAAAAATTAGAACACATGGTATTGGGGGTAGGGTACTGACATGGATAGAAAATTGGTTGGCAGACAGAAAGCAAAGAGTGGGGATAAATTGGTCCCTTTCAGAATGGCAGGCAGTGACTAGTGGGGTACCGCAAGGCTCGGTGCTGGGACCGCAGCTATTTACAATATACATTCATGATTTGGATGAGGGATTAAAAGTACCATTAGCAAATTTGCAGATGACACAAAGCTGGGTGGCAGTGTGAACTGTGAGGAAGATGCTATGAGGTTGCAGGGTGGCTTGGACAGGTTGTGTGAGTGGGCGGATGCATGGCAGATTCAGTTTAATGTGGATAAGTGTGCGGTTATCCACTTTGGTGGTAAGAATAGGAAGGCAGGTTATTATCTGAATGGTGTCACGTTAGAAAAAGGGGACGTACAACGAGATCTGAGTGGCCTAGTGCATCAGTCACTGAAAGGAAGCATGCAGGTACAGCAGGCAGTGAAGAAAGCTAATGGAATGTTGGCCTTCATAACAAGAGGAGTTGAGTATAGGAGCAAAGAGGTCCTTCTGCAGTTGTACAGGGCCCTAGTGAGACTGCACCTGGAGTACTGTGTGCAGTTTTGGTCTCCAAATTTGAGGAAGGATATTCTTGCTATTGAGGGCGTGCAGCGTATGTTTACTAGGTTAATTCCAGGAATGGCAGGACTGTCATATGTTGAAAGACTGGAGCGACTAGGCTTGTATACACTGGAATTTAGAAGAATGAGAGGGGATCTTATCGAAACATATAAGATTATTAAGGGGTTGGACACATTAGAGGCAGGAAACATGTTCCCAATGTTGGGGGAGTCCAGAACAAGGGGCCACAGTTTAAGAATAAGGGGTAGGCCATTTAGAACGGAGATGAGGAAAAGCTTTTTCAGTCAGTGAGTTGTAAATCTGTGGAATTCTCTGCCTCAGAAGGCAGTGGAGGCCAATTCTCTGAATGCATTCAAGAGAGAGCTAGATAGAGCTCTTAAGGATAGCGGAGTAAGGGGGTATGGGGAGAAGACAGGAACGGGGTACTGATTGGGAATGATCAGCCATGATCACATTGAATGGTGGTGCTGGCTCGAAGGGCCGAATGGCCTACTCCTGCACCTATTGTTTATTGTCTATTGTCTTCCCCCACCTCACCACCTCACCACCTCACAATCTGGTGAACTATTGTTGCATTGCCTCTATTGCAAGGATATTATTTTAGTGAGACCAGTATTGAACAGAACACCAGATGAGGTCTTACCAGGAACTAATTTAACTGCATTCAGATTTCTTCAGTCTCATACTCTATCCTCTCCTGTAAACAACAACATACGGTTTGCCTTCTTAAATGCACAATGTATGTGCATGTTAATATTCAGTGGACTTGTACTCAGTGTCATACAGCACAGAAACATTGTGGTAAACCTCTCCTGCGCCCTCCCTAAAGCGTTCATATCCTTCCTGTAATGGGGTAACCGGAACTATATGTTTAACTCCAAATACAGCCTAACCAAAGTCCAGTGCTGTCTGTACGGAGTTTGTACGTTCTCCCGTGACCTGCGTGGGTTTTCTCCGAGATCTTCAGTTTCCTCTCACACTCCAAAGACATACAGGTTTATTGGTTAATTGGCTTGGTAAATGTAACAATTGTCCTTAGTGTATGTAGGATGGTGTTAATGCGCAGGGATCGCTGGTCGATGCGGACCCAGTGGACCAAAGGGCCTGTTTCAATGCTATGTCTCTAAACTAAACTAAACTATAAAGCTGCATTATGACCTAATGATTATTATACTTAATGCCCAAACCCATAAAGGCAATTGTGCCAATCGCCTTATTTGCCATTCTTATCAACTGGCGTTGGCAATTTCAGTGAGCAATGAACCCCCAAAATCCCTCTGTTCATTTATGTTGTTAAGAGTCTTTCCATTAACTGTATACTTTCCCCTTATATTAGACTTCCCCAAGTGCAGCAGTCCATACTTGCTCAGATTAAACTACATCTTCCATTTCTCCATCCATTTCTATAGCTGATATATATCCTGCTGTATACCTTGATAGCGTTCCTCGCTGTTCACATTTCCAGCAATCCTGGTGTCATTTGCAAACTTACTAAATCTGAAGGATCTCGACCCAAAACATCACCCATTCCTTCTCTCCAGAGATGCTGCCTGTCCCACTGAGTTACTCCTGCATTTGTGTCTATCTTTGATTTAAACCAGCATGTGCAGTTCTTTCCTACACCATTCAGATAATAATCTGCCTTCTTGTTCTTGCCACCAAAGTGGAGAACTTCATATTTATCCACATTATACTGCATCTCCCATGCATCTGCCCACTCACCAAACCTATCCAAGTCGCCCTGCAGCCTCATAGCATCCTCCTCACAGCTCCCACTGTTACCCAGCTTTGTGTTATCCGCAAACATGAAGATGTTACATTTAATTCCTTTGTCTAAATCGGTAATATATGTTGTAAATAATTGGGGTCCAGGCAGTGAGCCTTGTGGAGCCCACTAGTCACTGCCTGCCATTGTGAAAAGGACCTGTTAATTCCTACTCTTTGCTTCCTGTCTGCCAACCAGTTCTCGATCCATGTCAATGCCCTACCCCAATACAATGTGCTATAGTTTTGCACATTAATCTCTTGTGTGGGACCTTGTCAAAGGCTTTTTGAAAGTCCAGATACACCACATCCACTGGCTTTCCCTTATTCATTCTACTTGTTACATCCTCAAAAAATGCCAGAAGATTAGTCAAGTGTGATTTCCCCTTCATAAATCCAAGCTGACTTTGATCGATCCTGTCACTGCTTTCCAAATGCGCTGCTATTACATCTTTAATAATCAACTCAAGCATCTTCCCCACTACCGGTATAAGGCTAACTGGTCTATAATTCCCTGTTTTCTTTCTCCCTCCTTTCTTAAAAAGAGAAATTACACTGGCTACCCTCCAGTCCACAGGAACTGATCCTGAGTCTATAGAACATTGGAAAATTATCACCAATGCATCCACGATTTTGAGGGCCACCTCGAGTACTCGTGGATGCTGACCATCAGGCACTGGGGATTAATTTGCCTTGAGTCCCTACAGTGCCTAACACCATTTTCTGACTAATGTGAATGTCCTTCAGTTCCTCCCTCTCTCTAGATCCTCGGGATCCTAGTATTTTTGGGAGATTGTTTGTGCCTTCCTTAGTGAAGACAGAACCAAAGTACTTGTTTAACTGGTCTGCCATTTCCTTGTTTCCCATTATAAATTAACCTGTTTCTGACTGTAAGGGACCTACATTTGTCTTCACTAATTGTTTCCTCTTCACATATCTATAGATCCTGTTCACATACATTTACATCCAAGTAACAGTGCATTCAGAAAGTATTCAGACCCCTTCACCTTTTCCACATTTTGTTACATTACAGCCTTATTTTAAAATTGATTAAATTATTTTTTTATATCATCAATCTACACAATACCCCATAATAAAAAAGCAAAAACAGGTGTTTAGAAATGTTTGCAAAGTAATTAAAAAGAAATATCACATTTACATTGGTATTCAGACCCTTTACTCAGTACTTTGTTGAGGCACCTTTGGCAGCGATTACAGCCTCAAGTCTTCTTGGGTATGACGCTACAAGTGGGCACACCTGTATTTGGGTAATTTCTCACATTCTTCTCTGCAGATCCTCTCAAGGATCCGCCCCAGTCTGAGGTCCAGAACGCTCTGGAGCAGGTTTTCATCAAGGATCTCTCTGTACTTTGCTCCATTCATCTTTCCCTCGATCCTGACTAGTCTCCCAATTCCTCACGCTGAAGAACATCCCCACAGCATCATGCTGCCACCACCATGCTTCACGGTAGGTATGGTATTGGCCAGGTGATGAGCGGTGCCACTTGGCATTCAGGCCAAAGAGTTCAATCTTGGTTTCATCTGAACAGAGAATCTTGTTTTTCATGGTCTGAGAGTCCTTTGAATGCCTTTTGGCAAACTCCAAGGGGGCTGTCATGTGCCTTTTACTTAGGAGTAGCTTCCGTCTGGCCACTATCATAAAGGCCTGATTGGTGGAGTGCTGCAGATATAGTTGTCCTTCTGGAAGGTTCTCCCATCTTCACAGAGAAACTCTGGAGCTCTGTCAGAGTGACCATTGAGTTCTTGGTCACCTCCCTGACCAAAGCCCTTCTTCCCCCGATTGCTCAGATTGGCCTGGCAGCCAGCTCTATGAAGAGTCCTGGTGGTTCCAAAGTTCTTCCATTTAAGAATGACGGAGGCCATTGTGCTCTTCGGGACCTGCAATGCTGCAGAAATTGTATTATACCCTTCCCCAAATCTGTATCTTGACACAATCCTTTCTCAGAGGTCTAAGGACAATTCCTTCGTCTTCATGGCTTGGTTTTTGCTCTGACATGCACTGTCATGTGTGGGGCCTTATATAGAGAGGTGTGTGCCTTTCCAAATAGAGAGGTGTGTGCCTTTCCAAATCAATTCAATTTACCACTGGTGGACTCCAATCAAGTTGTAGAAACATCTCAAGGATAATCAATGGAAACAGGATGAACCTAAGCTCAATTTTGAGTGTCATAGCAAAAGGTCTGAATACTTATGTAAATGTGATATTTCAGTTGTTTATTTTTAATTACTTTACAAAAATTTCTAAACACCTGTTTTTGCTTCTTCATTTTGGAGTATTGTGTGTAGATTGATGATTAAAAAATGAATTGAATCCATTATAAAATAAGGCTGTAACGTAACAAATTGTGGAAAAAATGAAGGGGTCTGAATACTTTCTGAATGCACTGTATTTATATATAATCACAAACGGATGTCACAGCACAAATCCATGCAGGACGACTGGTCACAAAACATCCAGCCTGAATGATTGCCTTCCACCACAACCCTCTGTGTTCTATTCGGAAACCAGTTCTGAATTCATACATAGACTCAGGGAGCTATGCAGGCCCCTGCGGCCCAACCTGCTCACTCCGACCAACATGCCGCATCAACATTTGTCCCACATGCCTGCATTGTGTCCATATCACTTGAAACCTATCCTATCCATGTGCCTGGCTAAATGTTTCTTAAACGTTGCGATAATACTTTCTTCAACTGCCTCCTCTGGCAGCTTGTTCCGTACACCCACCACCCTTTGTCTAAAAAAGTTATCCCTCAGGTTCCTCTTAAATCTTTCCCCTCTCACCTTAAACGTATGTCCTCTCATTCTCGATTCCCCTACTCTAGGCAAAATACGATGTGCGATCTATTCCTCTCATGACTTTGTACACCTCTATAAGATCATCCCTCATCCTCATGCACTCCAATGAATAAAGTCCTAGCCTGCTCAACCTTCCCTGTAGCTCAGGCCCTCAGGTCCTGGCAATATCCTTGCAAATCTTCTCTGCAACTTTTCCAGCTTGACACCATCTTTCCTATAACATGGTGCCCAAAACTGAACTCAATGCTCTAAATGTGGCCTCATCGATGTCTTATATAACTGCAACATGTCGTCCCAACTTCTATACTCAATACTCTGACTGATGAAAGTCAATTTGACCAAAAGCCTTTTTGACCACCCTATCTATTACCAGTGACACCACTTTCAAGGAACTACGTACGCACTCCAAGATCTCTCTGTTCTACACTCCCCAGAACCCTACCATTCTCTATGTAGGTCCTACCCATGTTAGACTTTCCAAATGCAACACGTCACATTTCTCTGCATTGAATTCCATCAACCCACTTGCCCAACCGAACAAGATCCTGTTGCAGTTTTTGACAACCATCTTCACTAACTATGCCATCCACTTTTGTGTCATCTGCAAACTTGCTAATCATGACATGTACATTTTAATCCAAATCATTGACATAGATGAGAAACAGCAATGGTGCACAGCATCGAGCTTTGAAGCACACCTCTAGTCACAAGCCTCCAATCTGAACAGCAAACTTCCACCATCACCCTTCTGTTTTCTTCCATGAAGTTTTCTATCCATTCAGCTATCTCTCCTTGGATCCCATGAACTCTAACCTTCGATAGCTGCTTACTATGTGGAACCTTGTTCTAATGCTTTGCATACAACCAAGTCACTGTGAATCTTCTGGATTAAACTAACAGGATATTATTAAACACATTACTAAAATCCACATAAACACTATCCACCACTGTCCTGCTCCAATTGCTTCCCTACCACTGACTTGAGCCTCACCAGCCTATAATTCCTTGGATTCTCTCAACCTGGAGATGAAGGACAATACCAGCACCACACTTGTTCAGGATGGCAAAATGTTAAATAGCAGAATAAAATAGACCTTTCACACCTGTAATAAGATAGCGCTGACGATAAGTCTTTTGATGGGTGCTAAAACGAAAATGATCGATAAGTTGGTCAAAGTACACTTCCTTGAATTGTGGTTCTTGATTTGTCTTTTTCTCAGCTTTCCCAGCATTTTCACCCTTGTCAGGTTTTTCGCGGATGCTTATGACTTTGTCGTCGATGTCAATGATTGTTTGACTTCCTCCAGACTCCATGGTGGTGCCCGTAGTTTGGGTGGTCATAATTTGGGTACTCGCGTTTTGGGTACTCATGCTTTGCGTGTTCGTGCTTTGGGTGCTTGTGGTTTGGTTGCCCGTAGTCTGGTTGCCCATGGTCTCGTTACCTATGGTTTGGTTACCCAAGGTCTGGTTACCCGTGGTTTGGGTGCCAGTGGTTTGGGCGCTCGTGGTTGTATTCGCGGTAATAATATGAATCGCCACAGGAACCTCGGTCTCCATCTGGGATGCGTGTGAGTTCAGATCAACTTCTTTAATCAGAAGGTAAACCTGCGGGGTCTCGGTATTGTTACCTGGGACTTCGGTGACGGGCAGTGACAGCAAAGTGCTTTCCTCCCCCTTCGCCGTCTCCCCTCCATCGACCACTTTCGCCTCCTCCGCGACGACCAAGGCCTCCTTCTTGGCCTTTTTGTTCAGGCTGTTATTCTTGGGCTTCTTGGTAGCGGTGTCTGGTTTGGGTTTCTCGGGCTCTGCTCCTTCCACGACTTTGGGCAGCTGTTTCTTCTGCTTTTTCGTCGGGGCGACAACTTGCGGTTCGCTGCGGCGCCACTTCGTTTCTTTCTGGACCGGCTCCGTGGTGTCCAGCATATGGAGGACGAGGATGGGCTCCTTCCGCTCGGTGGTTTGCCTGGTGCTGCTATTGGGGGTGGTGGCGCTAGCGGTGACCCCGCCATTCGCCGTCAGCTCCACTCGCACCCGCGTCGGGGAGACGGCGACGGGGGAGGCGGTGGTGGTGGCGGTGACCGTCGTGGTGGTGCTGCTGCCGAGATTCGCCGTCATCTGCCCCGTATTCGGTGTCACCTCCACGATCACCTCCTCCTCGATGGCGAACTGTGTCGACGGCGTCTCGGTCTCTGACATCTCGGTCTCCGGCGTCTCGGTCTCCGGCGTCTCGGTCTCCGGCGACTCGGTCTCCGGCGTGTCGGTCTCCGGCAGCAAGGTGGTTTCGGTCGCGCCGCCGATCTTGATGCGGTAGGGGTGCCAATCATGATTGTGCGCCTGCCCGACCTGCCCGGCCTGCCCGGCCTGTTCGGTCGTCGCGCTGCTGTGGTTCGCAACGTCTTCCATCTCGATCTCGATCTTAACCGGTTGGGCCGGGTTGTTGGCGTCGGTGTCGATATCGGTGCCGGAGCCGGTGTCGATATCGGTGCCGATGTCGGATTCGGTTCCGGCCGCCGCCCCAGACGCCGCCTCCACCTCCGCCTGGGTGGCGACGGTCGTGGCGCTGGTTGAGTCCACCACGTCCACGTCGACCATCAGCGGCGGCGTGGTGCTGCCGGATTCGCCCGTGTTTGTCTTATTGACGTGGACAGCTATGGAGGTGCCGGCGCCGTCATCGGGAGATAGCGCCGGCTTCTCCCCGTCGGTCATCGGAGCCATCCCGGGCGGGATGAAGAGTTGTGCCGACGGCACGCTGAGCGCCATGGCAAGGAGCAGCCCGAAGGGCCCTCCGCACTTCATGGCTCGAGCTGGAGCCCCCTCTTGTGACCCGGCCCGCCCGCACGTGACCAACTGTCAAACCATTGTCACGCGCTGCGTGCAGGCGCGCCCCCTAACCGTCACCGCCACCATCACCGTCCCCACGCCCAGCCCCCTGGCATCGCCTGGCGGCGCCTCACCCCCACCTCCGAACGCCAGCTCGTGGGCATCGCGGTCCGCGCGGCTGCAGAAGCGCCCGCGAGCCGCCGACCGCAGGGCGGGAAAGGACCGCCAACCCGGGCGAACGGGCTGCCGTCGATGATGAGTTGAGCCAGCCGGGTCCGGGCTCCTCAGGGCAGGGGTTTGGTGGATGGCTCCTGTCAGGTGCTCCGCCACCGGTGGATGTGTTGCAAAGAATTAACTGCAGATCTGGTTTAAATCGAAGATAGACAAAAAAATGCTGGGGTAACACAGCGGAACAGGCAGCATCTCTGGAGAGAAGGAATGGCTGACTTTTCGGGTCGAGACCGGTCCGTGGATGGTTCCTATCAGGGAGTTGGAGAATGGCTAGAGTTCCTCTCTAGGGGTTGGTGGATGGTTTCTCACAGGAGGTCTCCGGTGGATGATTCCTCTCAGGAAGTTGCTTCCCTCTGGAATAAATATCATTCACTGACATGATGAGCTAATGTACTGGACGGCACGGTGGCACAGCTGGCAGAGCTGCCGCCTCAGAGCGCTAGAGACCCTGATTCGATCCTCACTTCGGGTGCTATCTGTGTGGAGTTTCTCCCTGTAACTGCACGGGTTCCCCGTTGCTGCTCTGGCTTCCTCCCACATCATTTGTAGATTAATTTGTCCTCTTTAAATTGTCCTTGGTGTGTAATGTTTCAGGGAGTTGACACAAAAGTGGGATAACATAGAACTGGTGGGAACGGGTGATATAAACATCCACCACAGCAGATTCCCCACATTCCTCACTGTGATGGAAGACAATAAAGTCTAATCTACTTCCCTCATTTTTCTCCTGCGGTCGGGGCAGTCGAACCATCCGTCGGGGTGATCGAAGCTCCTGCAGTCGGCGATCGAAGCCCCCACGGCGGGGCGATCGAAGCTCCTGCGTCAGGGCGATCGAAGCTTGGAGTTCCCCGATGTCGGTCTCTAGCCAGAGACCGCGAACTCCACAATGTTAAAGTCTGCAGGCACCAGCGGCAGAGCTCAGAAGGTCGATCCCTGGCAAAGGATTCGTGGTCGCCATGATGTTAAGTCCGCAGGCTCCTGCGGTGGAGCTCCCAGTCGGTCTCCAGCAAACGCCGCCAACTCCTCGATGTTCGGCTGCAGTGCGGACGGAGGAGATACGATACGGAAAGAAAATTGCATCTCCGTCGAGGTAAGAGTTTAGAAAAGGTTTCCCCCAACCCCCTCCCCCACCCACCACATAAAACAAGCTAAAGAACACTAAAAACGTACATTTAACACATACTAAAAAAGCAACGAAGAAGTAAGGGCCAGACAGACTGTTAGCGAGGCAGTCATTTCTGGCGCCACCTGATGGAAGGTGTGGACTTCACCTACAGTAAGGGGCGAGCCCACCTCATGACCTCAGGCTGGTCTTGACGCAATTAGCCACCCCAGGTCAGCTCCTGATTAACATCGCCAAATCAGTGGGCCAAACTACTTTTCTCCTTCTGTTTAGCAAAGAAAAGCACTACACCATGTTGACGGATCAGCAGCGTGCAGAGCATGTGGAGGGAGGAAGTCCTGTGCTAAAACCTCCAGGAATGCACCCAGCCAGAATTATCTTTTTAATTCATTCCCAGGATGTCAACAACTTTGTTGCACCCTCTTCAATTGACTACATTTTCCTTGGATTGAGAGGTGTAAAATCGAGGACCAGTGGATGTGGATCTGGAGTTACAGATAGCCCAAGCTGGGGTAAGATCAACACTTTTCCTCTCTAAAGAATTTTGGTAAACTTTATAACAACATTGATATTTTTCATATTTATTTAATTAAAGTAATGTAAATCCACGACTACATTGATTGAATTTAGACTAACACTGGACTAATGTAATCGACAACCACTTTTCCACCATATTTATTAAATTCGGCATGGGTTGCGCTGTATTTGTAGCGTAGAGTGGGCTTAGCTGATGTATGGTTTAATCCAGATGCATCGGAAGCCAACGTTGGGATGTACATGTGTGTGTTGTGACAGAAGGTAAGCATTCAACTGAAGATTCAAGGTTTATCTATGGTGAATGGTAAATGGTAAACAGACCTGCAAGCAGAGCTAGTCAACATCAAATAGAGCAATTTTGTACTTCTCCAGTTAAATGATAGAGCAGAAATTAATGCCGTAACTGACTAAATGGGGTGTTTGGGGAATCCCCAACCTCGCAGAGGATCTTATTTGCAGTGAGTACTGTACCTGGAACTACCCTGGAGCCTCTATTGCAGGGGGGGGGGGGGGGGTTTGCAAATAAAATTGAAGTGCACAAGCCTGTGACCCTCACCCCCATTCCGTATATACTTCTGGCCAATGTACAGTCCCTAGAACATAAGGTTGAGGACTTTGGAGCAAGACTGCTTTATCAAAGTGAAATGAGGGAATGTTGTGTGGTCTGTTTCACAGAGTCATGGATCATCCCCTGCTCCACAGATTCAACCATCTAACCTGAATATTTCCCTATTTATCATATGGACTGGACAATGGCATCAGGGAAAAAAGAGAGGCAACAACATTTATCTCCTGGTAAACTCTTAGTGGTGCTCAGAAATAGCAGTCCGGTCTTGCTCTCTGCACCTGGAATATCTAGCAGCCAAGTGTCACCCCTTCTACCTCCCAAGGGAGGTAGAATTAATTACTTACTTACGGCACGGTAGGCAGCGGTAGAGTTGCTGCTTTACAGCGAATGCAGCGCCGGAGACTCAGGTTCGATCCTGACTACGGGTGCTGCACTGTAAGGAGTTTGTACGTTCTCCCCGTGACCTGCGTGGGTTTTCTCCGAGATCTTCGGTTTCCTCCCACACTCCAAAGACGTACAGGTATGTAGGTTAATTGGCTGGGTAAATGTAAAAATTGTCCCTAGTGGGTGTAGAATAGTGTTAATGTACGGGGATCGCTGGGCGGCCCGGACTTGGAGGGCCGAAAAGGCCTGTTTCCGGCTGTATATATATGATATGATATATGATATGATATGACCGCATTCTATAATCTATATTGTACATTGGGAAATCTACATCCCGCTCAAGGCAGATGTTCGTCTAGCGCCAGAGGAGCTGCAAACTGTAGTCAGCAAACACAGACCCCCATGCCTTTCCCATCATAGCCAGAGATTGTGAAGAAGTCACTTCCTAGCACATGCACATTAGCACATGTCTTACAGCACTAGAGGATCAAATATCCATGATTGCTGCTACTCCACCAACAAAGATGCCTATCACTCCACCCCTCGTCTTCACTTTGGGAAATCAGATGACCAGGCTGTGTTCTATCTTCTTACATATTGGTAGTGACTGAAGAGTGCAACTGCAGTAGTGACAACTGCACAGATCAGGTCAGGGGAAGTAGAGGAACGACTCCATGAGTACATGGAGTTGGTACATTGGATGCTGTTCGAGGACTCAGCAATGAACTTGAATATATACGCCATGATTGTTCCAGACTTCATAAGGAAATGTGTGGAGGAGTGTGTTCCTACCAAAACCATCTGAGTGCTCCCAACCATAAGCCTTGGATGAACTAGATGTTCCTTCATCTCCTTCAGATAATCCTCTACTGAGGAGTAGATCTCAGGCATTCATGTCTGGCGATGCAGGAACTCCATATCATCTAGGAAGTCGAGGTACAACCTCAATAAGCCTATTTGTAAGGAAAAAGAGACAGTTTTGCTCTAAACAGGCAACTTGCTCTGAACTACATAGACTATTATTGTTATTGGACATTAGGCAACTTGCAGGGCTTGCACATCATCACTTCGAGAAGACAAAACCAAGTGGTTGCTCAAGTGACAGCGACCTCAGCGCGTTCTCTGCTTGCTTTGAAAGCAAGAACACTGATATGCATTCTCGGACCCCAGTATTTCCTGGTGGCATTATAATCTCATTCACCAAGGCTGACATCAGAAGACCTATCACGAGGGTCAACCCTCAGAAAATGTCTGGCCCTAAAGATGTACCTTTCTGTGTTCATAAAAGCAGTGCGGACTAACTGGCTGTAGTTCTTGCAGGCATTTTCAACCCCTCATTACTAAGGTCCAAGGTTCCCACCTGTTTTGAGTTTAGTTTATGTTAAGTTTAGTTTATTGTCACGTGTACCGACTCCATAAGGGTCTAGCACATTGAAGCAATCATAAGGGAAGCCCATCAACTTCTCTACTTTGGAAGGTTGAGGAGATCCAGTATCCCCCCCCTCTCATTCCACCCATCATCTTTCAGTCTCATTCTCCCCCCCCCCCCCCACCTCCCACATTTTTATACACTAGTTACATAGGAGCCTGAAAACTGTAACGTCCAGGTTCAGGAACAGCTTCCTCCCTACGATTCTTCCATTCGGCTATTAAACACTAGAGCCTCAAATAAGCTCTGAACTACATAGACTATTATTGTTATTATTGCACTATTATTGTTTGTTTGTTTTTGTGTGTGTGTGTTATGATCTATATATATATATGTATATTTGAGTATGTGTATATAAACACACATTGAACTTTTTTTTCTCTCGTTTATTATATTGTTTACAGTGTACTATGTTTACATATTCTGTTGTGCTGCTAAAAGTAAGAATTTCATTGTTCTATCTGGGACATATGACAATAAAACACTCTTGACTCTCTTGACTCATGACTCTATCTTGCCAATACATTCACAGTCTGGATGCAGGGTCTCAATGGAACTATTCATTTGTTACTTCACATGCTGCTTGTCCTGCTGAGTTCTTCCAGCAGTTTTACAGATTTCAGCCTCTCCAGTCTCATGTGTCTCCCAAACAGTAGGAAACTTTTCCCTATAGCATAGGCATTTAGTTAGGGTAAGGGGTAGACAGTTTAGATGGGCTTTGAGGAAGAGCTTTTTCACCCAGAGATAGCTGCAATTTGAGAAATATCTAGATGAACACTTGAACCACCAAGGAATAGATGGATAAAATCTTCTTTTGTGTCCATCATTCAAATGTTACATCACTGTCATCGTTCATCCTGAAAAGGGCGCAAGCTTCCGGCTACAATCAGTGGGAGCCTCACTTGTACAGTAGACGATGGTGGTAGCAGAATTCGCTCAGGACACTTCCAGTTTCCAGCCCCGCGACGCTTCTGCTATGGGGCCATGGACAAAATGTTGGTAGGTGATATTAATCTGGATAGGTCCTTGATGGATTGCATGAACACGGTGGGCCGAAGGAGTTTGTTTCAGTGTTCATTGACTTTGTCGATGACTGTAGCATCAACAAATAAGCACCCTGTGCTTTGCTAGATTCCCCGGCGAATGGGGGTGAAAATCCAGCACCATTCTCTGTGAGATAGATATAGGAGTAAATAGGTCCTTCTGCAGTTTTATAGGGCCCTGGTGAGACCACATCTGGAGTATTATGTGCAGTTTTGGTCTCCTAATTTGAGGAAGGACATCCTTGTTTTTGAGGCAGTGCACGAGGTTCACGAGGTTAATCCCGGGGGTGGCGGGACTGTCATATGAGGAAAGATTGGAAAGATGAGGGGATCTGATAGAAACGTATAAAATAAGAGGACTGGACAACCTAGATACAGGAAAAATGTTCCCAATGTTGGGAGAGTCCAGAACCTGGGGCCACAATCTAAGAATAAAGTGGAGGCCATTTTAAACTGAGATGAGAAAAAACTTTTTCACCCAGAGAGTTATGAATTTGTGGAATTCTCTGCCACAAAAGTTGTAGAGGCCAATTCACTGGATGAATTATTAAAATAAATCACTAGGGGCTAGTGGAATCAAGGGATATGGGGAGAAGGCAGGCACGGGTTACTGATTGTGGATGATCAGTCATGATCACAATGAATGCTGGTGCTGACTCGAAGGGCCAAATAATAATAATAATAGTGCATTACATTTATATAGCGCTTTTCATACACTCAAAGACGCTTTACAGGGATTTAAAGAACATAGGGAAGTGAATAAATAGATAAATAAGTAAACGAACAAAGTAAATAAATAAGTAAATGGCCTCCTCTTGCACCTGTTTTCTATTGTCTTGTTTATTGACATGCGCTGAATACACCGATCCGGTGATCCAACCCGGCTCTTGTGAATGGCCACAGCTTGGTCCGAGTTTCCAGGACAACCTCCGAGAACAGCCGGGGAAATGCAACGCTCGCGTTACAACGAGCATACTCCGGCAACAGTTCAAGGGAACGAGTAACGGTGCGGGCACATCGTAGGTGGATTCGATTTGTCTTCCGCAATGCAGCGAGCACAAAACAACCTTTGGAAAGTTGAATTGAAGCGGGAGGTGGTCAGAAAGGGGAATTTCATCAAAGATATTTGAAACGTGCCTGAGTTTAAATTGGAGGAGGAGACGGAAGCGAATTACCTTCTCGTCTCTGTCTGCAGCGAGTGGATCTTTTCGTATCTTGCATTTGATCATCCAGGGTAGGTTCCGAATCTTGCAACTTTTTCCCCTAATTCCCAAACTTTCGGTGGGTTCTACTATCATTTCCATGGTCTCACTCCTAGTTACTAATCTTGTTTATAAACGACTCATTGGGTGTGCCGAGGATAAAGATTTGTGTGCAACATATGGATGGAGTTTTACGCAGAATTCTTACAGTTAAACGACGAGGGTTTGTGATTTAAACTGGAAACACTTCAACGGGACGAAATTTATTGGGCGTCAGGTCTTATAACGAAAAAGGCGCAATTTAAACGCAGTTAAATTGCAGCTGGGCATAAATCGATTCTGTTGTCAATTCATCTGTTCAGTACTGTCGATAAACAGGGCAGTGATTGAACTAGAACACAGTTGCAAATTCGGTAAAGAAGGATTTTCAACTATTTGGTTTAATTTGTGATTTTTCAATAACCCACTTTACAGCACAGGAAGGAAGGAGGAGGGATTAAGGGCATTTTCGTGTAGCCAAACATTGTCCACAGGATGAAGGTGGCACTTCTGTTGAGTAATGTTCAGTTTATTCTAGTCATGTGTACCGAGGTGCAGTGGAAAGTGTTTTGTCGCGTGCTATCCATTCAAAGAAAAGACGACATGATTACAATCATACCGTCCACACTATACAGATAAAGGATATAGAGTACAACATTTCGTGCAAGATAAAGTCCAATTAAAGATGGTTCAAAGTTCTCCATTTAGGTATATTGGAGATTAGGACTGCATTCGAGCTGGTGAGAGAACAGTTCAGTTGCCTAATAACAGCTAGGAAGAAACGAAGTAATTCATCATTAATATATCTACTAGCATGCATTATGAGAGTATACATATACAGATATCCCCTGTCTGCACAAATCATTTGTCAGATCTCTGATAGGATATTGGTTTATCAGGAGATTCATTATCTCCCTTTACACAGCTCATTGACATTTTTGTGTGTTTATTATCTCCATGACTATTCTATCTCATTCTTGGCTGGCCTCCATTCACCCCCCTTTCACAAACTACTCATCCAAAACTTTGCTGCAATTTTACACTCGTGTCAAGTCCTGTTCACCCATCACCACTGCCTTTTTGACTCCTTGTTGAATATTACCATGGTTTTATCTAGAGACTGCAAAAGCTGGAATCTAGAGCAAAGAAACTAACTACTGAAAGAACTTGCATGCATAACCTGTAGAGAGAAATTGACAGACAATGGTTAGGGTTCTTCAAGATTCAATCTGGAAGGATCCTGACCTAAAAAATGGGTTGTCCATTTACTTCTCTAGATGCTGCCTGAGCTGTTGAGTTCCTGCAGCAATTATTTATTTTAACCAGGGTTTTAAAGTTCTTTTCCTTGGTTTTATATATCTTTGCGTCCTCATCCTCCTGTCCTTGTAACTGCCACCATCTGGGATAGATCTCTGTTCCACCAGTTCTGATCTTGGTCACTGATTTTAATTAGTCAATTATTGCTGGGGTGGCTTCTGTCACTGAAATATTCTCCATGAACTTTCCTCTTGTTGGCTTTCCTCCTTAAGATAATTCTTAAAACTATGCTTTTAGTCTTCTCTTAAATCTCCCTATGTAGTTCAATAAGATATTTTGTTTGCTTTTGCTCTTGTAAATCATCCTGGAATATCCTAAGATGTGAAAGGGGCCATGTTGGTAGATGGTTGCCAAGGCAGAACAAAACCACAGACAAAGTCATTTTGCAATTATAAAGGATAGGCAATTTATGTATACCTCACAGTCTAGAAATATTTCAACACTTGGTTTCTGTACTAGATTGAGGGTAACAGATGATTTTATGTTATCTGTAACTGTATTCTGAAAATAATTCCTTTGATCATTCCAACTTTATGAATAGTATGATCAGATGAGAGCTGATAAAGCAGAAATGTACACTATTCCTTACTTTATCCTTTCAACCTCTCGTACTACATTAAAAAAAAAGGCTTCTGCTGGTTAATTTCTGTCTTACACACATGGGTCTAGTGATTTCTTGGTAAATATCACTGCAGTGTTGATTACTATAAAATCCACATCTTTTCCCTTTTTGGCTTTCCCACTGCTAATTGAATTTGATTAAATTTGGGTCTTTGATGGTTGTCAAGTGGAAACCAAATCCCTGAAAATCCAGGCAATAATTAAAATGCACATCACCAAGTTGAAATCAAAGCCATCCAGTCCAGCCTGTTAATGATGACAGAATGTGAATTATTTAGATTCATATTACATGAACTGCTTCAAATTTATTGTTCTCTTATAATATTAGAAGTACCCTATTTCAAAGCTCAGTGGCAATGTAAAATTAAGTGTGATCTTACAGGGGGTGCCGCACAATGGCTGCCTCGCCTACAATCTGTCTGTCCTTTTCAAACTCTTTTTGTTATTTGTTCTCTGGTTTGTTTTATGTGGGAGAGGGGGTCGGGGGAAACTTTTTTTCAATCTCTTACCTTGCCGGAGATGCGATTGTTTTCCCGATCGTATCTCTGGTCGCTCTGCGGCCTAACATCACGGAGCTGGAGGTCTTGCCTGGGACGGAGATGGAGGTCTTGCCTGGGACTGACCTTGAGTCCCCGCGGGGGCATGGACTTATCATCTGAGCCTGCGATCCCTTGCCTGGGATCGACGCTCCAATGCAGCCTGCGGACTTTAACATCAGGAGCTCGCAGTCTCGGGTTGAGACCGGTCGGGAGCTCCAAAAGCTGCACGAGGTTCGACTGGTCCCGACCCGGGGTACATCGCGGGCGCGGGAGAGCTGAGACCCCCCCCCCCCCCCCCCGATGCAGGACCTTGATCGCCCCGATGAGGAAGGCTTGCTGCTGGCTACAGGAGTCAAGATCATCCCTTCAACGGAAGGTTAGAGCCCCTGACCGCTGGAGGACAAAGAAAGGAGAGATTTAACTTTTTTTTCACCTTCTATCACAGTGAGGAATGTGGAGGAGTCACTGTGGTGGATATTCACATTAAAATGTATTTTGTGTGTCCTGTTGCTTTTTATTGTTATGACTGTATGGCAAATGAAGTTCCTCGTATGTTGCAAAACATACTTGACTAATAAAGTTTTATTGTGATTGTGTGATTATGATTGATTGTGATCATGTGTTAAAGATTGTAATTGTAACCCTGATCTTTCTCATCACAGACTTTTCCTCCGTAAGGTTGTAAATGAAATTGAAACTGTGGTCCTGCGTGGGTAAAATGAGTATTCAGCCCAAACGTGGATTGTGTAAATGTATGAGATGCACTCAGCCAGCAATTCAGCCACCATTTAGGCAGGCACCCAAAGCAATCTGTTGTAGGCAGGAACAGAATGCTTGAATCAGTTGTCTGGAACAAATAACAATCTGATTGGTACAAATAATAATACCAATACCAATACATCATTTATATTACAGTACTACTGTCAAAGTCAGTGCCAAGTCTTGTAACATCACTGTATTGCAATATAGTTTTATATTGACATTTACAAGGCAAGGATGTATCATTACAGCTGATTAAAACCAAGTTGCTTGGTCTTTATGAATTTTGATATAACAATTAGATGAAATACTTAGATATTTTTGAATTGTGGTCAATTTTAAGCACCAGTATTTATTTTCTTTGCAAAAAAAGTATTATATTTACATGGGAAAAATCTTTAACTATCCGAGCCAGAAAACAAAAATGGAAGTTGTGATGCGATTGTAAATATAAAATTATTGGGACCAAATGTTATCCGAGATACATAAATGCCATAGTCCTGCTTGAAATATTGTCATGTTTTATCTGAAGTAGAGCTGTAGGTGGTGCTGAAATTACTTTTTGATGCACAGATATGACCATTACACTGCATTTAGACTTGCCAATATAGAATGAGATACCAGGAAGCAGAGTGGTAATTAAAGTAATTTGTTAATTCGGGGAAAAAAGATATTTCAAATAACATGTAACGAGGGGTACCATCAAAACCAAGCAAGTTCTATGCTTGAAATGTCAGATAATAAACTTAAATCCCTAAATGGGAGATATGAAGAATTATTTTTTATGAATCACTTTATACAGGACTATTTCAGAACTGACATCAATATAAAGCAACTCCTTGACAGTTAAAGGTTATGAGAGAAAGATGATGGTGAATGGAAATACACACTCAGATATTCTAGACAGACTAGAATTCTAACTGCAGTACAAAGACAACATTGTTTTGAATTACAGACTGTGCATTCAGCAATAGCAAACAAAAGAGATGTGAAAGCAAAAAGGGGGGGGGGTATAGAAACTGTTACAGATGACCTCACTGGTGATATCTATGAACAGTTTCTAGACAGGAACTTCCAACTGATACAAGACTACGATTAAATCAAAATTTAAATCTCGTTGAATGTTGAAACAAATGTTCTACAGCGAGAACAGGAAGTCAATTAACGATTTTTCCCAGAATAGCACTTTAATTCACTTGTTTTTCCATGACGTCATAATACCTATGGGTTCATTCATTTTAATTTTTAATAGATTAATCAGGATAAGATTTCTTAATGATTTTTGAAGTCAGATAGAGTGCTAGAAGAAACTACCATACTGGTCATTTCCAGTGTGAATTTCATTAAGAACTCATTTAGAGTTTACAATCAGACCATGGGGATTACATTAGCAGTAATGGAAAGTAAAGAAGCCAAACTCGTATTGAATATATTACGTGGCCAACCAATTGGAGGCAAATTTTCATGTGTTTCAATAAGTGAGCAAGCAGCCTGCAGGATATTACTGAACCATAAAAATTTGGAATCGCTTCAAAGTCTTATCTCTGCTGAGTTACCTAGTCTCTAAGAAAGAGCAGTAGAAAGACTAAAAGGGTCATGCTGCATAGGCAAGAAAAATAATAGCCAGGGGTCCATCTCTACTGGAATGAGAGAGTGAGGGTTTCAGAGTACTAAAAAAAGACTAACTCCATTTCTCGGTATCACACTATAATTCCACTTGATGCAACAACCCTGCTGGCATGACAACTTATTGCAATGGTTGTGGTTCTGATCAGGAATATTTTGATTGTCCTTTTAATATTTGCTCATGGATTGGTTTTTGCACTGGGTTCAAGGATTTGTCAGCTGTTTCAGACACAATCACTGAAAAGCCCACATCAATCATATTTAGCGGCGATATTCCCTTTTTATGTCCAATATGAGCTATATGAATAAGATAACCTCAACAAAGCCTCGACATTGGTTTTCTGCTTAAACATCCAATCCTCAACTGTATATACATACGGTAAAAAAAGGATGCCCATATTTGCCATTGGTGCACTGGAACTTAATATTACAAATTGTGGCTTCTGATCAGTTAATAGTCTAAAGGATCTGCCTATCAATCAAGTTCTTCTTTCTCTATTTGTGCTGCTTTTGATGGTGTGAGAATGATTGTGAGGGGCATCTTCTGCATTCATCCAACATGTGGCTTATTACTGCACTTACCCCGTGATGGCATGGCAATTGAAATACTGTGCCACCTAACTAGAATCAAAGTTTTTGTTTAATAATAATGTTGATGTTCTTCCACGTAAAATCCAGTCAGCTTTCCACTGTCAGCAATAGTTTATTATTGATTCATGAAAGCAATAATACATGAACCTGGACAAGTTGTGACACGTCTTTATTATTAGACAGGATCACTGCATCTCTTTACCATGGAAAGTGAAAAAGATTTAGTCCAGAAAAGTGGGAACAATAAAGAGAAGTAGAGAGAAGTTGGAATATGAGACATAAAATTAAGCCAGAATGCAAACATAGATTTATTTTTAGCAATTAAAAAAGAAAATAAATCTCTGACAACAATTTCCATTCCAGATTCAGTCCAACCTCTGCTATAACGTGCGTTTCCACACACCAATTGGATAAATACTTGTTTGATGAATTATGGATCACAGTAGATCCTAATTGGTTATAATACAATTTTGATCAGGAACTGGAAAACTAGCTAAAAGTTACTTTGGACATTGACAAGCAGAAATAAATACTGTCTTTGGAAAAAAAACTCTTGGAGGAAAAAAAACTGACCATGTAACCACCCCAAAGTAATTAGGCACTATTGTCTCTTAGAGTTAAGTCTCTCAGTTTCACTGCAGATGACCAGTAAAATTGACAAGCAGTCGCTTCTATTGATACTTGTGCAATATTAATCTATTGAACAATGTAACATTAAGCTTTTGCTATTTTTAGCTTTTTGTAACAAAAATAAACTTATAACTATTAAAAAGGCCGTTATTTTTGCAAATCCTGATAGGAAAATAATCTTTGTTCTTGCAAGTCTGTAACACTACCCCCTAACACACTTTCATCAGTGGCGCAAGTGTTTTTATAATGCGATTTTCAATAATGCGAGGTTTCTTGGGAACACAACTATCGCATTATAGTAGAAGTTCTGAATTTTCATCCCATCACTGGCCATTCATAGGCAGTGACCTGCAGTTACCATGTCATAAGTTAAAGCCTATTGCACCCTATATACCAAGGCACTCTCCCACTTCTTTATTAACCAAGCCTGAATTTAGCCAGGATCAGATATGCTCAACAATGGCCACGAGTGTTCCTGTAGCCTGGCTCCCCCACCAGGTTGTCGGACCTGCCCTGTAGGCCCAGTTCGCCCGCCAGGGGCATCAATAGACAATAGACAATAGGTGCAGGAGTAGGCCATTCAGCCCTTCGAGCCACCACCGCCAATCAATGCGATCATGGCTGATCACTCTCAATCAGTACCCCGTTCCTGCCTTCTCCCCATACCCCCTCACTCCGCTATCCTTAAGAGCTCTATCCAGCTCCAACGAACTGGCCTCCACTGCCTTCTGAGGCAGAGAATTCCACACCTTCACCACTCTCTGACTGAAAAAGTTCTTCCTCATCTCCGTTCTAAATGGCCTACCCCTTATTCTTAAACTGTGGCCCCTTGTTCTGGACTCCCCCAACATTGGGAACATGTTTCCTGCCTCTAATGTGTCCAATCCCCTAATTATCTTATATGTTTCAATAAGATTCCCCCTCATCCTTCTAAATTCCAGTGTATACAAGCCTAATTGCTCCAGCCTTTCAACATACGACAGTCCCGCCATTCCGGGAATTAACCTAGTGAACCTTTGCTGCACGCCCTCAATAGCAAGAATATTCTTCCTCAAATTTGGAGACCAAAACTGCACACAGTACTCCAGGTGCAGTCTCACCAGGGCCCGGTACAACTGTAGAAGGACCTCTTTGCTCCTGTACTCAACTCTTGTTATGAAGGCCAACATTCCATTGGCTTTCTTCACTGCCTGCTGTACCTGCATGCTTCCTTTCAGTGACTGATGCACTAGGACACCCAGATCTCGTTGAACATCCCCTCTTCCTAACTTGACACCATTCAGATAATAATCTGCCTTTCTATTCTTACTTCCAAAGTGAATAACCTCACACTTATCTACATTAAACTGCATCTGCCATGTATCGGCCCACTCACACATTGACAGGACCCATGCCACGAAAGCGAGGTGGGACCCATGATCAACCGCCGAGAGCAAAACGGGCCGTTGAAGAGCAAGGTGGGCATCAAGGAGCAAGGAGGACCAATGGGAAGCGAGGAGGTCCTTCGAGGAGCGAGGTCATGAGGTCAAAAGGAATAGTAGAATTAGGCCATTCAGCCCATCAAGTCTACTCTGCCATTCAATCATGGCTTATCTATCTCTCCCACATAACCCTATTCTCCTGCTTTCTCCCCATTACCTCTGACACCTGTACTAATCAAGAATCTATCTCTTTAAAAGTATCCACTGACTTGGCCTCCACAGCCTTCAGTGGCAAAGAATTCCACAGATTCACTATCCTCTGACAGTGGGTCATCAGACTGTTGTAATCTCCAAACAGGTGTCGCAGAGCTGTCCAAGAGAGGACCCGGCAGCGGGTGGTTGACGACGGGCCCGCGGTGGGTGCCGGAGGTCGGACAGGCCTACGGTAGGGTACTGGAGGTCAGAACAGGACCGTGGAAGAGGGACGGGCCCGCGGTGGGTGCCCCAGATCAGTTGAGGATGCGCCGCCCAGACTAAAGGAAATCCAATGTGGGGGGGGGGGGCACCGTGATCTAAGAGGGTCTCGGATTGGGAGTCTGACGAGAACAAAGAGGGACCAAGTGTGGGAGGTCCACCAAGAACAAAGAGGGACCATAGGGGACTACTTTTGGGTTGATCCTTGACATGTTTCTTGAATACTTTACTGCAGAGCTGTTAGAAATAGCTGAAAGACTGAGACAATAAGCAGGGTGAACCAGACATTTATCCTTGTATCACATTTTGTGTGCCTTTTTTGGTTTGCAAATCATACAATTGTTTATTATGGGCTGGTACATAAACAACGTTGTTGAGTGTGCAAATCCGATGTTCCAAATTGACTTGCATTTTTTTTGATGGAAGTGAGGTACAATTCCAGACGGTTTCAAGCATCACAAGCAACTTGCACAGCTGCTGTTCACAATCAAAGGGAAATGGCTGGGTGCAAAGCTACAGAACAATGTCTGAAGTATCCTGGCAAGAACACTTCAATTGGTTACTTTTATTATATTGTCCATCTCACACTAAAACCTTGTCAGTTAAAAAGCAAGTGATTCAATTACTGAAAGAATGCTACATTTCAAGAGTGCAGATGCAAGGATAAGAGAAGCAATAAAAGCTTTTTCAGTAGCAAATCAAAATGAAATCAGAAGGAGAACTTCACAATTGGAAATTAATTCAGCCGCACTAATTTGGAAGTCAACTCTTATTTTTAAGAAACCACATATGGATTATGTGACCATTTTAATGGACAAATACTTTCAGTTTGCAAGGGCAATTGGCCTTGCCTATAATTGTTCATCCCACTCGCACTCTGACTTTTCTGTCTCTGAGAACATTTTTGTACTAAAGCTCGATTAAGGAACAGTATTTCATCTTACCCATCGCCATGTAGCTCATTTGGAACTTGATATTTAATTCTAAAATGTCAGATAATTTGCTTTTTTTCTGTTTAGTATCAGAACTGGCTATGAATGCATTCAAGAGAGAGCTGGATAGAGCTCTTAAGGATAGCGGAGTCAGGGGGTATGGGGAGAAGGCAGGAACAGGGTACTGATTGAGAATGATCAGCCATGATCACATTGAATGGCGGTGCTGGCTCGAAGGGCCGAATGGCCTCCTCCTGCACCTATTGTCTATTGTATCATTATCCTTCTTTTATATTATTACAACTCTTACCCTCATTCACAGATATTTCCTGATCTAATGGATATTTCCAACATTCTCCTTTTGATTCAAGGTTCTAGCAACAGCTGTGAGCAGCATAAACATGTCACCTTTGATGTTTTGTCTCTCCAACCTCCATCATTAAAGAATTAAACAGATAGCTCCATAAAACATTGGGATCATCTGGGCCATCCTGGCCTCATCCTATTTGAGACATTCCCATTATCCAATCTATCCCTTCTGCATCTTGTCTAAATTGAAGCACCGGTCTCACTTTCGCAGTTCTGATGTAGGAACCTGCAATGTTAACCCTGTTTCTCTTTCCTCAAATGCTGCTTGACCAGTTGGGTATTTCCCGTTTTTGTTTCAGATTTCCAGCATCTCCAGTCTGTTCATTATTAATACGGAACTGGAATTAGGTCATAAGCAGCATTAGGCACAAGTGGACAAACTTTTGAGTAAAGGCGTCGACTAGCAACCAGTAGATTGGCTTATGGATAAAGTTGCCATGTATTCGATATTGTCAAAATACATACTTTGGCAAGTTCAGCCAGGTGTTCAAAAATGTAATTCCATTGCAAATTATTCAAAGTTATAGCTTGACATATTAGAAATATATAAAATTACATTCAAAGACAATCACACTGGCATAACAAAGTAAGATGCACATGTTTGCCTCAGACTACTTGGAAAGGTGATCTTTTATGCACCTGGACCAGTGAAAAATGTTCTGAAGAGTCACATGAAAAGGAACCAGAAAGGCTAAATCAAAATGATGTGCCTTTAAAAATGAGCAGATTAATGGCCCATAACTCCAATGCCTGAAGGTAACAAAGCAATACAGCTATGTGATTACAAAGTCACACTAAATTACACTGTAAATGACAAACTATGTCCACTAGCAATAAATTCAAAGGTATTCACAAAATTGGATCTCACATGCCTAATCACAAGACAGTCAGCAGTACCTGACCATCAATACATATAAAGGGCTACACTCAATACACAATGTTATTCTTCTCCTGGTCATGACAGATAAAATCTTGCAAGTAATGTACCATTGCTTGTTGATCTATGGTAATCTGTTGAAAAGCTTTGAATTTTTGATGAAATATTCAGGAAAGTACATGAACGCATTGTGAAATTGAAGCAAAGCTTTGATGATCCAGGACACCAATGGAGCATCCACCCGCATCTTCGTCAGTTTGCTCCCTAACAGTGCAGGCAGGATGGTGTTAAAAGTACTGGAGAAGTAAAAAAACATGACTCTCACACTGCTTCCCGGTTTATCCAGATGAGCATGGGAACGATGGAGCGGGTGAATGATGGCGTCTTCAACCCCCATCTTTGTTTGGTAAGTGAACTGCAGGGCGTCCAGGTAGGGTTTAATCAGGGGTTGCAGGTGAGTGAGCACCAGCCTCTCCAGGGACTTCATGATGTGTGAAGTCAGCGCCACTGGTCTGTAGTCATTGGAGGAGCTGGGGTGCATCCTCTTTGGTGCAGGAACTATGCAGGATGTCTTCCATGTCACAGAAACCCTCTCCTGCTATCCCTGTCCTATTTTGGTTAGTAAATCTAAGATGAAGAAGTACCAGCAATATTTCCTTACTCTGGGTTAAAACGGGGAATAAAACAGCCGCTACCATTGATGACTGCTGCTAGAAAATGTAAATGATAAAAAATAGATCGAACACGGCAGCATTATTCCCAGCACTGGGTAAAAAGCACACTGAGTGAAGGATAGATGAAATGTGAGAATGTGACTGAACCATACTGAGCAGTGCCTAAAACAGAAGAGAGAAAATTGGATGAGGGATAAAAAATTCATTATTTCTGTGGTACAAAATACATATTTTGGCATTGTATTTCTCCTTAATTCACATCCAAATTTATATTGGTGCCATCTGATTTCTCAATGGCCATGCACAACTCCTTAGTATGTAGGTTGGCATAAAAAAATGCAATTGTTATACACGGCTCCTCTCCACCATTACCATGGAGACAACTGAAATATTACTTTAATTTGAGAAAGTAGATTGATAGCAAAACAGCAACTGAGTTCAGGAGCAATTAACTCTGTTAATGTCATTTTTAACAACTCTGAATCATCGAAATAAAGATTACCGCAAGTAATCTCCTAGTGACTCATCTGCAAAATATGCTGTTAAAATTTAGATTAATTTTGCAGTTAAAACATATTTTTGACAATCTGTCGACTCTTATAAGGGTAATGAGGTTCCAACTGAAGAACGTTTTTTGAGTGAACGGACACAGTCTTTGATAAAAAATTCTAAACAGAAGATGGAACAAGATTTTGTTGGTTATCTGTGCAAATAAAATACAGCTTCACATAAAGTCTGAAGAAGGGTCTCGACCCAAAATGTCACCTATTCCTTCTCTCCAGAGATGCTGCCTGGCCCGCTGAGTTACTCCAGCTTTTTGTGTCTATCTTCGGTTTAAATCAGCATCTGCAGTTCCTTCTTTCACATAAAACCTGATGGATTGAAAATTGCCTCAACTGTCAAAGCCCTGTATTGAAAGCAGCTGCCACTTTGAATCAGTACAGAAAACATGAATGATAATAGACGCTCTCTGAACTCTTTTCATTAAAGGCACTACTTCCAATGGCAGAAAAAGCTTTGGGGAGCACTAACAATCTATTGTACAAAAGGCTTACAAGACATCTTTGCACTAGTACTTGTATAGTTACAGAATCTTAATAAAGTCCGAATGTGTAAACTTCCAGCAATAATAATTTTCTGAAGCTGCCTTACTATGTTTGTAAAATTATTCTGTGAGTCAAGCCCCTTGGACTGAGTCAGGCCTGGAGTTATCAGGAAAATTGCCCATATTACCTTGCTGTACAAGAAGGGAGTAAAGCAGAGTAGTGGGAACTATAGGCCAGTTAGTCAGACTTCAGTGGTTGGTCAGATTTTAGAGTCCATTATAAAGGATAAGATCATGGAGTACTTAGAAGTTCATGATAAAATAGGCTGAAGTCAGCAGAGTTTTGTGAAGGGGCTATCTTGCCTGACGAATCTGCTAGAATTCTTTGAAGAAGTAAATAGCAGGACAGACAAAGGAGAATCAAGGGAGGTTACCTAGATTTTCAAAAAGTATTTGATAAGGTGCCACATGTGAGGCTGCTAAGGAAGATGAGAGCCCATGGTATCAAAGGGCAAATACTAGCATAGCTAGCAGGTTGGCTGGACGGCAGAAGGCAAAGCGGCAAAAAAAGGGGTATTTTTCTGGTTGGCTGCCAGTGACTAGCGGAGTTCCGCAGGGGTCGGTGCTGGGGCCGCTACTCTTCACGTTGAATATTAATGATTTAGACGAGGGGATTGAAGGCTTTGCGACCAAGTTTGCGGATGATAATAGGTGGAGGGGCAGTTAGTGCATTTAGAGTATTGTGTTCAGTTCTGGGCACCATGTTATAGGAAAGATGTCAAGCTGGAATGGGTACAGAGAAGATTTACAAGGATGTTGCCAGGACTAGAGGATCTGAGCTATAGGGAGAAGTTGAGTAGGCTGGAACTCTATTCCCTGGATCACAGGAAGACAAGGGGTGATCTTGTAGAGGTGTGTAAATTCATGAGAGGAATTGTTCGGGTAGATGCACAGAGTCTCTTGCCCAGAGTAGATGAATCGAGGACCAGAGGACATAGGTTTAAGGTGATGGGGAAAGATTTAATAGGAATCAGTGGGATAACTTTTTCACACAAAAGGTGGTGGGTGTGTGGAACAAGCTGCCAGAAGAGGTAGTTGAGGCTGGGACTATCCCAAGTTTAAGAAAAAGGTACAAAGGACAGTTTGAGGGTTATGGACCAAACGCAGGCAGATGGAACTAGTGTAGCTGGGACATGTTGGCCGATGTGGGCAAGTTGGGCCGAGGGGCCTGTTTCCACACTGTATGACTATGACTATCTTATTTCCGACTATCCTATCAAACTCTCCCCACCGCACATCTATCTCTATGAAAATAGCTTGGTTGACTGGTACAGCACAGAAGCATTGTCTGGGCAAGACCTGTGTCATGTACGGCAAGACCTAGAGAAGCTTGCACACTTGATGAACAGGTTATTTTGTGCAATTAAAAGAGACATCTGGTTTTAGTGCAGTAGTGATGGCAGGTAAAATGGTACAATGTTCCTCCTGCAGGATGTGGGACTGAATAGAGAATTGGCTACATGGAAATTGGCTTAATGGACGGAATCAGAGGGTGATGGTGGAAGAGTGTTTTTCAGACTGGAGGCTTGTGACTAATGGTGTGCCTCAGGGATCAATACTGGGCTCAATGCCATTTGTGGTTTATATCAATGATTTGGATAAAAATGTAGAAGGCATAATTAGTAAGTTTGCAGATTACAGTAAAGTGGATGGTATCATGGATAGCCAAGATGGTTAAAAAAAAATACAGCAATATATTGATCAGCTGGGCAAGGGGGCTGAGGAATGGTTAATGGAGTTTAATGCAGATAAGTGCATTTTGGGAAATCAACCAGAGCAAGATCATTACAATGAATGGCTGGGTCTTGGGGCGTGTTGTGAAGCAGAGAAATCTAGGAGTGCTGGTACATAATTCCTTGAAAGTGGTGTCACCGGTCGATAGGGTGGTCAAAAAGGCTTTTGGCCTTCATCAGTTCAGGTATTGAATACAGAAGTTGGGATATTATGTTGCAGTTGTACAAGACATTGGTGACCACATTTGGAGTACTGTGTTCAGTTTTGGTCACCGTGGAGGATGTTATTCAGCTGCAAAGAGTGCAGCAGATTTGCAAGGATGTTGCCAGGACTTGAGGGCCTGAGCTATAGGGACAATAGGCTGAAGAAGGATCCTGGCACGAAAAATCACCCATCCATGTTCTCCAGAAATACTGCCTAACCTACTGAGTTACACCAGCATCTGTAATTCCTGGATTCTCCACCTTCCAAACTGCCAACTTGCATGTTCTGCCCCACTTGCAGCTAAGTCTCCATGTCTCACCTCTGAACTGGAGTGGAAGCAAATTGTTGTCCATCCTGAGAGACTATCCAAGCAGAAGTTAAGAAGAAATATTAGGAAAGACATCAGAGGGAACTCTCTCCTTCAGGATTGTGCTATGGGGGCTTTAATACTCATCTGATTGGACAAGCAAGAACTCAAGTTAAGGTCTTAGCTGAAATGCAGTGTTGTGAATGCTGAAGTGGGAAGCAAACAGATAAATTGAGACTATGATGTGATAAATTTAAAACAAGAAATATGACATCTGTATGACGTTCCAATTTGTTTAAAAAGTGCTTTATGTTGAGTAGAACATACTCTACTCAACATTTTATTACTTCTAAGACTATATGAAAAGAAGCTGATAAGCTGCAGTTAAATTGTACTTTCCCCCCCTTTCTGAGATAAAATTGTGGTGGGCCCTGGGATGTGACCTGAATTAAGGTAAATAATAGATGGAAAAATATTATTAATTTTCAACAAAAAAAATCAAAGAGTAAGGGATCAAGTGATAATAATAGTTTTCTAACCAGCTGATCAATGTCCTGACTGTTAGATATGTACCGTCTATCTATTGGGAGACAAATACAACAATTTAGGTAAAAATTGCCCAAAGATAAGGAGCAACGGACTGGGAGGAAATCAGTTCAGGTTTTATACACAAGTATAATTCACCTGGAATTCTCAAAATGATACAATACTGAAACAGGCCTTTCAGCCCATCAAGTCATCGCCAACCATTTATACCAATTCTACAATAACCCCATTCCCCCCCCCCCAAAAAATTCTTATCAACTTGGGTGTCAGAGGTTATGGGGAGAAGGCAGGAGAATGGGGTTAGGAGGGAAACATAGATCAGCCATGATTGAATGGTGGAGTAGACTTGATGGGTTGAATGGCCTAATTCTACTGCTATTCCTTATGAACTCCCAGGGAGGAGAACTGAGAAAACAATAGGGAAAAAATGCATATAATCCATGCAATTGCCCTTTTAAAAAAAAACTTTTACAAAAATGAAATAGCACAATTCTCAAAAAGAGCAAATTTGGCTCCATATTTAAGAAGTAATAGGACCTGGTGGTTCATTCTGATCAGAAGCTGTAATTGTTAGGGCAGCTGGAAAATCCTGTCACATGGCAACAGGGAACATGCAGTAACAACATACTAAATTATAGGAGATATGGTGGCTCAGCGGTTTGTTTGAAAGAACAATGATTAGTCTCAGAACACTTCATCACCATTGTTAAAGATGCAATAAACATGAAAGCTTAACATTTCAATCAGAAATTTGAGATGTTTTGGATATTCATAAAAGAAAAACAAGTTAAACAGATACGATAGGGTTGTTAAAGAGGGTTTCAGATAGGCACATTGATATGCAGGGCATGGAGGGATATTGACCACATGTAGGCAGAGAAGATTAGTTTAATTTTGACATCATGTTTGGCACAGATGTTGTGGGCAATAAGGCCTGTTCCTGTACTGTTCTACGCTCTACAGTGTATGTCGTGCAAAAAACTGTTGCCTCTGTGTAAAAAAGATTCTCACCTCTCCTTTAATATGTCCTTTTCTCACATGCTCAGGCAGCATCAGTTCTGTAATAATGCAATGTAGAAAAGAGAACATAATTTAAAGCCATAACCCAGATGGAATACAACTGGGATGGTGCATGCAATTATTTAAAAGACTTTCTCTAGGTTTTTTATCCTTCCTGCAATGCATTGTATCACCCAGTGGAGCAATGGTGTTTGGAAATAAGATGAAATATAACAGTTTTAGAACAAAATGGGAATCCCCCTTAAAAAAAAACCCCCTCCCTTAGATTGTGGAATATAAGCTGAAGCTGAGACAGTTTGAATATTTAGGGTAGATTGGAAAGTGGAATGAAGGAAGGTGAAATAAAGAAACACTGAAACAGAGCCAACATTTGGAAATAGGACTGCAGCTCATATAGAGAGTACGCATCAATACGGACTGGTTGGGCCAATGGCCAAGAATCATGCAATAATTCCCATGTGCATTTAATGCACAGTTGAGTACTTTTAATCTCTTTTTAAGACCCATAAAAAAGCCTTTGTCTTAGTTTCCACTATAAGCTTGGAATTTATTTCCACAATCTCCTTGTACTGAGAGTACCTCTGCACTTCCACACTTTTGCAGTGAAGGTTACAGGTCAAGATAGCATTAAGCTAATTAGACTTTGGCATCATACAGCACAGAAACAGGCTCCTTGGTCCACCATGTTCATGCCTACCTTCAACCCATCTACACTCAGCACATTGTCCCACATTAGCACCATATCCTGTAAGATTTGAGAAGTTTTCCCTCATCCTGCAATCAACACCAAACCAAAGAGCTGCAGTTTGGACATTTTACACGGGAGACTGGGGCTGATAGCGGAGAAAGGCTGCGGTCAGTTTAACAAGGGATGTCACAATCCGTGGGTCCTAAGATGGCCGCGGGACCTCGTGACCAGCCACAAAAGCAAAAACCTTACAGCCCAGTCTCTAGGTTTCTGCAAAGCCACGGCCAGAACAATGGATGGATATTGGCCGTGCAGAAACCTGCGAAACCAGGTCGAAGTCCAGACACTGGGGCGCTGACATCAGCATATTCACAATGCCCCAAGCCGACCTACACAGTTAATCCCGTTAAGGGGGCACAATAGCCCATAGAAACATACCTGGCAGGTGATGGGAAACCATTTACACCCATCACCTCTTAACGAGATTAACAGACCATCTAGCCATCACCGGTACTCCCGGACATAACGCAGAACAAAGAGAAAACCCAAAACCTATCTTTGAAACAAAGAGATCCCGAGATCTGGCGGGAGATAGGACGGGTCAGGATTAGTATAACTGGCCACGATTTTTGGGTTTTAAAAATACGCAAGTCAGAAGCAAGAAAAACTCAGGGCACGGAGAACGGAGACTCACCAAGAAGAACGGAAGGAAGAAACTCACGGAACAAGCACGACCCTCACGGAAAACAGCGGAGAAGCAGCACGAACAGCCAGTGACCCCAGTAATAGCCCCATGGTGAGCATGTACCCCGATCCTGCACATCCTGGACATAGTTTTAGTGTAGAGGGGAGGGTGGCTTAATTAACGTGGGTGTATAAGTAAATATGTGTTGGCCAATTTTGCGATTTGTCGTACGTTCCCCATCTTACAGTCGAGTATATGTCTTATAGAACTGTGCGTTTATAATTCAGAGTCAAAGTATTCTTGTAATCGAGTATATGTCTTATAGAACTGTGCGTTTATAATTCTGTGTCAAAGTATTCGTGTAATTATGTATATGTCTTATAGAACTGTGTCAAAGCATTCATGTACCATAGTCCCAAGCGCTCAGTAAAAGCCTTACTCCGTTTAAACCCTGGTCTTCAAATCTGGTCTGGTTGAATTTTTCTGCACTATCAACGCTCCTGCATCTTAAGTCCAGTGTCTAGAACCGTAGGGGGTGAGTGGGTCGAACCACTCACGGGGAACCAGTGTGCGCGGCCTAGTCGAGGGACCAGAGCAAGGCACGGGAACCTTAGGTCGGGCGAAAGCTCGGTGCAGAAACCCCTTACAATCCTTCTATGCTTTGCCTCTGTAAGTGTCCTCTCGATGTCTCTTAAATGCAATGAATGTATTTGATTCCACCACTCTTTCTGGGAGCGAGTTCTGCATAACAATCATCCTCTGCAAAAAAAAATCTTCTCATCTCTAAAGCTTTTTTTCTCACAGGCTCAGGCAGCTTCAGTTCTGCACTAATGCAAATGGAGAAGAGGAAATAATTTAAAGCTGTAACCCAGATGGGATACTTCTGGAATTATGTGCATGCAATTATTTTAAAGGCTTTCTCTAGATTTCTTTGCCTTCCTGTAGTGCAAATGTTACCTAGTGTAGAGAATGACAGCTTTTCCACAGGTCTTGGTTGTTGAAGCTTCTGAAAAGCACGTGGGATGGAGCGCATTTGGGATGGGGACATATATTTTCTTCCACTCACTGGCAGGCAAATTGGATTATTCACTTTGTAATCATGTTTGCATTTTAATTACAATTATTGAATGGAAGCCAGTGTTCTCTTTAAAATGCGCTGATTGATTACAGGTTACATTACATAGAAATGCGAGAAGCTGACGACTTAGTTTTACAGTTTCTCTTTGTAAATATCATTATCGTACCTGTTCCTAATTAAATTACATCGCATCCATTGCTATGTCCACTGATTGATCCTGAATATATACACATATTGATGATGAACTGAACCAAGCTGACTGTCAATTGACAAAATGTGTTAGATGACAATGCTCTATCAGTGCTGCGATGGAACGCTGATGTGCTGATGAGAGAAATTGGATACATTTCATATTTGGTGTCAATTTCATGCTAAGACTGATGTGCAGGCATGGTCTTGGTTCATAAGGTCATAAGTAATAGGAGCAGAATTAGGCATTTTAAAGAGAACACTGACTTCCATTCAATAATTGTAATTAAAATGCAAACATGATTACAAAGTGAGTAATCCAATTTGCCTGCCAGTGAGTGGAAGAAAATATATGTCCCCATCCCAAATGCGCTCCATCTCATGTGCTTTTCAGAAGCTGCAACAACCAAGACCTGTGGAAAAGCTGTCATTCTCTACACTAGGTAACATTTGCACTACAGGAATGAAAAGAAATCTAGAGAAAGCCTTTAAAATAATTGCATGCACATAATTCCAGAAGTATCCCATCTGAGTTACAGCTTTAAATTATTTCCTCTTCTCCATTTGCATTATTTCAGAACTGAAGCTGCCTGAGCCTGTGAGAAAAAAAACTTTAGAGATGGCCCATCAAATCTACTCCGCCATTCAATCATGGTTGATCTATCTCTACCTCCTAACCCCATTCTCCTGCCTTCTCCTCATAACCCCTGACACCTGTACTAATCAAGAATCAAGGTTGTTGCAACTGCTGAAATGCACATTTGAGTGCATTTGAGATGGGAAAGTTTTTGTTATTTTCCATTACTTTGATATTTTCATTCATGTTATAATGTGTTTTAGTTATTTTTCAAGATTTTAAAGAAACGTCTAAATCTATTTCAATAGTTTTTAATTGCTACTATATTTAGTTCAATGGCTTTCACTAGCCAAATCCAGCAAAATTTGTGAAATGTATTACATTGGATTTTATTTAGATTAGAGAAAAAGTACGGACATTGAGTACAATTCATGATTATTAGATATATTCTTTTGATTTTGTCATAAATTCATGTCTGTGTTTGGCATGAAACATTGTAATGGAGAAAAGAACAGTATATTCTGCATCGAGGACTGATTAAGTAATTGCTGACAAAAACATTGCATCAAGAAAACTCGTAGAACTATGAGGTTTTTATATTTATGAATAAAACCACAGAAATGACATTTTATTTTACCATTTAGCATAAGAGTTGGCAGCATTGCATGGGCAGTTCACTTCAAACTCTGCTTTCTTCAAATTTATGAACTTATTATTATAGTTCTTTCAGCTGTTCAGTCTTTATGGTATTTATATTGGCAGTCAGTAAAGCTAGAAAACTTGACAAAAAAGCAAACAATTCCTTGATTTAGTTTGTCAGTTATGTTTTGTTTTATATCATGCCATTGAGGGTCCATTAGGAAAGCAATCAATTAGTAAGGATTATTATAGTTTAATGCTTGGGAATAAGTAAAATGCCTGCCTTGAATATCAGTATGTTATACATGTATGTTATAGTTATCAGAATAGGAATCCCGGCAGGTTAATGTTGTTCTACAAGTATTGTTGTTTGCTTTCAAGAGATTCAGCACCTTTATGAATCTTAATATTGTAGATTAATGACAACAACTGCACTCCAAAATTGACTCACTGCCTTTTTGCTTCAGGATATCATGAGATAACAGATGTTACAGGACTGCAAGTCTTTCTTTAATGAGAAAGAAGAATTTAACTGGGAATAGGTGGAGTTTAGTGTGTAATACTGTTCTAATTCCCAACGATGCTAAGAAACAAAATAAATTATAGTAAATAAATGTCACATAGAAGTCACATAGAAGCCACATAAAATTTAACTTTACTGGACTGAGTACATATCTTCATTGAGGGCCAACAAAATGAATAGAAACATAGAAACATAGAAAATAAGTGCAGGAGTTGGCTGAATGTTGTACATCTTATTCTAAATATATTTTTCTGCATCTTATATAATGTCATAATTGTAAACATACTGCAGAAAATTAAGAAATTTGGTTTTCCAAATTTTTTGCATCATACGATCTGTTTAGTTAATCGATTGTATTAAAAGTTGCATCAAATAGAGGTCCAAGCTGTTTTTCTGAAACTTGAAGCAGAACAGTGCTATATCTTGTTATGAGCATAAGGACATGAATTAAGAGCAAGGGTGGACCTTGCAATCTCTCAACTCTGCTCCACCGTTCAACAACTTAATGGCTGGTCTGTTTGCAACCCTAGTATTGCATTATCACCATCCCAGATGAATTTTCAACCTCTTGCTTACCAACAATCTTTATAATTCAGACCAATAAAATTCTTGGCTATCCTTTGACGATCCTTTGAGAAAGACATTTCACCTTGTCTATGTCTTAAATGGATGACCCCTTATTTTTAAAAAATGTCTCCTGCTCACCCTGCATGTTCTACAATCACCAACAAAGGAAAGCAGGCACTCATCAGCCTCAAGATTGGTGAATATCATACATAAGCTGCAGAATGTACTCTTGACACGTGTTGCTGTTTCCCCCCATAAAGTGGCATAGACATGTGGCATTTATTCTTTATAATCTGGTATTTACATAATGCACGAAGAAAACCCCTAAAAGATTAACAAAAAAATAGCCCAAATGTAATCTTGAAATTAGATCATCACACTCGCATCTTCTGGACATTGGGTCATGAGTAACTTTTCAAAAATGTTAAACATTAATGTCTATTCGACTTTATCTGCTGATGATTATAGTTTATAGAAAATATGTAGATTCTTTACAAATGATAAAAGTGAAATCATTTGTAGTTTTAACTGATGATCAGAAGGTAATAATTAAATACCGATTGATAGATGTTGTTATTGATTTTGAAGTCGAGAAGCAATCACAATTTCTCCAAGCCATTGCAACTGTATGCAATACAAACATGGCACTTCATGGTGCCTCCTTACGCCTAGGAATAAAGATGAATTTTAATGTCCTAAAATTGTCATCGGATTAATTTTAATGTCCTAAAATTTAGTGTTCGGACTAAAAATGTCTTCAATCCCTGTCTGCCTTTGAAATCTCCTCCAACCCTGAAACCATCCATATCAACCCCTCCCAATCTACTGCTCCAATGCCTCCCTGATCCCACTCACTTCCCCACTGAGACCATTGCTTTTTACTAAAAATGCTGACTTTTTCAGCCTTTTAAAATTTTTCTTTAAGTCTTACACTCAGGACTTTCCTGTCAAAAGCTCTTTCCTCTCTGTCCCCCCACCCAGGTCACCTCATTTAGAAAGTTTGTTAAATTTTACTTCTTTGATTGAGCTTTGTGGACCCCTCCAATTATATCCATCTTTGATCGGATCAAATTCAATATGTTTGGATATTTTATTAAGTTAAACAGATGCATGAATACAAGTGATTGTTACCGTTATCGACTTTGGTCTGGTTGTGTAAAATTAATTAAAATACTTACTGTGGGTCTTAGAAACATTAAAAAATGGCTGATCATCTAAAACCAGTACCCCGTTCCTGCTTTTTCCCCATATCCCTTGATTCCTTAAATCTAACTCACTCTTGAAAACATCCAGTGAATTGGCCCCCACTGTTTTCCGTGGCAGTGAATTCCACAGATTCACAACTCTGGGTGAAGAAATGTTTCCTCATCTCAGTCCTAAATGGCTTATCCCTTATTCTTAAACTGTGACACCTGGTTCTGGACTCCCCCAACATCGGGAATTTTTTTAAATCCCTTGAGAATTTTATATGTTTCTATAAGATCCCCTCTCATCCTTTTAAATTCCAGTGAATTACATTCCCATTACAGTTAAACAAAATCATGTTGGAATCTTGCCAACATTTTAATCCAGTTGTTTAAACAGGTTTCTTAAGTAATAAGGGGTTGACTGCTCAATTGTTAGAAGAATGCAAGTCATACCACAGCTCTTCCACCACAGATATGCATGCACAGACACACACTGTGACATTAAAAATGACCTTGTCAGCGTTCCAATGGAAAGAACACACCTTATTTAGAGATAAATTAAATTATCTCTAAATTGGCAACTGGTCATAGAAACGTAGAAAATAGGTGCAGGAGGAGGCCATTCAGCCCTTTGAGCCAGCACCGCCATTCATTATGATCATGGCTGATCATCCACAATCAGTAACCTGTGCCCAACTTCTCTCCATATCCCTTGATTCCGCTAGCCCCAAGAGCTCTATCTAACTCTCTCTTAAATTATTCCAGTGATTTGGCCTCCACTGCCCTCTGTGGCACAGAATTCCACACATTCACAACTCTCTGGGTGAAATAGTTCCTTCTCACCTCAGTTTTAAATGGCCTCCCCTTTATTCTAAGACTGTGGACCCTGTCAGGGACAGGATGGGGTGACAGAAGAAACAGAGAGGGATTTGTAAGCTCAGCCTTTACCTTTGTCCAACAACTCCAAAGAACTTGCTCGCTGTCTGGAAGAGGATGGGCATTGCAGGGAGGATGTGGAAACTATCCACAGCACTATGGCACTAGGAGCTATTCAAGTGTGGGGAGAAAAGAGAAAACTAGTAGTCACAGGAAATAGAGCAGGCAGTGGACACTATTCTCAGACACAAAGACAAAAAGTCCAAAGGCTGTGTTACCTGCCTGGTGCTAGGGTTATGGGCATCTCTTCTTATCTGGAGAAGAACTTGGAGTGGGAGGGGAAGGATGCAGTGGTCATGATCCAATCACAATCATACTTTATTAGCCAAGTATGTTTTGCAACATACTAGGAACTTCATTTGCCAACACAATAAAAAGCAACAGGACACACAAAATACATTTTTTAACATGAACATCCACCACAGTGACTCCTCCACATTTCTCACTGTTGGATGGCGAAAACAAAAGTTCAATCTTTCCCTTCTTTGGCCTCCAGCTGTTGGGGGGCCTCTAACCTTCTGTTGACGGGACGATCTTGACTCCCATCTTTGCTCTGACAGATTATAGTTTCCAGGTCATTATTTGTTTCTCAGCTCAGCCCAATTTTATTTAAAACTTAAATTTCACAGTTTGAGATGAAAACATATTGAGCCATGAGTCTCTGATTTCAGTCTTGTACAAAACCCCACTCTTTACCCTGCCCGCAGCTCCTAACCATCACTGTCCCCGACTCCTCAGTTGCAGACCCTCGCAAAACTCATAATTGCTAATCTACCAGTCCACCACCCACATTGCTAAACTCCTAGTTCACAATTCCTCTGAATTCCCCAATGCTGACACACAAATCCAGAACTCTGTATCACCAAGCACCTGAACACTCAGGGAAGGTGCCCATCACTCGTCAGCTACACCCATCCCCTTTCCTCAGGCCCTGGTCCGCCCCATTGGTTGAACAGCATCAAGCCCTGACCACAGCTCAAAAGCCCAATGGTTTACCAGTCTCCATCTCCTACTACCCTCTTCCCCGCAGTACCATCTAGGTCCTCGTTGGGACTCTGGTTTCTGTTCACCCTTCCAACTCTGGATCCAGTCTTGGTCCCAGATGATGCGTTATCTTATGTGTTTCTGAAGGAAACTGGCAGTACGTTTGTTAAGGGGTGATTAGGGCTTGTGTCGTCACTTGGACCCCAACCATGGACCCCAACCAACACAGTGTAATGCTTCGAGGCTTTTATACAGAAAGTGTAGTTCAGAAATACCACAACTGTTTTATAGTTTACTGATTTCTGCAGATTATGTTGAACAAAAAACTTTCAAACAACATTCTCTTCAAGGAGCAAGTAATTGGTTTCAGCAGCCATGGATTTATGTTTAGTTTAGAGATACAGTGTGAAAACTAGCCCTTTGACCTACCGAGTCCATTCTGAAGATCGATCACCTGTACACTAGTTCTATGTTATCCCACTTTTGCACCCTACACACTAGGGGCAATTTTCAGAAATGCCAATTAACCTAAATCCTGCACAGCTTTGGGATGGAGGAGGAAACCGGAGCACCCGGAGAAAACCCACGTGGTCACAGGGAGAACGTACAAGCTCCACACAGAAAACACCTTGTTTAGTTGTTGATAACACAGTTTGCATCATACAAACCATTGATGGAAGTACATCACATTAATTCTGCTTTAATGCAATTGTTACATTCCTAAGTGGGACACCATTCTGCTTTAGTTAAACATTTTGTTCAAGATGGCCGCGCCGTTGTGTTTGGCTTGACTTGACCCATAATCAGGATCAAACCCAGGTCTCTGGCACTGCACCATTGTGCCACGTATGTGCTTAACTGTAAAGATGTTTACTCAAGAGTTTGTTCTCTGATTACCTCAGTTATAATGGTGACTGGTAATGGCTTTGCTGATATTTGTCACCCCAAATTCAGAGTATAATTTCAGTGTCAACAAACCTAATCAAATAGAATGAGATTAAGTGATTATAGTTTACCTTTTCCAGGTGACATTGTGAATGATTGGATGATAATGATTAAGTTACAATTTAATCAGTTATCTTAAATGACATTATGGACAAATGTCCAATTATTATCGCATAGGTTTGCAACATGCATTTTAAATGACGCATAAATATTATTCTTCAACGCAGGTTTTATTTTTTGCCTTTAATATCAAGATCTCTTTATGTAAGTACATAAGGATTAGGAACAGGATACATCCTTGTTTCTGAAACAAACAGAAAATGCTGGAGACACTTAGCACGTCAGGTATTAGCTGTGGAAAGAGAAACAGAGTTAGTCGAGAGAGTCAAGAGTTGTTAATTGTCATATGTCCGACAACAGAATAGTGTTGTCGGAAGAAAGATTCTAAGGGGAGTAGGAGGCAACCGTGGCTGACAAGGGAAGTTAGGGATGGAATAAAACTAAAAGAAAAGATGTATAACACAGTAAAGAGTAGCCGGAAGACAGAGGATTGGGAAACTTTCATAGGACAACAGAAGGTAACAAAACGGGCAATAAGGGCTGAAAAGATGAAGTACGAGGGGAAGCTGGCCAAGAATATAAAGAAGGAGAGTTAAAGCTTCTTTAGATATGTTAAGAGAAAAAGAGTAGCAAAGTCAAATGTGGGTCCCTTGAAGGCAGACACGGGTGAAATTATTATGGGTAACAAGGAAATGGCAGAAGAGTTGAACAGGTACTTCGGATCTGTCTTCACTAAGGAAGACACAAACAATCTCCCAGATGTACTGGAGGACAGAGGATCTAGGGGGGTAGAGGAACTGAAAGAAATTTTCATTAGGCGAGAAATAGTATTGGGTAGACTAATGTGATTGAAGGATGATAAATCCCCTGGGCCTGATGGTCTGCATCCCAGGGTCTTCAGGGAGGTGGCTCTAGAAATAGTGGACGCATTGGTGATTATTTTCCAATGTTCAATAGATTCAGGATCAGTTCGTGTGGATTGGAGGATAGCTAATGTTATCCCACTTTTCAAGAAAGGAGCGAGAGAGAGAAAACAGGAAATTACAGACCAGTTAGCCTGACTTCGGTGATGGGAAAGATGCTGGAGTCAATTATTAAAGAGGTAATAACGGTGCATTTGGATAGCAGTAAAAGGATGTCTAAGTCAGCATGGATTTATGAAAGGGAAATCATGCTTGACTAATCTTCTGGAATTTTTTGAGGACGTGACAAGTAAAATGGATGAAGGGGAGCCAGTGGATGTAGTGTGCCTAGACTTCCAGAAAGCCTTTGATAAGGTCCCGCACGGGAGATTGGTGACCAAAATTAGAGCACATGGTATTGGGGGTAGGGTGTTGACATGGATAGAAAATTGGTTGGCAGACAGGAAGCAAAGAGTAGGAGTAAACGAATGGCAGGCATTGGCGAGTGGAGTGCCGCAAGGCTCGGTGTTGGGGCCGCAACTGTTTACCATATATATTAATGATTTGGAAGAGGGAATTAGAAGCAACACTAGCAAGTTGGCGGATGACACAAAGCTGGATGGCAGTGTAAACTGTGAAGAGGATGTTTGGAGGTTGCAGGGTGACCTGGACAGGTTGAGTGAGTGGGCAGATGCGTGGCAGATGCAGTATAATATAGATAAATGTGAGGTTATCCACTTTGGTGGCAGAAACAAAGAGGCAGATTATTATCTCAATGGAGTTAGGTTAGGTAAGGGGGAGGTGCAGCGAGATCTGGGTGTCCTTGTACACCAGTCACTGAAAGTTGGTGTGCAGGTACAGCAGACAGTGAAGAAAGCTAATGGAATGTTGGCTTTCATAACAAGAGGATTTCAGTATAGGAGTAAAAAGGTTCTTCTGCAGTTGTATAGGGCCCTGGTAACACCACATCTGGAGTATTGTGTACAGTTTTGGTCTCCTAATTTGAGGAAGGACATCCTTGTAATTGAGGCAGTGCAACATAGGTTCACGAGATTGACTCCTGAGATGGCGGGACTGACATATGAGGAAAGATTGAAAAGACTAGGCTTGTATTCACTGGAGTTTAGAAGGATGAGAGGGGATTTTATAGAAACATATAAAATTATAAAAGGACTGGACAAGCTAGATGCAGGAAAAATGTTCCCAATGTTGGGTGACTCCAGAACCAGAGGCCACAGTCTTAGAATAAAGGGGAGGCCATTTAAAACTGAGGTGAGAAAAAACATTTCACCCAGAGAGTTGTGAATTTGTGGAATTCTCTGCCACAGAGAGCAGTGGAAGCCAAATCACTGGATGGATTTAAGAGAGAGTTAGATAGAGCTCTAGGGGCTAGTGGAATCAAGGGATATGGGGAGAAGGCAGACACGGGGTATTGATTGGGGACGATCAGCCATGATCACCATGTATGGCGGTGCTGGCTCAAAGGGCCGAATGGCCTCCTCCTGCACATATTTTCTATGTTTCTATGAAACTACGTAGTTGTGTAGGCCTGTAAACACAATATACATGGATAATATGTAATAGACTAAAATTCAATAAATTAATAACCCCAATACTCCTTAATGCCTCAGGTCAAAGATGCGGATAATGCTGAATTTCCAGCAATTTTCTGTTTTTGTTTCCATTTTCCAAAATCTGTAGCATTTCAAAAAAAATGTGGTCCCTGTTGACTCCTCTCCCACTGGCTGTATAAAGCTTAACTTAAACCTAATACTTTTCTCCAATGTAACAGTGAAAGGCGACACATTAAAATGGAACGGCGCCCATTGGAAGCTGAGAATGAACCGTCCAACTGAAATCCGAAGCTGACAGATGGGACAATTTCAGCTCAAAATTTCGGCCTGAACCTTTGGCCCTGTATCACTTTGTTCAAGGGGCATTTCAAATCAATTGCCCCTTACATGGATTGTCTAGGAACCTGTTGGAAACAGACAAATTGTGTAAGTTAGGGTCTTATTGTGCATTGGACCCCACTTACATTGGGGTTAGTTTGTCCTGAATAAAACTTTGCCCGCTGGAAATGTGCAAAGTAGATACATGAAAGTGCATAAAGTCGTACAGTACAGAAAAAAAATGTCCAAACCAATGCTGGAATCTTGAGCAAAGAAATGTGCTGGAGGAACTCAGCAGCTCAGGCAACATCTGTGAAGGGAATGGACAAATGACATTGCAGATTGTCAGGCTGAAGAAGGTTCTGGATCTGAAACATTGTCTGTCCATTCCCTTGGCATATGCTGCCTGACACTTCGAGTTCCACCAGCACTTTACATTTTGGACATGTGCAAAGATTGGCTTCACAGAGGAATTTCAAATGACCACTAATGGCCACTCCAAAAAAATGCTATGACTTCACTTGGATGATATTTGAATGCCAATGCATTAATTAGCCCCTCAAAAGTCACTCCACTCTTTGTTAATCTACCTCCATATCTTTGCTTCCTCACAATGAACTATCTCCTCCATCTACATTCCTCATCCTTCAACGCTTATCGTTTTGATTCGGCTGCATTGGTGATGAAGCTGTTGAAATTTCCAATTGCAATCTCCTTTGATTACCTGGCTGTTTGGCCATGCTTCAAATGGAAACTCATGGGTCACCTTAATGAACTCTACCTTCTTATCAATATCACCGGGCACGCACTTTTACCTTTACAATGTTCAAAGTACAAATCTTTTTCTTGTTAATTTGTACTGAAAAAAAAGGCAGTCAGTTGAACTATATGAAGTTTGAGTGAGGAGTGATGGAGTCTAAGGTAAAACGTCAGTTAAAACAGAAGATCTCGCAACTTGAATGAGAAACAATAAAAAGGGAGCAAAGGGGGAAAGAGAAGCGAAAAAGCATTCAGATGGAATGAATAGGCCAACAAGAACCAAGCAAAGAGGAAATGAAGAACTGGGAATGAAAAAGGCAAGAAGCATCTTTGAAAAGTGAAGCAAAGAGAGGTGAGGGAAGAGCAGAAATTACAAAATTTTAAATGAACAGCAAAAGAAGTAAACAAAGTTTCTAAATAAGAAAGAAAGTTATGTCACTATAAGAAAAAAAATGTATGTGCATATATGGATTGTATCAAGATTTGTAGAAACAAATTAGGACAATGTCATTTGCCAACATGCATGGCAGCTTTGACTGCTGGTAACCCTGAGCTTGAGGTCTGGCTGACAAAACCGTTCTGCCAAGGTTGATGCCTTTCAGCCTCCCTGCACTGCCCAGGACCCTGCCGATGTGCCATCTCGGTGAAAGACTGCATTGTATTGAGCTCAAAGAAACTGAGTGCAGATGTCTGGTGATCTCAGAAGACCCAACCCATTGACTCTGCTTTTCAATTTGTCTCTCTAGAAATGAACCTCGGTGCTATTGTTTTACTTTTTCCGTAGTCTTCTCAATCTGTGTTGTTACCATGATTTTTTACAGTTTTATCATACTTCCAGCATCTGGAGTTTTTTGATTTTAATTTACAGGTCATTAAAGCTACAGTTCACCATCACTCTTTGTTTTGAGCCACTGCGTCAATTTGTGACCTCACCTGTCGCTTAAATTTTAAACCAATAGATTTTTTATTTTCTGGCTAGTCCCCATTTTGTTTCTACAAATCTTGACAAAAAACTTGTAGATAACATCAAATGCACATATGTTGTTTTCTTACTGAGATATAACTTCAAAATTACCTAGGACATGCAAACAAAAAACAAATATAACCTTAAAAAGTTTAATACGAAATGAAAGTTAAAAGACTAAAAACACATACATTTAAAAATAATTAAAGGCACTTCAATTAATTAAATCAGACAAGATGAAAAGGATTACTTACCTTTCTCTTGGCAGCTGATTTCTCCCATTTATTTCAGTGGGTCTACAGCATGTGACAGGTTAACATTGGCAGACGTTCAGGGACGGGTTTCCCAAAACCTGCTGGAATGCAGATCTGGTTTTCATGAGGACTTAATTGACACAGCACGTGTGTCCCGCAGTCAGCACTTTGCGGAGTAGGTTTTGCTTAGAGGAAATCAACTCATCTCTGGCCGGAAGCTAAGTTAAAACTCTCAATATTTTTAAAATATTTCAGATTTGAAGGTTACAAGATGGCATTTGAAACGTGACATCTCTTGTGTACTGACTTAATGTGGTGTATTTTCTTTCACTCTTGTACTTAGTATGAGTGTGCCTAATGTATAGCAGGATTGTCACTGAACTATATACAAAAATAATAATTTCACTGTACTTAGCTACACTTGTCAATAAAGTGCCATTGAACCATTTAGTGATTATGTTACAGCCTTTACTTGGAAAATGGCAAATCTGCCAGCTGGTGCATTGAGATCTCAGTGGAAAGAAATTTTATGGTTAGCCATGGTTAACTTACATCAGGAGCAATGGATAGAATTCTTGGCTTCGTAGCAAGGTGGCTAAAGAAACAAAAGGGAATGTTTGAAAAAAACACCTATAAATCTGAAGAGATTGTAGCTATCATAAAAATAATAACATGATAGGTCTTTTTTTCCTGGATGAAGAACCATGAATTTAAGAGGGGATTGATAGGATGGTGCAATGAAGTTGCTTCAAATTACGGAGATGTTCAAAACTAAGATTAAAAAATATTACCCACTGTGGAATCTGTGGAATCCAGTGAGAAGGTGAAGCTGGTAAAAATTAATCAGTCAAGGATTAAAATGTGGAAATATATTAATCAGTCAAGGATTAAAATAGGAAAATATATTGTGATTAAGAGTGTGGTCTGCGTCACAAACTCTCTGCCAGAAAGGTTGCAGGAGGCAGAACCATTATTCAAAAGTACCCAAAGAGCTGGACTTGCAGGGCACAGACCAAGGGTTTTAAGGTACAACGAGAATTAGTAGCCCTTTTTCACCTGGCACAGACAGGCTGAATGGCCTGCTGCATTGTAAATCTTTTGATTCATGGTGAACACGACAGATACTTTTAAGAAGAAGCCAGATGAAGGATTTGCTGACAGGGTAAAAAAATTAAAGAGATGGTTTCAAAGAGAGCAAGAAAAAGGAAAGGAAGACAGAAAAAAATCAGATGAAGGGAGTATGACTATTTTAATTGAATTTTGAGTAAACAATGAGAAACAACATTTATGTAACACTTCTGATATAAAAGAATTAAAGGCTCTAAAGGCACAATATGTGACAGGAGATATAAGGCGTGTAGATAGCCGGGTTTTCAAGAGGTCATGCAAGGTGCACACAGAATCAATGAAGTTATCTGATATGTAACATTAACTAGACTTGAACCTCATGGATCTTTGTCGATAATATCTTCATTTCTCAGTGATTGACCTTAAGAAGGTTAGCTACTCCTGACGTGAAGTTCAGAGCAATAGAATTCTAATCTCTTTTCTTTGCTGAACATATTTGCTTAGCTCATAAAGTTTGACTCCGAGCTGTGGCTGCCTAGGTTACAGCTCCAATTGTACAGCTTATGAAAGGGTTCACAACACATGGAGCAAGAGCTAGTTGTGAAATGTATCACAGTGTTTTGAATCACAGCAATGTAAGAATTGTTTGTCTCTCAAAGGTCGGCATCTGTGTGAAACTTAACACTTTGGTTATCTGGCAGTTCCCACACATTCAGGGATGGGGTTGTTGTCGAAATCAAAATAAAATCTACAAATCTAAATTAAAAGCAGAAAATTCTGGAAATATTTAGCGCGTCAGCGTGCATCTGCATGAGAAGAGAAATAGCATCAATGTACCAGGTCGAAGACCCTTCATCAGAATTGGGAAGGAGACAAAAGAAGCTTGTAAAACAGCAGGGAGAGTGGGTCTGGTGATGTCTTTGAAAGGGTAATACCAAGGTGACCATGGGGATTTGTTCACAAGGTTAACTGGTCAATGAATGAATGGGAGCTGTTAGAGAGTGAGATCATAAACAATGTCAGAGCTGTGAAATGGAGATCAGGAGGACATGCCTGGCAGGGGGGTTGTTGAACCCACAGCAACACGGGAGTTGATGGATTAAGTGCACATGGTGGACATATCTCCTTTGTCAGCAGGTGAGATGACAGTGATTTTCGTTGATTTCAAGGCAGTATTTGACTGTATGTGGCGTTAAGTAGCTCTGGTAAAGGCAAAATAATTGGCATCACGAGTAAAACGCTGTAGTGGTGGGAGTAGTCATTTACATAAAAGAAAAGGGTTCCCAGTGTTCATCTATCCTAGCCCCAGGATAACACTGCAGGAATTCCTCAGGTCTGTGTACTTGGCCTAAACATCTTTAGTCAAGTCAAGTCAAGTTTATTTGTCACATGCACATACACGATGTGCAGTGAAATGAAAGTGGCAATGCCTGCGGATTGTGCACAAAAAAGAATTACAGTTACAGCATATAAATAAAGTTAATACAGAGAAGACAAAATTGGAGTTATAAAAGTTAACAGTCCTGATGGCCTGTGGGAAGAAATTCCGTTTCATCCTCTCCGTTTTCGCAGCGTGACAGCGGAGGCGCTTGCCTGACCGTAGCATCTGGAACAGTCCGTTGCTGGGGTGGCAGGGGTCCCTCATAATCTTGCTTGCTCTCGATCTACACCTCCTGATGTATAGGTCCTGCAGGGGGGGCAAGTGTAGTTCCCATGGTGCGTTCTGCCGAACGCACTACTCTGCAGGGTCATCCTGTCCTGGGCAGAGCTGTTCCCAAACCAGACTGTAATGTTGCCGGACAGGATGCTCTCTACAGCCCCAGAGTAGAAGCAATGAAGGATCCTCAGAGACACTCTGAATTTCCTCAGCTGTCTAAGGTGGTAAAGGCGCTGCTTTGCCTTGCCTACCAGTGCGGCAATGTGCGTTGCCCATGTCAGATCCTCTGATGTGGACTCCCAAGTATTTAAAACTGCTCACCCTATCCACAGTAGACCCATTTATCTCCAGTGGCATGTACGTCCTCGGATGTTGAGCCCTTCTAAAGTCCACAATCAGCTCCTTAGTTTTTTTTGACATTCAAGAGGAGGCTATTGTCCTGACACCAGAGTAAGCTCATTTATCAAAGACTGTCCTTTCATCATGAGGTCAGGTGTGGGGATATTCACTGATGATTGTAGCACGTTCAATTCCCATTCATCATTCTGCAAGTAAAGAACTCTGTGCCTGATTCAGTAAGATGGAGACAATATCTAGTCATGAACTAAGTGGAAAATAACATTCACATCTGAACCTGCCGGACAATGACCATTATTGTATGTGGATATTGGATGAATTACTATTGTCATGTGGGTCACTATTGACCAGAAACTCAACTATATTATATAAGATATATAAATCAATATATAAATGACATGGCCATGAGTATTTTTCTGCTCAGTATCAAACAAGATGTTCTGTCTACCATCTACAAGTCTAACTTGAGATGGAATATACTCCACTCGCCTGGATGAGTGCGGTACCAACAACCCTCAAGAAATACAACACCATCCAGGTCTTAGCAACCCTTTCCCTCCAGTGTCAAAAGAACCTCCCAAACCTAGGTCTTGTACCACTAAGAAGGACAAGGTTAATAGACAATAGGTGCAAGAGTAGGCCATGGAACATAAGCAGGTTCTCCTCCATGTCACACACCACCATGACTTGAAATATATTGCAGGTGACAGGGTCTAAATCCAGGAACACTTGCTTAACAGTACTTTTGGACAACCTCCACCAGTAGGATTGCAATAGTTTAAGAGGAAAGCCTTCCAACACTTTCTCAAAGGCAGTTTGGGATGGACAATAACTATCGGCTTAGCCAAGAATACCAAATCTGGAAAAATGCATTTTTAAAAAAGCTATTGTCTATTCTCCATATTCTTTGCTTCAATTTTATATTTCAAATTACATTTGCTGAGATCTATTGATGACCATCTTTGATTCATCCTTGTAGCTGAGATGGACATGGACACTTTCTGTTTTGCAATTTACATACAGGTTTGAGTAAGCTATCTGGTGATGACAAAGGACAGATTTAAGGCTGCATGACTCTATGAATCTTTTCACACCCCCTTCCTGAAGGTGTTGCCATATAATCTATCTCATTTGATTATTCAATTATTGCAATTTGGGTTTTTTCTACACTACTTCAAATTGCAGTACAATCTTTGTACCATTTTGTCACTGAGTATCTGTCATATTTATTGTAACTATACCATCACCATGTACAGTATACACTTTAAAAGCTTCATGCGAACATGAATTTCATTGCGTCCTGGTGTCAATAACAATAAACGAATATGAATCACCTTCTTACTAGACTCAAGCTGAAAAAAGAGTTGAAGACTCTCATCAGTAAAAAAATCAAGAAGGCTTCTGACAATTATCTTTCACTTTTAAAATTAATGAACATGATTCTGCTGATTTATTATTAATATTATACATAAAATATAAAGTTTATTAGAATATGATACTATTTGCAGATTGTTTCAAGCAGGAAGTAAATGAGAATCGTTGCCCTAGATTACTTTCAGAAGAATTTTACCAGTTATGCTGTTCATTTTATATCAGAACAGAAATAACACTTCTTAACAGTGCAGCTAAGAACTTTCACACCCCCTTCTTTGTCTGATTTTTAGATAAGCTCAACAAAATTAAACTAACAATTCTCAGACTCCGTGAAGGTAACTCTCACTTAATCTTTCCGAGTGTATCTGTCTGTCATATTTGCAAATCCTTTAATTCATTCACTGCAGGACATGACGAATCAATAGTCCCTCAATTAGAATATTCTATGTCATAAACAAACTTTCTGAAAAATGTTGATCCCTTAGAGTATGAACTTATTCACCTGACTGAAGTCTGATATCAGAGAAACATGCTGGTCTCAAAAACCATAAGATGTAGACCATTATTCTAACCGATGAAAACAAGCATGTCAAACACCCACTTCACTACCTGTCAGTGTTGCCACTTTCATGGAGTTATGTATCTCTGTTCTACAATATTGTTCAAATCCTTAACATTGTAAATCCTGCCCTGGTTTGTCCTAACAAAATATAAACATCACATCTGATTAAACTCAGTCTGCCATTCCTCATATGATTGACCCAATTGATCAAGATCCCATTGTAATCTTAGATAACCTTCATTGTCCACTACACCATCAATTTCCACAAACCTACTAATCATGACACGGGCATTGATATCTAAATCGTTAATATAAATACTAAACAACAGTGGTCCCAGCAACAATTCTTGAGGCACATCACTCGTTATAGGCCTCCATCTGCAAAACAACACCCCCTGTCTCCTACCTCCAAGCCAATTTTGTATCCAATTATCTATCTCGCCCTGAATTCCATATGATCTAACCTTCCAGACCTCCTTAGCATGGGGCACCTTCTCAAAGACCTTGCTAAAGCACACACAGACAACATCTTCTACCCTCATCAATATTGATCACCTGAGTTGAGCATCGTAAAATGTTCCTCCAGATTTAGGAACAGTTTCTATCCAACAGTTAACTGAACCATCCTCACACCCGCTGGAGTGCCGTCCTGATCTCCCATCTACCTCATTGGAGACCTTGGAACTATGGACATTATCTTGTGCTAAATGTTGTACCCTTTATCCTTTACCTGTACACTGCGGATGGCTTGATTGTAATCATGTATAGACTTTTATTTGACTGTATAGCATGCAACAAATGGCTTTTTTTGCTGTACTACGGTACACATGATGATTATAAACTAAACTCAATGTAAAACATTGAGAATAAACACTCAGGAGCAAAGAAGTTGCACAAGAAGATTGAAAGGGATCAGGAGTTTATTTTCCAGTGATCCTGCAGATGCTTACAAGATTTCCTCTGTCAGTCAGAAGGAGCACCTCCAAGTCAGAATGGTGTAGAATGAAATCCTGCACCCTAGAGCTGAACAAATAATCTAGGCTAATCCGTCAGAGAGTACCACTGGTGTGGTATTTCATATATTATTTCAAGCTGTAGCTTTCCTGCTATTTCAGGTGAATGTAAATTATCCTGTGGCGTGGCTCGAGTGAAGTTCTTCCCAGTACACTGAGTGAAGTTCATCACTTTGACCAACAACTCTTCACTTGTTTCATTGCCGCTTCTGGGAGTTTGCTGTGCACACATTAGAAGCCAAACTGACTACAAGTGTTTACATTTCAGAGAGCCAGTGGCCCAGAAACTGCTGACAGTTCTGTGCATCAATGTTAATATTTATCCTCGTAAGAGCCAGCAGGATTGGCACTCCTATACCAGTTCTGCCATGGCCCTGCAGAATAGGACCCTGCTGGAATTGCCTCAGATTTCCACCAGGGAATCTGTTCTGGGATGAGGTTTCACTTGGCACAGCACTTATTTCCTGTGAGATTGTACAACTAAGCGGAAGAATGCCCCAAGGGGGATTTTTTTTTTCCAATGAATGTAAACATTACTTTTTTTTTCTTGTTTCTAAATGTCAGAGATACTCCGAAGCATGAGAATATTCTGACTGGGGCTCGGAGCAGAGGGCGTGCCCTGTCGCCAGTCAACATTTCCAGGGTAGCTCCTCTACCCGGCCCACCCACCTGTCCCAGTCACGTTGCTGGAATACCTGAGGTCACGGAGAGCGTCGCCGCTTGGCTGTTGGATAAACAGGGCTGGAGAGATTACCTATGTGAGTGCGGACAGAGCAAGCGCGCAGCATCGACATTACTCGGAGCAAGTGTGGCTGGGGCCGGCAGAACGAACGCACACACCTGCCTTTCGTTGAGACGTGGTGATCTCCTGAAGTCATGATAGGTACTAACATTACATGTTTTGCCTTTTTTTTTTAAATGGTACCTTAATGCCCATTGGTGTAGGCGTCAAATGTTTTGCTGTTCCCCCCCTTTCTAGACCTCACCGTCATGTGTGATACAGAAATAATGTCCAATGAACCCAGCAGTCCAACGTCGCCTTACTACGGGGAGACGTCCGACTCGTACTACCGTGTAGATCGCTGGCAGAAACTGCGGACTGCCGTCAGGAAGCTGGAGTTCTGGGAAAACTTCAGCTCCGAATTGGCAGGCAGTGGCTTCTTTTCCAAAGTGTACAAGGTAAGAGAGACTCTGCCCACCCCATCCGAACGCCTTTCGTAAGTACGCACTTTACATTGTGTTTGCTGATCTCTTTTGTAAATCGGATTAATGCTGTGGAAATGAACAGTGAGCCGTTTGGAATTCATGGCAGGTGCACGACCATTGGGTGTGATAATGAGCCATTTATTGATTGGTTTTGTTTTGAGATATGATGTGGTCCTACAAATTATTGTGGTTTGTATTCTGACCTCATCAAATGTTTTGCCACTGGCAATTTTCAAAGAAAGTATTCTATTCTTGGTGTGTGTGTGTGTGTGTGTGTCCAGTTAGTGGAGCAGGAGTGGGACTCTCTGGACATTTTTATTAGTGTTAGAAATTTAACCCAGCAAAAACAATGTTAAAACCTCGTTTTGAATCTTGAAGCAACATGAATGATTACATTCCACCCTGCGCTCTGATTCTCCCCGCACCTTAGAAAATGCCAATAACGTACGTAAATAATAATGAGCCATGAGAAAATATAAAAGGGAGTAAAATATTTTGCTTCCCAAACTTGTTCTGCCACTCAGTGACTAATCTGTGACTTACTTCACAAAATGTTGTTGTAACTCAGCAGGTCAGGCAGCATCTCAAGAGAGAGGGAATGGGTGAGGTTTCGGGTCGAGACCCTTCTTCAGACTGATGTCAGGGGGGCGGGACAAAGGAAGGATATAGGTGGAGACAGGAAGATAGAGGGAGAACTGGGAAGGGGGAGGGGAAGAGAGGGACAGAGTTGGAGAAGTCAATGTTCATAGCTGGGCTGCAAGCTGCCCAAGCGAAATATGAGGTGCTGTTCCTCCAATTTCCGGTGGACCTCACTATGACACTGGAGGAGGCCCATGACAGAAAGGTCAGAGTGGGAGGGGGAGTTGAAGTGCTCAGCCACCGGGAGATCAGGTTGGTTAAGGCGGACTGAGCGAAGGTGTTCAGCGAAACGATCGCCGAGCCTGCGTTTAGTTTCGTCGATGTAAAGAAGTTGACATCTTGAGAAGTTGACATGAGCAGCGGATACAATAGATGAGGTTGGAGGAGGTGCAGGTGAACCTCTGTCTCACCTGGAAAGACTGTTTGGGTCATTGGATGGAGTTGAGGGGGGAGGTAAAGGGACAGGTATTGCATCTCCTGCGGTTGCAGGGGAAAGTGCCTGGGGATGGGGTGGTTTGGGTAGGAATGGACGAGTGGACCAGGGAGTTACGGAGGGAACGGTCTCTGCGGAATGCAGAAAGGGGAGGGGATGGGAAGATGTGGCCAATAGTGGGGTCCCGTTATAGGTGACGGAAATGTTGGAGGATGATTTGTTGGATACGCTGGCTGATGGGGTGGAAGGTGAGAACGAGGGGGATTCTGTCCTTGTTACGAATGGGGGGAGGGGGAGCAAGAGCGGAGCTGCGGGATGTAGAAGAGGCCCTAGTGAGAGCCTCATCTATAATGGAAGAGGGGAAGCCCCGTTTCCTGAAGAATGAGGACATCTCTTATGCCCTAGTGTGAAACACCTCATCCCGGGCACAGATGCGGTGTAGACGGAGGAATTGGGAGTAGGGGATAGACTTTTTGCAGGAGACAGGGTAGAAAGAAGTGTAGTCCAGATAACTGTGTGAGTCAGTGGGTTTATAGTAGATGTCAGTCACTAGTCTGTCTCCTGTAATGGAGATGGTGAGGTCCAGAAACGGGAGGGAGATGTCGGAGATAGTCCAAGTATATTTAAGAGCAGGATGGAAATTAGAAGTGAAGTGTATGAAGTCAGTGAGTTCTGCATGGGTACAAGAGGTAGCACCAATGCAGTCGTCGATGTAGCGGAGGTAGAGTTCGGAGATGGGGCCAGTGTACGTCTGGAACAGGGATTGTTCGACGTAACGACAAAGAGGCAGGCATAGCTAGGGCCCATGCGAGTGCCCATAGCTACGCCTCTGGTTTGGAGAAAGTGGGAGGAGTCAAAGGAGAAGTTGTTAAGGGTAAGAACCAGCTCTGCTAGGTGGAGGAGAGTGTTAGTAGATGGGGATTGGCTGGTTCTACGGGCGAGGAAGAAACAGCGGGCTTATCTGTGACTTACAATCTGTGACTTACAATGCCCTCCATAATGTTTGGGCCAAAGACCCATCATTTTTTATTTATTTCCCTCCGTACTTCACAATTTGAGATTTGTAATTGGAAAAAATGGTTAAAGTGCACATTGTCAGATTTTAATAAAGGCCATTTTTATACATTTTGGTTTCACCATGTAGAAATTACAGCAGTGTTTATACACGTCCCACCATTTCAGGGCACCATAATGTTTGGGACACAGTAATGTCATGTAAATGAAAGCAGTCATGTTTAGTATTTTGTTGCATATCCTTTGCATGCAATGACTGCTTGAAGACTGCGATTCATGAACATTACCAATTGCTGGGTGTCTTCTCTGGTGATGCTCTGCCAGGCCTGTATTGCAGCCATCTTTAGCTTATGCTTGTTTTGGGGACTGATCCCCTTCATTTCATAGCCACTAAAAGAATTGACCATTTTTTAGCTTTGTTGCTTTAGTAGTATGTTTGGGATCATTGTCTTGCTGTACAATGAATCGTCGGCCAATACGTTTTTGAGGCATTTGTTTGAACTTGAGCAGATCGGATGTGTCTATACACTTCAGAATTCATTATGCTACTACCATCAGCAGTTGTATCATTAATGAAGATAAGTGAGCCAGTACCTTAAGCAGCCATACATGCCCAGGCCATAACACCCCCACCACCGTGTTTCACAGATGAGGTGGTATGCTTTGGATCTTGGGCAGTTCCTTCTCTCCTCCATACTTTGCTCTTGCCAACATGTTGATATAAGTTAATCTTTGTCTCATCTGTCCGCAAGACCTTTTTCCAGAAATGTGGTTGCTATTTTAAGTACTTCTTGGCAAACTGTAACCTGACCATCCTATTTTTGCAGCTAACCAGTGGTTTGCACCTTGCAGTGTAGCCTCGGTATTTCTGTTCATGAAGTCTTCTGCAGACAGTGGTCATTGACAAATCCACACCTGACTCCTGAAGAGTGTTTCTGATCTGTTGAACAGGTGTTTGGGGATTTTCCTTTATCATAGAAAGAATTCTTCTGTCATCAGCTGTGGAGGTCTTCCTTGGCCTGCCAGTCCCTTTGCGATTAGTAAACACCAAATGAGGTTCCAAACAGTTGATTTTAGTAAGCCTGTATAACTGATGTCTCTAACAGTTTTATTCTTGTTTCTCACTCATTATGGCTGCTTTGACTTTCATTGGCACAACTTTGGTCCGCATGTTGATAAACAGTAATAAAAGTTTCCAAAAGTGATGGAAAGACTGGAGGAAAGACTAGGTGCTGAGAGCTCTCTTATACCTGCATTAAGGAGGCAATTAAACACACCTGAGCAATTACAAACGCCTGTGAAGCTATGTGTCCCAAACATTATGGTGCCCTGAAATGGGGGGACTATGTATAAACACAGCTGTAATTTCTACATGATGAAACCAAAATATATAAAAATACCCTTTAATAAAATCTGACAATGTGCACTTTAACCACATGTGATTTTTTTCTATTACAAATCTCAAATTGTGGAGTACAGAGGGAAATAAATAAATGATGGGTCTTTGTCCCAAACATTATGGAGGGCACTGTAGCTTCATGGTATGTTTGGCTCGTCTTTTCACAATGTCTTTCATTACCAGCAATCCATCAGACACGTATTTGAAATTTACAATTGAACAAATATTGCGGAAGAGTGTTGCAGACCTCATGTTTTGTTTAGTTTAGTCTAGAAATACATCATGGTAAGAGGTTCTTCAGCCCATCGAGTCCACGCTGACCATCAATTACTCGTTCACAGTAGGTGTTTGTTCTGTCACTTTCTCATCCACTCCCTACAATGTAGGGGAAATTTACAGAGTCCAATTAACCTACAAACCTGCACGTCTTTGTGATGTGGGAGGATGTGTTTGACAAGTTCAAACATACCATTTTGCCTCTGCTGTTGCAAGGTTTTTGACTCAAAATGTCAACATTCATCTTTTGCCTCCACAGATGCTGAGTTCTTCCAGCTTTCTATTTTTTTTTTTTTTTTTTCTAGATTTGATACCTGGACCAATTTAAAACAATTTCCCTCTTTGTACCTTACTTGTTTCATGGATTTTGTGTTTTATGACTGTTGGCAGATCAATTTCCCTCCTGGGATAAATAAAGTTCTATTGTATTGTTAAAGTATTGATATATTCAGGTTGAGTATAGAAGCTGAGATGTTATATTCTGGTTGTACAATATATTAGTGAGGTTGCACTTCGAATATTGTATGTTTTGGTCACCCTGCTGTACGAAAACTGTCATTAAGCTGGAAAGAGTGCAGAAAAGATTTAGTTCAGGTTAGTGATACGGTGTGATAACAGGCCCTTCGGCCCACCGAGTCCACACCGACCGGCGATTACCCATGCACTAGTTCTATCCTATATACTGGGGACAATTTACAGAAGCCAATTAACCTACAAACCTGCACGTCTTCGGAATGTGGGAGGAAACCGGACCCACCTGGAGAAAACCCATGCGGTCGGTCACAGGGAGAACTTGCAGCAACAGCTCCACCACTACACCTCTGCCGCCCCCTAAAGGGGGACTGAGGGCCTGAATTATAGGGAGAGGTTGGGAAGACTGGGATTTAATTTCATGGAACATAGGAGACTGAAGGGTGATCTTATAAAGGTGTATAGAATCACAGGGAACATAGATAAATTGAATACACAGTCTTTTTCCCCTGAATTGGTGATTCATGAACCAGGGGGCATAGGTTTAAAATGAGAACGGAAAGATTTAATAGGGACTTATGTAGCAACCATTTCCTCGCAGAAGGTGGGATGTATATTGAAGGAGCTGCCAGGGGAAGTGGTTGAGGCAGGTACAATAATAAAATTTGAAAGATCATGGGCACATACACGGATAAGAAAGGTTTGGAGGGATGTGGGTCAAATGCAGGTAAACAGAACTAACTTAAATGGACATCTTGGTTGGCATGGACAACTTGGTTGGTTGGCACGTTGGGCTAAAGGACTGAACGCCATGGTGTACGACACTATGATTCTAATGTGGGTAATATTTTCTGTTCCTGTCCATAAGATTTCAACACTTGGAGATGATAATACTTGTATGCACGTGCTAGCTTTATCCTTCTAGGTGGTAGGAGTTGTGATTTTAGGAGGTGCTATTGAAGCATCCTTAGTGAGTTGCCTAAAGTTAGATTGAACCGAGGTTCTTGATTTTTGCAGCTGTACTCATCCAAGCAAGTAGACAGTAATCTATTCCCAATTTGTACCCAGTAGATGGTGCAAATCCTTTTGTAGAGTTGGGAGATGTCACCTGCTGCAGACTGCTCAGTCGCTGGAATGCTTTAGTAGTCACAGTATTTATTTGACAGTGTTCCTTGTAAATTTGAGTACATCAGCCTTAAATAATGTGTGAAAGATACATCTTCTGGATGTGCTGGGACGCATCTTCAGTGATGTGACCTGGGGACATGGGGTGTTTCGGGTCTCACAACATCAGACACCCTCGCCCAGGCAACCCAGCCGGGGTTGATCAGGCCCCGACTTGTGTCCCAGCAGCAACTGCCCACGGATCAGCCCGCTTAATAACTACTCTGCAGAGTTTGCGAGACTCTGGTGCGTGGAGGGACTGGGCTCTGTGGGGTGAGTCCTGGCCGGGCTCCTCCTGCATCTCACCAGGTTCAAAGCCTGTGTGCTGCACCTCTTTCTCCTACAAATTACAGGGAATATAATTCTCTTTTAGTAATCACTCCTTGTAATTTAACACCGGGTAGCGGTCCATTTTAGATTTAATGTGCCACACTCCTTCCAATCTTGCCCAATGTGCAGTGCTCAGAACTACTTAAGTGTGATCTAACTTTTAGTTCAGTTTATTTGGGTTTAACTTGGGTTTCGTATAGTTGCTGCGTATTCGTACAGTTTCGTATTTCGTATAGTTGCGGCGAGGCACGGGAAACTCTATTCTTGTTCCGACCGGGGGGTAGATGTGGTTTGGGTTCCCTTCCCACCCTTGCAACTGCAGGAGATGTAACACCTGTCCCAAAGCCACCTCCTCATCTTCAACATCCTGTGCACCCGATGTGGCCTCCTGTACATCAGCAAAACCAAGCGTAGACTTGGTGACCGTTTCGACGAACACATGCTAGGTCTGCCAAGGCCTACTGAATCTCCTGGCAGATAACCATTTCAACTCCCTTTCCCATTCCCACACTGACCTTTTCTTGGCCTCCTCCATTGCCAGAGCGAGGCGACATGCAAACTGGAGGAACAGCACTTCATATTCCGCTTGACTCGAATATGATGGTATGAACATTGAATTCTCCTATTTTAGGTGAGCTCTAACAACCCCCTCCCCTCTCCTGGACTCGCACCTATTTCTCCCTTCCTCCTACCCCTCCTTCTACATTCCTTCCTTTGGCTTCACAATTTGCAACTCTTCAATCTGTCTGTCTCACACCTTTTGCTTTTCTGTCTGATCTTTCTTCCAACCATTTGTCTATTAAACACACCCCCCTCCCCCTCGACTCAGTCCACCCATTAGCTGCCACTCTTTGTCCTGCCTCTCATCTCCCTGTTTTCTCCTCCTCCTCCCCCCATCCCCTGCAATCCTTCTGAAGAAGGGTCCCAATCCAAAACATCACCTATCCATATTCTCCTGAGTTATCCATTTTCTGAGTTACTCCAGCACTTTGTGTCCTTTTTTCTCATAAACCAGCACCTGCAGTTCCTTGTTTCTACAAAAGAAATCAATATTTAATGAAGATATACCAAAAGGTGCATGCTAACATTGGTATAAAATTTCAAAGATCGCACTTTAAAACAATATTAAAACCTTCAATAAAACTATATTGTCAATAGTTAATTGATGTGCCGTTAATTAAATTATGAAGAAGCAATTAATCAAATGTTCTTTGAACCATAGCTGGTGTTCATGAAGAATGGTAATTAGATTTCATGGTATTATGTAATCATGATATTATTTAACATGGAAGTAACAGTCATAAGAGTTCCCAGCAAAGTGAAGTCAGGACTTCAAAAATAAATTTGCAGGCTAAAAGTTCAAATGTTTTTGTGAGACTACATTCAAATATTAGATGAACTACTCTCACAATTTGCAATACAAATTTTCCATTGTAAAGTATTCTGCAATATTGAGATACTAGTAAAAATGTTTTACTCCTTTAGAGCAAAATGGATTAAATTTATAAATGTTAATTTTGAAATAGTAGGTTTAATGATCTGTTTTAAAATTAATAGAGATAAATTTAACACAAATTTAGCAGAGTCTGGACCCTTCATCAGACTGATGGAGTAGAAATTGTCGACTAGTCTACACTTGATCTCGTTCATGTAAAGGAGGCCAATGCAGTAAACCAGGTTCAAGGAGGTGCATGTGAGTCTCTGTCTCACCTGAAAGGGCTGCTGGGAACCCTGGATGGATGTTGGGACATGTGGTGCATCTCCAGTGGTTGCAGGGGAAAGTTCTTGGGGATGAGATTAATTAATTACTTACCCACTGTACATTGCCCCTTGTGTAGGTGAGTGGCAGGAGAATTAGGGGGAGTTATGGGAGCATGGGAGAAACCATAGATCATGAGCAAATAAGCAGGGGAGTGAAAAGGTGGTTTGCCTTTGAGACCTGGCATGATCTTGATGGGCCAAATGGCCTTTTCCTTTGAAAATATGAAAATTTAAAATTTAAAATCATTAAGAGCTTCCTCACTGTTCTGAATGGTCAGATCTCCATTCTGTGCCCTGGATGATGAGAAACATCATAGTTGAATTAATCTAAATTTGTGCAGAGGTTTATTTGTCTTGGTGGGATTGTTATGAGAAACCATGAGTATAATATCTTTGGCAGACTACTTGGCCCAACGAGATTTTTGGCAGGAGACCTACAGCTTGAAATTTAAGGTTTAAATTGAAGTACGAGCATTGAAAACGGAATAAAAGTGACACTAAAAAAACTCATAAAATCAAAGGACACCCAGATTGTAAAAAGCGCTGGAGAATGCCAGTCGGTCAGGGAGCATCTGGGGAGGGAATGGACTAACTGTATTTCAAGTTAAGGCTGAGTCTGAAGAAGGGTTCTGAATCCGAAATATCACCTATCCATTCCCTCCACAGATGCTGCCTGACCCATTGGTTCCTCCAGCACTTTGTGTTTTGCAAACGATCTTGGTGCTTTATACAGCACCGCCTGTTGACAGTTCGACTCCCGTTTAATCCAATGTTAATCACCTTACTGACTTCCACACAGAGTGGCTGTATCAGGAACTATGGAGTGGATATGGATCACTAATCGCATGCAATAGACAAATGAACTTCACCCCAAAGTTTCTTGTTGATTGAAATATTGGCTGGAATCATAATTGCAGTTTCTCAAGGCATTTTTTCTGGGATCTATATGTTGAGCTGGGTGAGGCTATGGGCATGAGTTAAGAAACATGAAATTGGGTACCAAGCAAGAGAGATTTATGTTAGATAATTCCACAGAATGCACCCTTGAGGCAGGAGAGTATTTGCAAAGGTCTCGACTAGAAACATCACCCATTCCTTCTCTCCAGAGTTACTCCAGCATTTTGTGTCTACCTGAGCATTTACAAGAGTTATATATTGCCTTTGTGGGCTATGAGTATTTCTGTGACAGCTCAGGCTAGAAGCCATCATTAAATGGCTTTGAACTGGGTGGCTTGCAGGATCATCTGGAAATGTAGTTAACAGTTAACTAACTGAGTCTTGAATCACTTTGTCAGCCACTTTTCCTTCAATTAAGCTGATGGGTTTTTACTTACAAATAATTTATTAATTTAAACAAATTTTAAATTCCCAAACTGTGATTTAAATTTCTCTTAAATAGCCCAGGCTTCCGGACTATCATGGTCACAACTAAATTAGTTTAACCATATCCATAACATCGTTGATTGAAAATAATTTGTGAGCAAGTAAGCTTGACAAATTGAGTAGCATGACTTGGTCTGCAGTTCATTATGTTCTTATTAAAAGCTACTGAACCCACTGCATTATTGCAACACTATATTCAGCATTCTGGCATTTTTCTCTTTGCACTACCTGGTGTACGTGTATGACTTGATTGTACTCGTGTATAATATGATTTGCCTGATAGCACGCAAACACAATTTTTCAGTGCATCTTGGTGCAGGTGACCATAAATATACCAATACTAAAAGCAACGTACTGCAGGTGCTGAAACTCTGCAGTACGTTTCCACCGAGCCCACCGAGTCGACAAGACCAGTGATCCCCCTACACTAGCACTATCTTACACACTAGGTACAATTTTACCAAAGCCTATACATCTACACACCTGTACGTCTTTGGAGTGCGGGGGGGGGGGGAACCAGAGCACCTGGGGAAAACTCACGCGGTCGCAGGGAGAACGTACAAACTGTACAGACAGCACCTTTCGCCAGGATCAAACCTGGGTCTCTGGTGCTGTAAGGCAGGAACTCTATTGCTGGGCCATTGTGCCACCCTGTAACCTCCTATCTGGTTCTCGCCAAAATAAATCTGGTTCCACATGTACACTGAGGACAAACAGCTTGCACCGTCACCGTATTCAACCCCTCTATTGCCCTTGATATTGTAGTCAGCTTGTCCCTGGATAAATGGATACATCTTCCAGTTAATCAGTAGTCTTTGATCCTCTCTACAAACATCAATCCCTAGCTGCCAACTCATTGGCACACCAGGACCACTCTCCAAGACTGGATCAGAATGGTAGGGTGTCCTATTTGACACCTCCTGTCTCCTACTGCTGCTTCACATCGTCATCGTCTTCTGAAACCGTAACCACAGGTGTTTCCCCTCAATTATTCCCAAGATATCCTGGCGGATATTTTATTGCTCCAAGCTCTCGTAGAGTTAAGACCAGCAGAGATATGTCCAAATGGCTTGCACCATCTGTTGTATGCTGACCTTCATTGGTTTCTGATCCACCATTACCTCAGTTTCAAACTTATTATTATTATCCTTGTTTAAAATCCCACTAACCTTGAATGCTCTCAATGTCGCTAATGTGTTCCTTGCATACAGCCATTGCCCCAAGCAGTTAGGTGTACAGATCCCAGTAAAAATCCCTTGAGATTTGCAAATATGGCTGCAGCCAATGTTTCAATCAACAAGAAACTTTGGGCTGAGGTACATTGGTCTATTGCATGTGATTAGTGATCCATATTCACTCCATAGTTCCTTACATACTTAAACTGTATCATTTTTTCCATGCTTTTGCTCACTTACCCCTCATCCCTCTGTGACTTAACATCATATTTTGTTAAGTGTGATCTGGTATTGGTACATAGCCATTCGTTAATAATCAAAGAGCCTTGAAATGTGGAAGCTTTTCAAGGAAATGAAATAATAGCTGTCTAATCGCTAATAGCTTTCTAGACCAAAGAAAATGTACCCTTTTACTACCAATATTTCCTATTCAGATACAAAGACGAGATGTAACAATACACCCTCTAAAAAATGGTTTATAAATGTGAAGTTTTTCCTGGAGATTAAATCTGCACTACTTCCCTGGAGAGAGAATTTACTGCTACAAATACAGACGTACTTGCATATTGTATTCCTGTAGACAGGCTAATATTTCATATTGGAATCGGAAATGAAAATAGGCAGCAAGCACAAATAATTCTGTGTGCTCGTACATTTAGCTTTTTGTTGATTGCAAACAATATCCATGGTGTTTTGCTGTCATGGACAACAGATTGTATACTCATTGAAAGCTGACTTCATTACAATGCTGATAAAAAAGATTCATAAACAAAAGAGGGACTTTTCAGTCCATTAATTCCCACTCTGTTTCCTATCTTGTCAACCAGTTGCTAGTAGTCAGTATGTTCCCCGAATCGCACATGTTCTAATTTTACGCACTTAATCTTTTAGAACGTAGAATGCCCCCTCTCGCTACCAGTGCCTGTCAACTGATGCTTTGACCTAAAACATGAACTCCATTTATCTTTCCATGCGATGCTGCCTGATTATTCAACTTTATCTTACACTAAATAATATACCTTTATCCTGTATTTGTGCACTGTTGACAACTTGATTGTAATCATGTATAGTCTTCCCGTTGACTGGATAGGAGCACAACATAAAAGCTTTCTACACTTCCTCGGTACACCTGACAAAAATAAATTTGCTGAGTTTGTCCAGCACTGTTTATTCTTATTCCAGATGTTCTCCATTTGCAGTTATTTTTTATATTCATTTGCTGATTCTACTGAACCTTTAAACTCTTGGTTTTTGTATGCAGAGTCCTATTCTCGGGGCTCAGCTGGCTTCTATGTATCAACAATTATTCCCTTTGATTCTTCAGTCTGATGTCTGAAAAGGATTCGCTGCTCTTGTTTTTAAAATTGTTGCCACTTTGATCTACTTTGTGTTGATCTCCTCATCTGCATTTCTCTTCATTGAGCTCTGTTCTGCAGATAAAACATAGGTTTCAGGCACTTGCAGACAAAGGTTTTCAGTATTTCAGGGAATGTTTGCTTGTCAATTCTGTACCCTTTTATTGCCTTTTTGGTAAATCATAATCCCAACCAAACTCATCTCCATGCTCCTGGACCTAGGAGTTAGCATCCCACTTTGAAATTGGATCCTCAGCTTCCTGACCCATGGACCACAATAGTAAGTGATAAAACATTCACCATGATAATTCTCAACACTGGTGCCCCTCAAAGATGTGTTCCCACCCCATTACTATATTTACAATACACTCACAATTGTGCGGCCAAATTCTGCTCTAATGCACCATGAAAAGCATCCTACTGGCAATGGCTCTACCCAAGAATGCAAGAAATTGCAGGGAGTTGTGGATGTAGCCCAGTCCATTAAACCACCCTCTCCCCACCCCCACCCATTGACTCCATCGCCACTTCACACTGCCCCAGGAAAACAGCTAACATAATAAAGGATCACTTTAACTGAGTCACTCCCACTTTTCTCTCCCATCAGGCAGGAGATACAAAAGCTTGAAAGCACACACCACCAGATTCCAAAATGGCTTCTTCCCCACTGTTATCAACTACTGAAGGGAACTCTTCGAAGCAAAGAGATTAGTCTCGATCTCCCAATATACCTCGTTGTGGACCTTGCATTTGTTTTCTTTTTTTATCTGCATTCTCTCTATAATTGTAGCACTGTCGCACACCCCAACACTCCAGAGCCCTCCACAATGTTTGGGACAAAGGCCCATCATTTATTTATTTGCCTCTGTACTCCACAATTTGAGATTTGTAATAGAAAAAAATCAAATGAGGTTAAAGTGGACATTGTCAGATTTTAATAAAGGCCATTTTTATACATTTTGATTTCACCATGTAGAAATTACAGCAGTGTTTATACATAGTCCCCCCATTTCAGGGCACCATAATGTTTGGGCACCAGCAATGTCATGTAAATGAAAGTAGTCATGTTTCGTATTTTGTTGCATATCCTTTGCATGCAATGACTGCTTGAAGTCTGCGATTCATGGACATCACCAGTTTCTGGGTGTCTTCTCTGGTGATGCTCTGCCAGGCCTGTATTGCAGCCATCTTTAGCTTATGCTTGTTTTGGGCGCTAGTACCCTTCAGTTTTCTCTTCAGCCGATAAAAAGGCATGCTCAATTGGGTTCAGATCGGGTGATTGATTTGGCCACTCAAGAATTAACCATTTTTTAGCTTTGAAAAACTCCTTTGTTGCTTTAGCAGTACGTTTGAGATCATTGTTTTGCTGTAGAATGAACTGCCGGCCAATGAGTTTTGAGGCATTTCTTTGATAGATAGGATGTGTCTATACACTTCAGAATTAATTATACTACTACCATCAATAGTTGTATCATCAATGAAAATAAGTGAGCCAGTATTTCAGAAACCATACATGCCCAGGCCATAACACCCCCACCACCGTGTTTCACAGATGAGATGGTATGCTTTGGATCTTGGGCAGTTCCTTCTCTCCTCCATACTTTGCTCTTGCCATCATTCTGATATGTTAATCTTCGTCTCATCTGGTAAGTACTTCTTGGCAAACTGTAACCTGGCCATCCTATTTTTGCGGCTAACCAGTGGTTTGCACCTTGCAGTGTAGCCTCTGTGATACTGTTCATGAAGTCTTTTGTGGACTGTGGTCATTGACAAATCCACACCTGACTACTGAAGAGTATTTCTGATCTGTCAGACAGGTGTTTGGGGATTATTCTTTATTGCAGAGAGAATTCTTCTGTCATTAGCTGTGGAGGTCTTCCTTGGCCTGCCAGTCCCTTTGCGATTAGTAAGCTCACCAGTGCTCTCTTCTTAATGAAGTTCCGAGCGGTTGATTTTGGTATGCCTAAGGTTTGGCTGATGTCTCTAACAGTTTTATTCTTGTTTCTCAGTCTCATAATGGCTTCTTTGACTTTCATTGGCAGAACTTTGGTCCTCATGTTGATAAACAGCAATAAAAGTTTCCAAAAGTGATGGAAAGACTGGAGGAAAGACTAGGTGCTGGGAGCTCTCTTATACCTGCATTAAGGAAGCATTTAAACACACCTGAGCCTTAACAAACACCTGTGAAGCCATGTGTCCCAAATATTATGATACCCTGAAATGGGGGGACTATGTATAAACACAGCTGTAATTTCTACATGGTAAAACCAAAATGTATAAAATACCCTTTAATAAAATCTGACAATGTGCACTTGTCAGCACATGTGATTTTTTTTCTATTACAAATCTTGTATTGTGAAGTATAGAGGGAAATAAATAAATGATGAGTCTTTGTCCCAAACATTATGGAGGGCACTGTATATTGTGCACTCAGATTATTTCTTCCCTTTGCACTCCTGTTGTACTTGCGAATGGTTGTACTCGTGTAAGGTATAATTTAACTGGATTGTACACAATGTGTTTTTGCTATATATCACAAAATACATTTATGATTCAAATGAAGACATCAAATGTAATATCTTAATATTTGCAGACGTCACCATGGTGGTTGGGAGTGTGAGCTGTGAGGAGAGTTCCGAGTGATTTAACCAGGCTGCGTGAGTGGGTAAATGGTAGATGTAGTATAATGTAGATAAATGTGAGCTTTACTCAAGCAGATTATTTAACATCTGAATATTGTGAGATGGGGAAAGTGTAGATGTGATGAGACCTGTATGTCCATGTGGACCAGTAAATGAAATTAAGCATGCAAGTGCAACGAACAGATAAGAAGGGAAATGGTATGCTGATTCTCATAGTGCGAGGAAATGAGTTCAGGAGTAGGAATCTCTTGCAGCTCCTCAGTGAATCTAGACCTTGAGTCTAGAATCTAGACCTTATGTTTTTGTATGTCTGAAGGTATTCCAGGGGGAATGTGTTTTAACAAAATCTTTTCGAACAAGCAAGAAAGAAAGAAGAGAGGTTCAGAGATTGTCTTTTCTTTTAACCAAAAATAGATTTACAACACTATGCACAATACTAAATAATTCCAAAAAAAATCCCATCATCATAGTTCAAGTAAAACAAATGTTTTTAAATAACTATTTCCCCATCCTTATTAAGGATGCATTCCATCCCCCGCGGTGCCCAGTGGTCACGGAAATCCCCCAGGGTGCCCGTGGACAGCGTGTAGTCCTTCTCTAGTACCACCGGGACATGGATGTAACCCCGGAAAAGGGGCAGGCAGTCTTGGTAGGTGAAGCCACGGCCATACCACGCTGGAGTGATTACATTTAGGAATAGTCACCGCCAGAATTGGATGAGAGCAAATGCAAACAAGTTGAAGGGCTGGAGATGATTACTGAGGTATGAAATTATGAACCTATAATGGGTTTTGAAAATATCGTTTAGACTTTTAAAACTGTGGTGTTGTTGAGCTAAAACCCAATATTGGTAAATAGTTGGGACGTGGAGTGAAGGAAGTTGGTGGCATTGAGATGTCAAATGACCTGAGAGCAGACAGAGAATGAAGTACTTGTTGGGGGAAAGGGGAACATGGTTGCAAAGCCTCCAAAAGTGAGTTGAAGTGGCCTTAAAATCGCCATTTTTGTGAGATGGGAAGATCAAATAAAAGATTATGAAGATGATGTGGAAACTCTGTATGGAGGTAGAAGTTAAAGGAGAATGGAAGGAGGACTGGCTGACTTGAAATGAATGAATATCTCAATCTTTGAACAAATATAAGTATCCTCTTAATAGAAATAAACTCAATAATGTGAACGGAATGGGGAATTTGAAGGCATATTAATTTAGGGTCCCATCCATCCGGTTGATGGAGCTGAGAGTCTCCTTTCACCACTGTCTTTAATTCCTTAAATAAATTATGATAATTTAATGATGTTATTAAGAGAAACCACAGGATTGCTGGAGCAGCTGGTAGAAGCATTTGTGATTAATTTAGAATAGGGTCTCTTCTGTGCACATGTCAATAGTTTCTTATTGAGGCTGTTAAAAGGCTCTTTATTTCAAGCTGTGAGTGCTGTTGCTAATGAAAATAAAAGTTGAATAGCTTTCTATCTGAAAGCACCATTAACCCCAAACTTAATAAATATTTTAAAAACCCCTACTGTATCTTGATCATCAATTCCAATAAAATGTTATCGACCCGAAATGTTAACTCTTTCTCTACCTCAGATGCTTGATCTGTATTTTTCCAGCGTGTTCTTTTTTTACTGCCATTCCAAGGTTTGATGATAGGAACAAAACAACTGGTTTTAGCTAGGCAACTAAATATATTTATTCACACTCAACATGTTTCTTAATGACAGTGTATTTGGACTGTTCTTAATTTGACTGGTTACCTATAAAATAATCTTTTAAAATTAAAATATCTAAATGTGTTTTTCACATTTTCCCTCATCTCCTTTTAGATCCAAATTACCACCTTCGTTTTCCCTCACTAACTGAACATTATTCAGTAATGAGTGAAGCATTTAAACGTCACCTATTCCTTCTCTCCTGAGATGCTGCCTGACCGGCTGAGTTACTCCAGCATTTTGTGATACCTTCGAAGCATTTAAACTTGCACTTCTTCATTCACACTTTGCACACCGGAACAAGGATTTTTCAGTCTGACTGGTTAAAGAGATGCAAGTTTGTTTTCCATGTTCTTGCAGGTGTTGGATTCTCTGCAGGGGATGCTAGCTTTCAACCACAACTGTGTTGCTGAGTAACAAGGTTAAAAACAATACAGAGTACATGTTCATGTACAGTGAACATGCCAATGAGTGTCTGTCCCTGGCATCGAAAAACATGGGCATAAAGTACTTTGTCAATCAACTCTTGTTTCTTTCATGGGACCTATCTTATAAGTTTATCTCACTTTTACAACAGGTGACTCACAACACAACTCAAAAAATAATGGTGGTAAAAATTTACAAGAAGGACGTTGACCAAGATGTCATTGTACGCGAGATTAGTCTTCTCCAGAAACTCTCTCATCCTAACATTGTCAGGTAAAATTGTGTTCTTTTTTTTTTGCAGCAATCCTGATGATTTATTACAAAGTTTAGTAATGGAGACTTAATTTTATAATTACCATTTTTTTTAATGCAATCACATCTGCTTGTCTCAGAAGTCGCTAAACAAAAATAAATTGGATTTCATTTGTTTTTTGGTTGTTATATTATTGATGATGTTGAAATTTTGCTCATGTTCTGTTGCTGTAGCAGATATTTACTTACAACGTGTAAGCTTGTGGGACCAATTGAGTGGATTTTAAGGAGTCGGTATTTAAGATTCAGGGACAATTAATTCCCAGCTGTTATCAGGCTTCTCATCTCACCAGCTAGAGTGCGGTCCCACCCTCCCATCTACCTCATTGGAGACCTTCGAACTATCTTTAATCAGACATTATTGGACCTTAACTTGCCCTAAACGTTATACTCTCTCCTGTGTCTGTGCACTGTGGACGTTTTGATTGTAATCATGCAAAGGCTTTTCTTTGACTAGATAGCATACAACAAAAAGCCTTTCACTGTACCTTGGTACATGTGACAATAATAAAACTAAACTAAACTAGTTTAAACTGGATATTATTGACAGGCTCCTTTTCCTGAAGAACATTAGTTATTTATTCCACCTAATTTCACAATATGCTGATTAATTTACAGAGTTACATTATTACCAGCCTCTTAATATCTTGGTCTTATAAAACAGAAAATGTTAGAAACCTTCAGTAGGTCAGGCAATGCCGTGAAGAGAGAAAAACAAAGTTGGTGTTTCAAGTCAGCGACCTTTAATCAGATTGAATATTTTTAGCACTTTCTGCTTTTGTTTCAGACATTTTTCCAGCAACTGCAGTTTTCTCCTTTATAATTATCTTTTTCAACAGTTCAACAGAGCTTTATTTGTCCTTCGGTACCTAGGTACCGAACGAAACTACATAGCAGTCACACAAAAAAAAGAACATAAGACACATGACCCCAACACAAACGTCCATCACAGTGACTCCAAACACCCCCTCACTGTGATGGAGGCAACAAAACTTCCACTCTCTTCCCCACGCCCACGGACAGACAGCTCGTCCCCGACCGACCCGCACAGTCCCCGCAAGGGAATGGGAGTCCCCGCGGCCGAGTTGCACCGTGCGCTGAAACGTCTCGCGGCCGAGCCAGGCGATGGAAGGCCCCGCGGCCGTACCGTGCGCAGCTAAGTCCTGCGGCCGAGCCGCGCCGGGCGATGGAAGGCCCCGCGGCCAAGCCGCACCGGGCACTGTTAAGTCCAGCGGCCGAGCCGCGCCGGGCGATGTTAAGTCCAGCGGCCAAGCCGCACCAGTGATGAAAAGTCCCGCGGCCGAGCCGCGCCGGGCGATGTTAGGCCCCGCGGCCGAATCGCACCGGGCGCTGAAACGTCTCGCGGCCAAGCCGCACCAGCGATGTTAGGCCCCGCGGCCGAGCCGCACCGGGTGATGGAAGGCCCCGCGGCCAAGCCGCACCGGGCACTGTTAAGTCCAGCGGCCGAGCCGCACCGGGCGATGTTAAGTCCAGCGGCTGAGCCGCACCCCGCGCCGTGAGGAAGAGACCTAAAAGAGAAAGGTTTCCCCCACCCACACCACCACCCCCCACACATACACAACCAAAAAAAAAAAAAAACCATCCCAACACCGACACACAACAAAAAAAAAGGAAAAAAGACGAACAGACTGCTAGCGAGCCGTAGCCGTTAGGCGCCGCCACTTCCTTTGATTTCTACACGCCTTCAATCAGTTCAGATGTATATCTCTTGTGCTTATTACATAATTCCAAAGTAACAAAGGTAGAATGATGACTTCACATTGCTGTTTTCTGACCCTGATTGTAAAAGCCACCTCCCTTGGCAGATGCATGCTCATTTATGGAAAATTCCTACAGTCGTTCACATGCAATTGGACTTTGAATAGGATGTACCTGAAATTTGTCATTTATATGCTGCATGAATTATAACCTAAAGTGTGCAGATCTACATTTTTTTCCAGAAGTGAAGAGATTAAGATTTTTTTTAAGGGGATTGTGAAATTTGAAGAATAAAATATGAAGTATTCAACTTCTTGTTATTAGGTGCTTGCTCAAATTCGGCTTGTCAAACCTTTAAGTTATTGTAAATGGTTTGGAGTTTAAGAAGGGGGTATTTTGTTGTGTATTATACAGCAAGAACACAGGCCCTTCGGCCCAACTTGACCATGCCAAAGAAGGTGCCTACGTGAACTAGTCCCATTTTTCTTGGAATATTTCCTGTCCACACATCTGTCCAAATATTTTTTTAAATATTATAATTGTTCCCGCCTCTACCATTTCCATGGGAGCTTGTTCCCTGTGCCCTCAACCCTGTGTTTGCCCCTCGAGTCCCCTTTTAATCTTTCCCATCTTACCATAAACTCTAGTTTTAGACTCCCGTAACCTGAGAAACATGTTGCGCGTATCGACCCTTCCAATGCTCATAATTTTATAAACATCAATAATGTTATCCTTCAGCTTCCTTCACTCCAGGGAAAACAGTCGGATCACTTTCCAATGGCTCATTGTAACTTAAGCCCTCCTGTAATGGCTGGCATCATGGTAAATCTCTTTTGCATCCTCTCTTAACCGCATCCTTCCTTTAGCAGTGCCCAGGACTGCACACAATGCTCCAAGTGTCAGCAAAATCTCCTACAGCTGTAACATGACATTCCACTTTTTGTACTCTATATCCCACCAATAAAGACAGGTTTGCCACACACTGCCACCACCTCTCTACTTATGTTGCCACTTTCAAGGAACCATCGACCTGTATCACTAGGTCTCTCTGTTCAACCACACTCCCAGGGCCCTCCCTTTCACTATCATATCCTGTGCTAGTTAACTTAAAACTAGTCTGAGTTGAATTCCATCTGTCATTTCTTTGCCTGCTTTCACAGTTAGTCTAGAGCACGTTGTAACTTTAGACAACCTTCACTGTCCATCATACTACCAATGCTGGTGTCATTCGCAAACTTACTAATCATGCCACCTACTTTCCCATCCAAATAATTTATATATATATATATATGTATATATACACATACCAGCGCTGCCGTCGCAGCTGCGGCTTGCCTGCAGTCCGTCTGTCTTTTGTGTTTTTTGTTGTTTTTGTATGAATTGTAGTTTTAATATGGTGTAGTGTTTGTATGTTATGTTTGGGGAGGGAACGGGAACTGGAACTGTAAAATTCTCTCTCCCGAACGGAGACGCGACGTTTGTTTCTGTGTCGTGTCTCCGTTCCCGTTGCGGCCTACCACCGGCCATGCACCTGGGACCACCTGGGGCTCTGGTTCGCAGAGCCCGCGGCCCGGACTCACCACCTGCGGCACTGGCTGCCTGCGGATGCTGCGGGAGCGGCTGCGATTCGTCTCCGGAGGCTCCGGCGCGGGCCGCGTGGACGTCGGAAGCTCGCAGGCCCCTGGATGGGGGCCGACATCGGGAGCTCCGGCAGCGACAGCGTCTTCGCCCGCCCCGAATCGCGGGGCTTGGGTCGGCCCGCCGCGGACCTTTCACCGTCCGGCGCGGCCTGGAATAGGCCGTGGACCTTTCACCGTCCGGCGCGGCGCTCCAATGTCGGGAGCCCCGACCGCCCCGACGTGGCAACTTCAACAGCCTGACCGCGGGAGAAGACGGCAGGGAAGAGAAAAATACATTTTTGGCCTTCCATCACAGTGAGGAGGGACTGGAGGAGACTCACTGTGATGGATGTTTCTTTTTGTTTGGTGTTAGTTGTGATTGTATGTGTTATTGCATTTTTATTGATTATTCTTATTGGTCTTATTGTTGAACTGCGGGTAAATTTTCATTTCATTGCACATTTATGTGTATGTGACAAATAAACGACTATTGACTATTGACTATTGACATACATATACAACAGGAGACCCCAAAACCAATCCCTCTGGCACACCACTGATCACAGGCCTCCAATCTGCAAAACAACCTCCACTACCACCATCTGACTCTTACCACCAAGTCAATTGTGTATCCAATTAACGAGCTCACACTGGACCCAATGTGATCTAACCTTCTAAACCAGCCTACCATGCTGCACTCTGTCAAAGGTTTTGCTAAAGTTCACGTACACAATGTCTACTGCCCTGAGCTCATCAGTCCTTTAGGTTAATACTTCAAAAAGCTCAAACAAATTTGTGAGACACGATTTTATTTATTTTTTATCGCACACACAAAGCCGTACTGGCTCTCCCTAACCAGTCTTTGCCTTTCCAGATGCAGATCGATTGAGTCTCTCGGATTCCCCTCCAGTATTGGTTTCCCACCTCTAATGTTGAGAGTCTGACATTATGGTTGGGTCAGGCAGGCTTCAGTTTTACCTTCCATCACATCTGAGTTGAATAACAAATGAAAATCCCTTGTCCCGACAGTAAGAAGATAACTTTTGTTTAGAAAACCCATTAAAATGATATATGGTTAAAAAGCTGAATGTGAGTTATAAAGGCTGGCAGTTGCTATTGTCCATGTTCAAAGATAAAAACAAGTTTTCTTGTGAAGCCATAGCAAGCTGACACATAGATTGAAAACTTGACACTTTATAAAGTTAGTGATAGATGTGTATATCATCACACACATTAAAATTGTAGAAAATAGCATTGATGTAAAATACATCATACTCCATGAAGTGGCCATTCAGATGGGTCTGATAATTCTATTTTACAGCCCTTTTGCAAAATAACTTAAAAGTAATGCAATGCCAGTATTTATACACGACTTTTACAAGCAGACAGTTGAGCATATGGGATGTCAATTTTCATGTTAATTCTTTGACCCAAATTGGCCTGGGTTTTTATCCCGTTTTTCGCCTCTCCCAGGAGATCACATGGTTCTTTTGGGTGGGAAGAAGGACGATAGTGGGAAGGGGGTTGGGGTAGGATCAGCCATGATCGTATTGAATGGCGGAGCGGGCTCGAGGGGCCGGTTGGCCTACTCCTGCTCCTATTTTCTTGTGTTCTTAGTGTTTGGAATTCTGCCCATAGTGAAATAACAGTGGATTAATGGAATTGTGATTTTAAACTGCAGAGACTAAGAATATTGTATTTGTAACAAATGGGTATTCAATTGCAAATGATTAGCCTTTTAAAACTGACCTCTCTAACCAAATAATTTTCTCTGATTGAATATTGCACTTTTTAAATCGTTACAAATTCCTTTATGTGACATTATGATATCAAAGTAACCTGGACACCCACAACACGGTGAAAGCTCATTAAGTTGCTTAGGAAAGAACATAAACACCTCCATGCAAAACCATTTAAATACTTCACCTCCAGGAGATTGATCAATAGGGAACAGGATGCTTGCCTGATTTACAGTAACTGCAAAAAGAGAGACTACGTGACTTTGAAATGGAGGGTTGAGGCTTGCAGGTGTATTGAGTGATCCCCTTTGCAACTAGGATTCCCCTTTTGGCAATGTGATTGCTGACCTGGTTGCAGAGCTTTTAAATGCAAACTATCACATCAAAATGATATTCAGAAGTTTAAAAGCATGATTTTAAAGCTTTGAATTTGTTCTTTATTTGTTGAATGATTCTCTATTCCTGATTCAAATAAACCAATATATCGATAACTTTGTTTTCTTTGCCTTCGTAAATGTCTCTGACTGGCATTGCCAAGGAGCCAATCATAGGGCCTAGGTGAACAGTCTGAATCTCCATCTAAAATTTCATAGTTGAGCTAGATACTGGTGTGAAGCCACTAAATGACGTGCACAAACATTGGAAAGTTGCAGCTGTATCAGGAACCCAGATAAAGAGTGCACCATAGAGCACCAAGAAATGATGATAAAGGAAGAACTAGGGTTAGAAATGCATAGTTCCCTGATAGTGGAATAGAGTGGTGAGGAAGGCATTTGGCATGCTTGCCTTCAAAGGTTGTGGCACAAAGTACTAAAGTTGGGACATTAAAGTGCAACTTGTCACAAGTATGTGAAGGACTCGACTGTCTATGTCCTAACTCGCATCTATCACCTGTGTGCTTATTGCCTGGCACATGCTCCTGGTTCAGCAATGTCTTGATTTCAAAAATGTGGCTTGCCCTTCCCTTCTTGTATGACACTTTGAGATGTCTGCGCTTTGATGAGATGCTTGTTTAAACTTGAACAAACTGTTCCCTCACTAGCAGCCATGCTTTCAGCTGCCAACATCATAAGTTCTGAAATTCAGTCCCTAACCTCTCTTGAAAGCAGATTCCTTGAAAGCACTAGCGTGAGGTGCATGGGGATGTTTTTGGCAAGGTTTTGGCAAGGTTTTAGCTCTCTGGTCCCAACAACATCCTTGTGAATGTTTTCTGCACCGTCTCCAGCTTGATCCATCCTACCTATAATATGTTGAGCAGAATTGAGTGCAATACTCAACGTCTTGAGCAGCTGTAACATGACTTACCAGTTCAATCTCATCAAGGTCAGGAAATGCCTTCAACTCACTGCTCTGACTTTAAGTCCTGAAAACAGTGACAGAAACTCCTTCTACTTGATGAGTCCTCTGGAGCTCCATTGACAAAGCAAGGAATGCCACTCCAAGAAATGTTCTGGCTTTCACAATCGCAGTAGTTGCTCTGGGAACCACTTTTTTTCTTTATTGTAAAAGCATGACGGGTGTTTTATGGCAATTCAAGGTCAAAAATCATAATCTTAATTCCCCAAACAGCATCAGATCTTGCTGACACCACAAGCATTAATGGAACTTGTGATCTGCTGCATAAAATACATTTTCTGTTGACTTTTTCAGATATCTCGGGGTGTGTGTTAAAGAAGATAAACTCTATCCTATGCTTGAGGTAAATATTTATTTACTTCAAAACTCCAATGCAAATACGAGACACAAATTGGTTCATTTATATTCGTAAATGTTTTCAAATTCCATGATTCACAGTACATTAATGGTGGATGCCTGGAAGAACTGCTGGCCAATAAAGAAGTTAACCTGACCTGGAAGGATAAAGTGAACCTTGCATCAGACATTACCCGAGGAATGGTGTACCTCCACTCAAAGAATATCTATCATAGAGACTTAAACTCCAAGGTAAGATCATAATCATAATCATACTTTATTAGCCAAGTTTGTTTTGCAAAATATGAGGAATTTCATACGAGGATGCAGACTGAAACATTGAAACATCGAAAAATAGGTGCAGGAGTAGGCCATTTGGTCCTTCGAGCCAATCGATTATGGCTGATCATTCAAAATCAGTACCCCGTTCCTGCCTTTTCCCCATGTCCCTTGATTCCTTTAGCCTTAAGAGCTAAATCTAACTCTCTCTTGAAAACATCCAGTGAATTGGCCTCCACTGCCTTCCACAGATTCACTACTCTCTGGGTGAAAAGGTGGAAGTGGAAATTCAACTTCATATTATATAAAATGTTGAACACTATGCAGCAACGTACCCTCATTGGAATTCATTTCTATCGGTTTTAATGTTACATTCAGTTCACATATTTATATTTTATGTGGCAGGCTGAACTTTAATAGGAGTAAAAATTATATTCCCAGAAATATTTCAAAATGTAAAACAAACCTTCAGAGGACACTGAAGCAATTCAATACAATGCAATTTTAGATTACTTTAGCATACCTCTCTCCAACAATCCCCCTCCATGGAATGGCTGGAATTGCTGAACCTGCACCAGGTCCACCCTTGTGCTGTTTCAATAGGCAGCTTTCCCTGTGTAAGTGCTGGGAAAATGCAGCGCTGATTATGCTCGGGCTGGCAACAGTACTCAGCTGCGTGGAAGGTTGCAGCTTGCCTGTTCGTGCATACTTGCACGGGCGTCTTGCAAGAGAGCCAGGAAGACACGATGCAACTTTTTAGGACTGGTTAGGCCGCATTTGGAATATTGCAGGCAATTCTGGTTGTCCAATTGCAGGAAGGATGTGGAGGCTTCAAAAAGGGTGCAGAAGAGGTTTACCAGAATAATGCTTGGATTAGGGAGTATTAGACAGGGAGAGGTTGGAAAGACTTGGATTGTTTTCTCTGGAATGCCGCTGGTAGACCTGATAGAAGTATATAAAATTATGAGAGGCATAGATAGGGTAGATATTCGGAACCCTATTTTCCAAGATAGAAAACTCAAATATTAAAGGGCTTAGCTTTAAGGTGAGAGAGGCAAATTTTTAAAGACATGTGCAGGGTATGGTTTTTACATAGAGAAAGACTGGACCATGCTGCTTGGGTGGTGGTTAACGCAGGTACGATTGTGACATTTAAGAAAGTTATGGACAGGCATATGGATCTGCAGGGAATAGAGGGTTATGGATTACGTGCAGGTTTATAAGAGTTGAACTTGACTTCCTGTTTGGTACTGACATTCTCAAGGGCCTGTTCTTGTGATGTACTGTTCCATACTCTATGTCTCAAACGTTTGCGTAGTTACACAGGTAAAAGTAGGCAGTTGTGCACAATTTATGGTTATTTCGCAGAAATTTTGGGCCAAAGTTGTTTTTCATCATTGTTTTGAAGGTTATTAATTATCAGAAAAACAGGTGAGAATATTTTTTTTTAAAGTAAAATCCCTATTTCACAGTTGCTTTAAAAGAATGATTTGGCAGCATGGTTCATTTTATTATTGTTTCATTTCGGGGACTGAGGTTTGAATCGAGGCAACAATATTGTCTTTTGGGTATATTGGTCCAAGGTGATTGGATGGTCTCAAACCAGTTTGTAGTTTAAGCAATGGGGTAAATGTGTTCATTCTTCAAAGTTCAGAGCCAAATATTTAACTTGGACCCCAGATGCTGCTGAGAAATGGAAACGTCATTATTAGATCAACATGAGTGACAGTTTTTAATAAAATCACATTTAATAATGCAAATAAAAAACAGGCATTGAGATTGTTTATTGTCAAATTCTGGGATTAAATGCATTTGTCTCAAAATTACTTTGCTGTTTCGTGTGTGAAGGCATAAAAATGAATTTATAGTTACAAAGCAAGTACAGTAACAAAACCAATTTGGTGGAATTGAAGATAGTCACAAAAAGCTGGAGTAACTCAGCTGGACAAGCAGCATCTCTGGAGGGAAGGAATGGGTGATGTTGCGGGTCGAGACCCTACTTCAGTCTCGACCCGAAACGTTGTCCATTCCTTCTCTCCAGAGATGCTGCTTGTCCTGCTGAGTTATTCCAGCTTTTTGTGTTTATCTCCGGTTTAAACCAGCATCTGCAGTTCCTTCCTACACAATTGGGTGGAATTAACTGGTCTTGCTGGAAATTTGATAAAAAATGGAAATTGTCAAGGCATTATGCCTTCTTTTAAATGTAGAATGAATTAAAAGTTTAATGTGAGTGCAATTTCTGAATGGAAACATTGTGGGATGTTGAACAGACATTTTGTTCAAAGAGATAAAAGGATAGCTTTCCAAATATAACTAATCATCACTAAAAAGTGAACATATTTAAATATTAATAAGCTTCCTGTAAAATATTTATAAGCATTCTGTTCAATTTTCATTTAGTTATAAATGAATAACATGCTCCATTGAGTCTGATAAAGACTATTTCCTTTTTATTGTGTATTGTGTAGGTGGCATGTAAAAGGATTCACATTTCAGTTTATCACAATAGAGCCGCTTTTATTCATTTTCCATCTCTGTTTTATTTGAAAGGTATTATTTGAACGGCTTTGTGCTCTGAGGATTGATGGCTTCTGAAATTGCAAACGCCCACTTGTCTTCATGTGATGTTATAAAAGATTGTTAAATCATTTTCCAAGAAAACAAAACCCTCTTCCAAATTATACAGTGCGCTTTACTCTTTAGACTTTAGTGATACAGCGCAGAAACAGGCTCTTTGGCCCACCGAGTCTGTGTCAACCAGCAATCATCCCATGCACTAGCACCATCTTACACAAGAGGGACAATTTACAATTTTTACCAAAGCTAATTAACCTACAAACATGCATGTCTTTAGAGTGGTGGGAGGAAACGAGAGCACCCGGAAAAACACGTGGTCATAGGGAGAACGTATAAACTCCGTACCGAGGCACCCTTAGGCAGGATTGAACCTGGGACTCTGGCGCTGTAAGGCAGCAACTCTACCGTTGTGTCACTATGCCGCCCAAACTCAAATGGTTTACTACCCTCTTCATGAAAAAATATTGTAAGTGACCTACCCCTTGTTCTCAATGTATACCTCCTGGTTGCTGACTGTAGGCCCATTGCTGTAGTATACACCACCTGCAAATTGCACTGCAGTTAATCTCTAGGCCAATCAAGCAGCGCCTCCCAACTCATGCTCCAAGAAGGATAAGAGCAGCAGTTGGGAGGGAATGCCACTGCCTGCTGTGCACCTGCAAGTTAGAAGCCATCCTGGCTTAGAAAAGGATTACAACTCCAAAGGGTCTCGACTTAGCATCACCCATTCCTTCTCTCCTGAGATGCTGCCTGACCCGCTGACCTACTCCAGTATTTTTTGTCTACCTTCAATTTGAACCAGCATCTGCAGTTATTTTCCTACATAACTCCTTCATTGATGATAGGTCTAATTCCTGAAATGCCTTGCTCAAAACAAGGTGGGAGCATTTTAACAAGAAGGATTTCCACTGTATAGAAAGTGATGTGCTGCCATCTTAAAAGCAAAAGCAAATCACGATGTGTAGTAAATGCGAACCTTGCCAGCTATGCGCATAATCTGAAAAATGAATAAAGCGCAGCCCACTCTTACCAACATTAGATACAGGAGAGGGTGTAGAGGGAAGGATCATGGCTGTACCCCAATATAATGGGGATAAATTGGTCGGAAATTTGAGTAACTCAAGCCCCATAATAGATGAAAGTTGTTGCCGTGAGTGATTAAAATAATAATGAGATAAACACAAACAATTACTTATGTTTAATTTATTATTGTCATGTGTACCAAGGTACAGTAAAGGGCTTCTGTTTGCTTGCTATCCAGTCACTCCAACATATCCAAGAAATATAAATTGAGAAGACATCGATTTGAATTGATGATAAAATTAATTTGATATTTTATGAACGACTGTCAATGGAAAAAGTTTTTTAAAAAAAGAGAAGTGGCAAATATATCCATCATGTACGATTACCTTTATAATGAGAGAGTTAGTATGTTAGGCAATGAGCTTTAATGAGACAGGACTTCTTAACTTTTCTTGAATTTCCTTAGGTCACTGCACAAGAACATGATGTCACCGAGCTGACAAGAAGTGCAAACACCAAGCTAATTTAAAATAGAATTTAATTGGATCTCGTCTTTAATTCTTAAAAGAATATCAGTAAATTTCACATTTAAACTTTAGGTGTTGTTTATTCTTCTGCATGATATACAATCTATTTATTCATCTGATTTAATTTTGCATTTGGCATTATGCATCTGGTTATGTATTCATTTTTCAGAATCTGGATGTCACTAGCAAGGCCATTTATTGCCCATTCCCCTAATTGCCTTTAAGAAGTTGGGGATAAGCTGCCTCATTGAACCACTACAGTCCTTTCAGTGAAGATATTCCCACCGTTACTGTGCACTACGGGAGTGTTCACAATGAAGGATCAGGGATATGTTTCCAAATCAAGAACATGTTGTCCTTTGATTTGGAGCCTGCAGTTGGTCTTCCCTGCTTATGGTGATGGGGTGTCAGCTAAGTTTTCTTGTTTGCTCTGGATGGTGTTGAGTTCTTTGAGAATTGTCAGAGCTGCACCCGTCGAGGGGAATGGAGAGTATTCCATCTCACTTCACTTGTGCCTTGTAAATTATGGAAAGGCATTGTGCTGTCACGGGATATCCAGCCTCCGTCCTGCATCTTATAGGCACAGTATTTATGTGGCTGGTGAGGTTTCTGGCCATTGGTAATCCTCAGGATGTTGATGGTAGGAAACTCTTCGACTTGTCCAAATGGAATTTTGAACATTGCGCAATCATCAATGAACGTCACCTTTTCCAACCTTATGAGGGAAGGAAGGACATTGATAAAGCAGTTGAAAATGGTTCCTCAGTGATATGCCCTATGGCTGAAATGATCGAACTCCCCAAATTCCAATCTTTTTTCCTTGTGCCCGGAAAAACTCCCGCCACTGGAGTGTTTTCCCTTTACTCTCCATTGACTTTAGTTTTGCCAGGCCATCTTGATGTCTCGTTGCTTTGTTGTCAAGGGCAGTAACTCTCACTTTACTTCTGGAATTCAGCTCTTGGGATTAAGACTGATGCGAATTGGAACCAAGTGGCCTTGGTGAAACTTGGATTGGGCAACAGTGACAAGGTTGTTAATGACTAGGTGCTCCTTGAAAGCACTGTTGATGATGCTTTCCATCACATTGCTGATGATTGAGAGTAGGCTGACCAGTGATGATAAGCTGTATTGGGTTTGTCCTGCTTTTTTGTCAACAGAATATACCATGGTACATTTTTATACATTGTCATGATCGATGAGAGTGTTAACAATATAGTGGAACATGTCTGGTTCTGGAGCACAGAAATACAAATAGGGTGCTCTCTGACCCCTTAACCTTTGCTCTATTCATCACTCTCGTAAGATCACCAACAATGAACTGAATTAGCCAAAGATTGGTTCTGTGGGAATCTCATTGTAAAGCTGAGAAGGATCCTTTATTCGGCATGTATGTGTGAAAATGGTTGGGACTCCTCCAGCCTTGTGTTTCGCATCATCAGGCTGGACCCTACCACCATACGCTCGCCCTGTTATTCAGGCGTTTGGTGTTCCTTAAAAAACAATCTACTACTACCAATCTGGTAGAATCTCTCTTTTCTGGTGCATCTGGGATCACATGGCACTGGTTCTTGCATGCCACGCTTGCTATTTAGCATACATGAGGTCTATGGTGCAGTGTTACAGTACTTTGGTTATTTGGAGTATTGCATGCAGTTCTGGTCACCCCATTGTAAGAAGGATGCTGAGAAGGTTTACCAGAACGATGCCTGAATTAGAGGGTATCAGCTACAGGGAGAGGTTGGAGAGACTTGGATTGTTTTCTCTGGAATGGTGGAGGTTGTGGGGAGACCTGATAGATGTGTAATAAATTATGAGAGGCATAGAGAGGGTAGACAGTCAAAACCTTTTTGCCAGGATGGAACAATCAAATACTAGAGGGAAGAATCAAATACTATAAGGTGAGAGAGGAGCAAAGTTTAAAGGAGATGTTTGGGTACGTTTTTTTACATCGAGGGTGATGGGTGCCTGGCACGCCCTGCCAGGGGTGGTGGTTGAGGCAAATACATCAGTGGCATTTGAGAAACTTTTGGATAGGTCTATGGGTATGCAGGGAATGGAGGGATATGGAGGATATGGATTACGTGCTCGAGTTGGTCCTGATATCATGTCCTGCACAAACATTAACTGTCCACAGAATATTAAAATATTTCAATAGATATAGAAGAAAGAAAGAGGGTGTTAGGGCAAATAAGTTACATGTGAAAATAAATTAATTTGCATTATCTAGTTTATAGCATTATTTTCCTGAACACTCTTAGCATTTGTATTGAAGCAAATTAGTTTCTGGACATCAATGCATTTTGTTTCTGTAATAATTAAAGTTTACAAATACCTTTTCTTTAAATAACAAATAGTATGTGATTGTGTTTTAATTTATGTGAAGCCTTGAACTAGATGTTGTCTTCCTGGAATTTGTGTTTATTTAACGTTAAACGTAGTCCAGAAATTTTGCCCAATTGGCATCACCAAATCTGGCCAATAACACAATCAATGGGTTGTACTTTGCTCTGAAATTCATTCCACTGCCTTCAATGGAACAAATCTCAAAGGAAGAATAGTACACATTGACTACCAGATGATGTATTCCGTGCTATCAACTGGGCTGACTGTCCAGGCCCTCATCTCAACTTCCTCAAACTCAATTGCAACAAATCTGAAATCATCATCATTGGTCCAAAAACGCTCACCAAATCCACCCAAAACTTCATCCTCAACATTGATGGTCTCCCAGTATCCACCTCACCTCACATCCGGAATCTTGGAATCATCCTTGATCAAACCCTCTCCTTCGACAAACACATCACAAAGACAGCCTTCTTCCACCTCAAAAACATTGCCCGTCTCCGTCCATCCCTCTCCTCCACAGCTGCAGAAACCCTCATCCACGCCTTCATCACCTCCCGTCTGGACTACTGCAACAGCCTCCTCTATGGCGCACCCTCAAAAATCATCAATAAACTTCAATACATTCAAAACTCCGCTGCCCGTCTACTCGCACACACCTCGATCCGTGACCATATCACCCCCGTCCTTTATAAACTCCACTGGCTCCCCATCCCCCAGGGAATCCAGTACAAAATCCTCCTCATAACCTACAAAGCCCTCCATAACCTGGCCCCATCCTACCTGACCGACCTCCTCCACAGGCACACTCCCACCTGCACCCTCTGCTCTGCCGCTGCCAATCTCCTATCCCCCCACATCCGGACCAAACTCAGATCATGGGGGGACAGGGCTTTCTCCATCGCTGCTCCCACCCTATGGAACTCACTAACCCAAACCGTTAGAGACTCTTCCACACTCACCACATTCAAAACATCGCTGAAGTCTCACCTGTTCAGTACTGCCTTCAACCACTGAAGGTCACCTCACCTTCTGTCTCCTTTCTCTGTTCATTTATTTATTTATTTATCTATTTATTCATTTCCCTATGTTCTCAAAATCTCTGTAAAGCGTCTTTGAGTATATGAAAAGCGCTATATAAATAAAATGCATTATTATTATTATTATTATTATATCTCTGATGAAACACCTTGAGAAATAATTATAGTGGGGCAGGATCTGCAGTGAGCTGCCTTTGCTTGCTTTTTACATTTGAATAAAGTTCACATTTAGCTGGAGTGATCCAAAGTATTAGCGGTTGCAATGAAGCATCAGCTCGATGCCCTGCGATGAGGCCCAAGTGTCAAAATACCTTCTGTTGCACAATGTTTTGAGGGGACGAGTGAGTGTTGCCGGAATAAGCCTCGCCACAAAGAATGTGACGAACATTTTTGATGTTCCCTGGCTCACATGGACTATCAAACACTCAAAATTTTAAGTTACTTCACCGTTGATTTGCTTCAATTTAATTTTCAAATATAATTTTCAACTTGATTGAATGAGCTTTATCTGCATACTTTCATTCAAAAATTGAGAGATGCAGCATGAAAATGGGCCCTTCGACACACAGAATCCATGACCACCATCGCTCACTCATTCACACTAGTTTTACGTTATCCCACTTTCACAACCATTCCCTACACATTTTGGGACAATTTGCAGAAGGTAATTAACCTACAAATTTGTACGACTGTGTGATGTTGGAGGAAACCGGAACATCCGGAGGAAACCCACGTGGTCACATGGGAGAACGTGCAAACTCCCCACAGTCAGCACTTGATGTCAGGTTTGAACCCGGGACTCTGACACTGAGGCAGTCGCTCTACCTGCTGTGACATCCACTGCGCCGGCATTTCTGGTTATTCCGGTTATTCGTGATCTCATGGAGTGGCATGAAGAGATTTGTGGGACTAGGTTTCCCTCCTCGGGGCCCTGGGATCCTATAATTATTTCAATTAATTTACATTTTATATTTCATCAGAATTGTTTGATTCGGGTGACGTCACGTGGGAGAGAAGCCTTGGTTACTGACTTCGGGCTGGCACGGGAAGTGGTCGAGTTGCCCACAAAGGACTTTGACCGCAAGTTGTCTTTGGTGGGATCTGCTTTCTGGATGGCCCCGGAGATGTTGCGTGGTGAACCGTATGATAGGAAGGTAAGTGCTTCTCTCCAGATCTAGGCAAAGACGACACACACTTTCAATACAAACGAAACCTGGTTCACATCCCCTTTTGAAAACCTGTTGGACATTTTCAATCTATATTGCTTTCAAATTATGTAATCCAGAGCTCTGAGGAGATTCCATTTCAGCAATAAGTTTAGGAATACATAACTTGGAATTGGGAATACACATGTTCAGAATGTTTTTTGTTTTTTTAGCAACAGTTGAATAAGTATTGCCTTTACCCAGGTTTTTTGTTCGGTAAATCTAGAGTGTTGAATGTTCTGTGGCACAAAGTTACATTGTTGATTGTTATAAATGCCATTGACTGATTTATCTGCAAGCTTGACTGTTTGCAAAGATATGTTAATGCCTGGCATCAAATGAAGCATTGTGCTGACAGTTGTTCTTAACCATTGCTTATCTTACAGGTTGATGTTTTCTCCTTCGGAATAGTATTATGTGAAATACTTGGCAGAGTTCCGGCTGATCCTGAAATTTTACCCAGAACACAGGTAGCTATAACGGAGTGATTAACACTAGCACCATGGCGTTTTCAAGCAGTAGCTGAAGGCATTTTCAGAGGAATGGAATTGCTGGCAGAATACTTGATTGTAAATTTGGGATTGGCCTAATTGAAACAGTACAATGATTCCACTGTTTGGCTTGATATAAAGAAAGCCTGATAAGATCATCATTTCTCTGAAACTGGATGAATTGTGAAAGCAGGGCTCAAAAGATTTTAAATCTTATTTTGTTGGATATCCTTCCTGAGTTTGACAATGTACTGTACATGCTGTAACAGGCAGATTTACACAACTGTCGCTCCAGTCACGCCCCATACATGCAAAATGTATTTAGATGCCTTCCTCTAGGTATGCAAGTGAATCCAGACAGCATAAGGGAGATCAAATATTGCTAGACCTGAGATTGGGATGTTGCATGAGAACTATAATGAAGTAACTCCTAACTTTCCCTTCTCAGCAATCAGCCTTTGCAAAGTTAAATTCCCACCCTATTCAATTCTAACAACCTGAGATATTGTTTGTTTCCATTAAGGTGGCTTGCTTTAGTTCATTTTGATATAAGATAGTGAACCGAGGGGGGGGAAATTGTAGGCTAAGTGCACTTGTTATAAATTTTAGGCTGATTTTGATCAGAATCTTGCTACTGAATAGACTCAAATAGATGAGAATGTTTTAGCTCAATGTGGGAAATTGTACTCCTGTAATTATTAAGCATATCATGGGCTCATAAATATATATATGCATGTGTTTCACTTGTCTTAAGAAATGAAACTGGGCAGGTGGTGCTGGGCCCATTCTTGTTTGTGGTTTATATCAACGATTTCGATAAGAATGCACAGGAATACACGGATAGTAATCTTGCAGATGACACTAAAGTGGGCGGTATCGTAGAAAATGAAGATGGTTATGTGTGAGGTGTTGCGTTTTGGGGAAGTCAAACCAGGGCAGGACCTTCACACTGAATGGTGGGGCCCTGGGGAATGTTGTAGAGCAGAGGGATCACAAAGTACATGTACATCATTATCTGAAAGTGGCATCATGGGTAAATAGGGTGGCCAAGAAGCCTTTTGGTACATTAGCCTTCATCAGTCAAGGTACTGAGTATAGAAGTTGGGATGTTATGTTACAGTTGTACAAGACATTGGCGAGGCTGCATTTGGAATATAGTGTTCAGTTTTGGTCGCCCTGCTGTAGAAACAACATCATTTAGCTGGAAAAGAGTGCAGGGAAGATTGAAGAGGATGTTGCCGAGAGTCAAGTGTACGAGCTAAAAGGAGAGGTTGGGTAGGACTTTATACCCTGGAGTACAGGAGATTAAGGGGTGATTTTATAGAGGTATATAAAATCCTGAGGTGAATAGATAGGGTGAATGCAATGTAGGGGGATCAAGAACCAGAGAACATGGGTTTATGCTGAGGGGAGAAAGATTTAATAGAACCTGAGGGGAAACATTTCCGCAAACAGGATGGTGGGTATATGGAACGAGCTGTCAGTGACAGCAGTTAATGGAGGTACAATAACGACACTTAAAAGCCACTTGGACAGGTACATGGATAAGAAAGATTTCAAGGGATATGCCATACGCAGACAAATGGGACTAGCTAGATGGGACATCTTGGTTGGCGTGGATTCTATCTCTGATTTCATATGGTTAGTAAGTTGGTATTGGTTTATTTTTCCCAGATACAGCGAAAAGCTTTGTTTGCTATCCAGTCAAATCATACTATACACTTTAACACAATCCTACACCCACTAGGGACATTTTTTACATTTACCAAGCCAATTAACCTGCAAACCTGTATGTCTTTGGTGTGTGAGAGGAAACCGAAGATCTTGGAGAAAACCTATGCAGGTCACGGGAGGAACGTACAAACTCCATACAGACAGCACCCGTAGTCAGGATCGAACCCGGGTATCCGGCGCTGCATTCGCTGTAAGGCAGCAACTCTACCGTTGTGCCACCGTGACCACCCTATTGGAGGTCTTGTGGATAGTGAGGAAAGTTGTCTAAGGCTACAACTGGATACAGATTGGATGAATAGTTGGGTGGAGCATTAGCTATTAGAATTGAATTCCAACAACGTCAAGTTGATGGGTTTTGGGAAATCAAATAAGGAAATGTTGATAAACAGAGGGACTTTGTAGTTCAAGTCCATAATGACCTGTATGTCAAGTCAAGTCAATTTTATTTGTATAGCACATTTAAAAACAACCCACGTTGACCAAAGTGCTGCACATCTGATTAGGAAAAAAAAAAAGAAACATACAGTGGCAGGCAGCCAAACACAACGGCGCGGCCATCTTGAACAAAATGTTTAACTAAAGCAGAATGATGTAAAGCAACATGCAGGAAAACAAGAAAGCCAATTTAAACAATATAACTTAGCACATTCATTTGATGAAACATAAAGTCTGCCTGTAGTAAGTTTAATTGTAGCAGCGATTCACATAGTAGCAAAGCTATAAAGGCAAATGGAAATCAACCAAGGCAGACAATAAGGAATCCTATTCAAACGATATAGTGCAAACATATAGTTATATTTCAATCAAACTTAATAATCTTTAATAAATTCTACCTTCACAAATACTTGGAGCAAAAATGAGGAATATTAGGCAAATTAGATAAATTACCTCTTCTGCAAATGCACGTGAAATGGGTGTTTTGAAGTTGACTTAAACACACACTCACTGAAGGAGCTTCCATTACTCAAAACCCAACAAAATAATCAAATAGTAAAATAATCCACATCAACTCCAAGGCATGACATTTCAATATTCTGGGCATACTGTTTTCTCAATGATCTTTCCTTCATCGTGAGGTCACAGGTTTATTCGCAACTGTTCATTATGATAGAACATAGAATAGTACAGCACAAGAACAGGCTGTTTGGCCCACAATTGGCCATGCCAAACATGATGCCAGGTTAAACTAATCTCTTCTGCCTGCATGTGATCCATATCACTCAATCCCTGCACATGTAAAAGCCTGTTAAATGTCACCATCACATCTGACTCCACCACCATTTACGTGGCACTAGGTCGAAAGGATGGTGGAGGCAGTATGCAGCATGCTTGCTTTCATGGGACAGGGCATAGAATATAGAAGTTGGGACATTATATTGCAACTTTAGAATACACTGATTAGACCACACTTGGAGACCTATGTGTAGTTCTGTTCGCCACACTATAGGAAGGATGTGGATGTGCTGGAGAGAATACAGAGGGTACTCACCAGTTATGTTGCCAGGATTGGAGGAAGTAGTTATGGGGAGAGATTGGAGAGGCTGTATTTGTTTTCCCTGGAGCAAAGGAGCTGAGGTGAGCTATGTCCTGATGGAGGTATATACAGTATATACATAGGATAGATAGTCAGAATCCTTTTCTCCATGGTAGGAATATCAAAAACAAGAAGGCATAACTTTAAGGTCTGAAGGCAAATGATTTGTGTACACAGTTGTTAATGTCTGGAACTCGCTACCAGAGGTCGTATTGACTACAATCGCTATGTTTAAGAGACATTTAGACAGAAACTTGAATAGGCAAGATATAGAAGGAGACTGACCTAAAACAGGCAAATGAGATCAGTCCAGATGAGCAAAAAGGTTGCCATGGATGTGGTGGGCCGAAGGGCCTGTTTTTGTGTTGTACAACTTGAGGGATGCTGAGAGGAGTGGTGATAGAGGATCAGGAGTGAATGCCAAACAGTTTTCAGAATTATAAGTGCTATAAATTACACTGCAATTATTGCATAATTAAATATATATAAATAACATTGATTTAGTGCAATTAACAGTATTGTAAAACGCATTTAGTAATGGTATGGCAAAGGCAAATTCATAATCAGTGAAGCAATTAAAAATCATTGCATAAACAGTAAAATATTGACACCACATATTTATAGATGGCTTAACTCGGTTTTTAGTTGATCTGTACGTCAATCTTTAATTGTTTTATTGTAATTTTTGTTGTCTAGGATTATGGGCTTAATGCTGAAGCATTCCAGGAAATGGTGAACGGCTGTCCAAAGCGGGTGCTGGAATTAACTGTTAACTGTTGCAGGGTGCGTGTCATTTATAATTTGTCCGCTTTTTGTTCCACTTTTGAACATCACTTGTATTGATCTTGAACATGCAGCCACTACTGAGGAGTAGGTTTTCTGTCTCTCACTGGTGATCATTGTCGAGAGTTGTGTTTTACAGGGAAAGTTTAAAACGTACTGTTCAATATTCTTGGCAGTTCCATGTTCTCAATGAACATGCACAGGTGAAACGAAGGTGAACGGTACGGATGGATATTTTGTCCTGCAGGCTGTAATAAGTGGTTTCGACCATTTATAATAGTAAGATTAAATGAGAACTTACCAGTTCGAAGTTTGATCTGTATTTTATGAGGAGTTACGATGAGGGACTACGTGAAGACCCCGTCCAGCACGCGTGCGCGACATTCTTCAAAGCAGCGGTGTGGATTCACAGAAAAAACACAACGATTGAAATAAATATAGTAAAGAAAAAATAAGAACTTGATTACCAGTTGATCTGTATAAAAAAGGGTGGGAGCGGAGGGCACGTAGTCCCTCATCGTAACTCCTCATAAAATACAGATCAAACTTCGAACTGGTAAGTTCTCATTTAATCTTACTATTTTATTTCGGAGTCACGTGAGTGACTACGTGAAGACTTCAAAGCTTCTGTGATTCCGAACCGTGTACCAGCTCATGCTTCACTCACTGTCTGAAGACCTTAGAGGGAGGAAGTATGTTATCGCGATCAAGAAACCTGTTTGTGAACAAAAAAGGTTTATTAATGACAACAAAAACAGAGAGCTCCCCAGGGCTCAAATTAAATATTATCTGCAGACTCTAAAATTCTGTCTGCAAATGTAGCAGGTTGCGCCAGCGGTTTATTATAAAACCTTTGGAAAGTTCTTTCCGAGGACCATCCTGCTCTGGCCAGAGTATGGTCAATTGGCACGTCCATTTGACTAGCCGCCGACGTAGATGCAGCCCTGGTGGAGTGAGATTTGTAAACATTCGTATTGACTCCCGCGGACTTAAGCACCTGCTTGAGCCACCTTGAAATGGTTTGGCTCGTCACCTGACCATGAGGCTTCTTGTGGCTTATCCATAAGGCTTTTTCTCTCCCTCTTAAGTTGTATGTTGTGTCTATGTAATTGGCGAGGTGGTCTTGGCACACAGCCGTGGTTCAGATGAATATGCCCAGAACTCCATGACTGGAGGCGTGGTACCTGGTCTAGTTTGTTTGACCAGTCCCTGAATATGGAATGTGAAACAGTCCAATGACTCTGTCATGCTGTCGAGCCTCAGAAGGTGGAGGGATTGTACCCTTTAAGCTGACACTAGTGCCATGAGCATGACTGATTTCAGTGTAAGTTGTTCCAGCGTGAGTGCCCTGGGCGGTGGCCATCCCCTAAGGTACGTCAGCACAATGCTGACATCCCAGATCTGAGTGTACCTTGGTCTGGAGGAGTTAGTATTAAAAATGCCTCTCATGATTTTGATTCCTAGTGGATGGGACCCCAAAGCCAGTTGTCCTGCTGCTGGAACCAAATAAGCTGACAACGCACTCCTGGCTGTATTTATGGCGCTGTAGCTGAGTCCTTCCTGATGTAATCCAACCAGGAATTGCACAACACTGGTGGGTGTCGCTGTAGTGTAGGTAGTTCCTGTTTTGGAGCAATACCGTTCCCATTTTAACAGGGGAGAGAGCGAACGCAGTCCCTCACTACCACAAATTTTGCAGTCGAGTATCCCGCATTTGGGGACATCGCAGGCGTCAGCACACCCGAAGTGCAATGGGATAGCCTTGTCCTGGGAAAACCTCCTGAGTGATCAAGGTATCTCCCCTGCCAGGTAAGTATTCCTTATATTGGTCAGGTATTGTCTCCTGGTGGACTCCCGGTGGGATGCGGTCATCATGTTGATGGCGTCCTCAGACAGTCCCAGGCCCAGTAGAGGTCTTTTTAGAATCTGCAAGCCAGGAGATTGACTCTGTCATGGCACGGGTGACTAATGCCTGACACTGGGTGGATTAATAATTCCGGACTGCTGGGGACGGAATCCAATTGAATCTTCCGTAATACCCGACTGATGAGGCAGAAGGGAGGAAAAGCATAAAAGAACATTTTTCCCCCAATACAGCGTGAATGCATCAACTGCTGCTGCCTCAGGGTCTGGTTCCCAAGCGACATACGTTGGTACCTGGTGATTCAGCCTGGATGCAAATAGATCGATATCTGGTGTGCCATTTTGCTTTGTAATTTCGGCAAATATTTTGGGATTTAACATCCATTTGATGTTATCGTTAAATTTGCGTGACCTGGTGTCTGCCACTGTATTTTTGACCAATTTATCACACGATATTGACTTTATACCACACATGTGGTTGATATAAGCCACCACCGTGGTATTATCTAATTGCAACCGGACATGTGCATGATGCGTATTAGATGCATATGCTTTTAAACCATAAAACGCACCCAACATTTCTAAATAGTTGATACCCCGTGTCTGTAGGCAAGATGATTCAGAATTAGTCCATCTGCCCCCTGTGCTGGATAGCATGTTAGTTGCTCCCCAGCCCAAGGCACTGGCATCCGTTTGAATGGTTAATACTGGGTTGGAGATAATTATGGGACTGGAACTGAGGCTAATGTTCCTTGTCCACCATTGTAACTCTGTAATGGATTCAGCAGTTAAATACATGCTCGGTCAAAGTGACCTGAGTTTTGCTTTAGTTCGTGCACTTTTGTTCTTTGTAAATTTTGGTAGTGCAAAGGCCCAAATTGTACAGCTGGAAAAGCTGCTACCATTTTACCAATAGCTCTAGCTACCTGCCGTATGGTTGGCTGACGTTTATGCATTAGTTCGTGGCATGATAGTGCCAATTGTGATGCTTTCCACTTTGGCAGAGTTACAACCATGCGAACAGTATCAATCGTAAATCCAAGATAGTCCATGGTAGTGGACGGTGTAAAATTGGATTTATCTGGATGTATGACAAACCCCAAAGTTTCAAACAAACGTTTGGTGGCTGCTACTGCCAAAATAGCTGTCTCCAAGGTTTCCCTATCTAAGTACGCCATGACTATATGCTTTTGTTTTGTCAATAATGCCAAGGCGGGTTTTAAGCTTCTAGTGAAACCTTGGAGCGGAGGTTAGTCCATTTGGTAAGGCTTTAAATTGACATAGCTGTTTCATCCAGATAAATTTTTAATTATTTACGGTGCTCCTTGTGTATGGGTACTGAGTAGTAGGCATCTTTTAAATCAATGCCTGCTAGAAAGTACCCTGTAGACACAAATTCCAAAGGTTCATGTTTTGTTCTTTCAATGACACCTTTTGCTAGTAGCCTCACAAGTTCAGCTTGACCCTCTTGTTTGTCTTTGACTGAGAGGGTGAATACCCTTTGGGGTATGTGCTGAACTGGCGGAATGTTTTCATGAACAAAGTCAATTTTATAGCCATGAATGCAGGTTAGTATGTATTTGTCATTAGTGATGGTTTCCCATGCATGCAAAAAACAAGTGCAATCTCCTCCCTGTTAGTATAGAGTCCCTACTGCTCATATGCCGAAAGGTACCAGACCCACCTACCTCCATGGTGATTGGTGTTAATTCTTCTTCTGCCTCTTCGCTGGACGATGAGGTGTCTGCTGGGCTGTAGAGGGCTGCTGTTGACGTTGATGTTGTTGTTGGGGGGTGGCGCATTTTCCATGGGGTCCGCTCTGGGCCCTGGCCTAAAAGGCTTACGGGGAATGGTTGCGGACCCCGAGCTTTCACCAGTCCCATATGGTGGTTTATGACTGGTGGACGCCGTGAGGTACTGCCGCCTGGGTTTGTTAGGTCTGCTCGGTCCCAAGCCTGCCCTCACGAGACCAAAGGTCTTGGATTCTTCCTCTAGGTCTTTCACCTTTTTTGGGAGATCCTTTCCAAAAAGCAGAATTGGAGGTTCTGAACCCGGTGTTTTGCAGAGTCCCGCAAACTTAGGGTTGAGGGCAGGCTTGATAATTTCGGTAAACCATTTATTTGGTATTGAGTGGTGCACAGCAGAGCTAGTGTATCTTGCTGATTTGTGGAAATGTCCACACCATCAATGGACCGAGCATATGATGTTATCGCTGCAGTCAGTTTAAGGATTTTCTGGAGCTTCAACTCCAGGTTCCTGCCCCAAATGTCCCCAAATTTGGCTGTTTACAGCTGGTACATTTAATGATGTACAATTTTCTGGGGCTGTGTATAGCTCAAGAGCCTCATTGACCACCCGTTCTTGTAGGGTTTTTGAGGACAGGTGGTCAATGCTGGCTGCAAGTTTCGGCTCTAAAGGCCGACCCCCTCGTGGAATGTCCACGTAGCGGTTGACCACACCCAGCAGCTCTTCCTGATCCTGCACTCTGCGTACTCCGGACATCTTCAGCCAACAACCCCTCTTCTTGACCAGCCCAGACCTGGTCGCCAATGCTGCCTTCAAACGAAGGTGAGGCAATGGCCAGTGCCCCTAAAGGGCACTGCGGGAGTGCCTGGGCGATCTGGGCCCTCCCTTGGCGAGTCTGCTGCTGCTCTCAGCAGATCTCGCTGGAGCATTGCTCCATAAGCCGTTTTAGGCTTAGGCGGCTGCCAGTGCCGCTGTGTAGCGGTGTAGCATCTTCGTCTGAATCGTCCAGACACTACCGCCCGGTTCTGGCTGCAGGTACCTCCAGCCCGCTGCTCAGGCTGCACTAGCGGTGCTGGGCTCGGCTCGGTAGTTGTGCCGCCTCTTGCCCCCCCTCCAAAGAACGTTCCTCAACGGAAAACGAACGGGGGCGACTGCAAATTTCTTTCCTCTGGTCTTGGTCATCTTGGGACCTAAAGCAGACCAGAGAGAAAATACTTACGGCCACGGTAGAACTTACCTGTCGGCCCGACTTTTTAGTTTGTAGCGGGAGCACCTTGAACTCCCGTTCGTCGCGGTGCACTGCATGAACGCTAATGTCGCGCACGCGTGCTGGACGGGGTCTTCACGTAGTCACTCACGTGACTCCGAAATAAAATCCCCTTTTAGTGCGCAACATCAGCAAGCCAGATTGATTCTTATAAAAAGACTGATTTCTTTGTAAAATCTTTAAACAAAGATCCCCCTCAATGAAGGCATTATTACAGTTGTAGGTGGTATCATGGAGATAATTTACAGCAACAAGCATTATCTGTTTATTCTGCGATGAGGCTTGACGTTGTTCTTTTCAATTCAATGTGGCTGTAGATGATGGGGAAAGAAACATGAATTTTAGGAAGTTCAGATGGTGTATTGCTGTTCCCATCTATTCCTATCCATGGATTTGGAATATAAGCTTCAATGAAAGGATGTCCATTACTTGTGCATCAATAGATTGCACTGCGAAGAAAGTTGCCCCAAATATTATTTTTTAAATCGAATTTCAGCACGGAGGTCATGTCTTATCTCTTTTGGGTTTGCACAGCATCTTTTCACATCAGTATACCTGGAGAGGGACCACAGGGGTGGTTACGAGAGTTGTGTGCCAAAATTGCGTATTATTACTTGTGTCTGCATGTGTGCCCAGATTATCTGTGTGTCCATGTGAGTTTGTGTGCGGTCTCGGTTCGCCTTAGACTTCCTTGCCCTGTCTTTGCACTCAGACCTCAGTCTGCCAGGTCATGTGGTAGTTGTTGTGCACTGGCCATCCAACTCTTTAATTCATGCACAGGGATTAGTTCAGTTTAGGGATACAGCATGGAAACAGGCCCTTCGCCTCACTGAGTTCACGCCTGCTATCGATCACTTGTTCACACTCGTTCCATGTTATCCCACTTTCCCATCCACTCCTTACACACTGGGGGCAATTAACAAACCCGAGTGTCTGGGATGTGGGAGGAAACCGGAACTCCCGGAGGAAACCCACGTGGTTGTAATGAGAATGTGCAAATTCAACACATTTGGCATCCGAGGTCAGGATCGAACCCAGGTCGCTGGCACTGTGAGGCAGCAGGTCTACCAGCTGTGCCACTTTGCAGCCCCTTTCCACTCCTTCCAAAATGGGGTGGAGGGGAGTCATCCTGGACCCCAAGGGAGGGCTTAAGCTCCCGATGTATCAGGATAGTATTTGTAAAGGAAATGTAAAGATGAGTCCAATAAAGAAAAGATAATTCAGACCATGCCCTCTGTTCTCATCCCCTGCAGATCGATGCCTTTAAGAGGCCATCCTTCACCGAGTTACTGGACCAACTTGAGGATGTAGCCGAAAGTTTGGAAGCAAACAAAGACGTTCAGATCCCTGTGTGAATCTGTCAGTGCTTAACTCGGTCACAAGGCCTTATGTGAGTGATAGCAGTCACTGTTATCATATTAACTCGAGGAAAAGTGGAGCTGTGTTCTACAGGAATTGGAGAAGTATTAGAAAGGGCTGACTTTTGGATAATAATGAAAGCGCACAACATCAGTTTTTGAGCCATCACGGGGGAAAAATCCATACTCCAGGAATTATGTTGCTGACTTGGCTGTCCTCAGGCATCTCCCCCTCACTGGAAACTAAATTGAAAGGAGATGTATAATGTGCAACCACTTTGCGATTGTGTGTTTTGCACTGTTACCTAAAATCCATATCACCATAATTTCATGTGTACATTTGTAACATAATTCAGACACTAGGCAGTTCATTGAAAATTTACATTGGCATTTATTTTATTCTGGGTTACTGGGCAGGTAAGTGGTTTCATTCATTACAACGCACCTGTCGGGCTGATATGTGTATCGTTTATACTGTGCTCATACCCAAGGCAATTTTTGAGAATCGACCAATCTTTGGTATTGGTGAATTTAATGTGCAAACATCTTGGTATGTACTCTAATCAAATCATCTGCAATAATTTTTCATTAGAGCTGCTTATTTTGAATAATTTCAACCTAGAATCATAACATGTGTCAAGATCAGACATTACATAGACAACACGACCTGAAAATCTGTTTTGCTCAAAACAGAATCTCAACCAAGGTTAAGCAATAGAGTCGTATTTTAGTCCATCTTAGCACATTAAACTCAAATCCGGTTCTTGTGTAAGAAAGTGCTTCATCCATAATTATTTGTTTGAGGAACATTTCAGTGGGCTTGAATTTCCATATGGGTCTAACAGTCCATTGCCCGGAGATATAGTCTGAACCCCATGCAAGCCAATTTTGGGAACATCTCCCTGGAATAGCCAAATGCTCGTGGATTCAACTTTTGAATCCAATACTATTTACCCGTGTTGCCTTAACGAGCAATGCCTTGTCCTTCCTGGTGGATGTGAGCTGAAGTAGATAACATTGTGCCCTACAGATGAATGAGTAGAAGAAAATATTCCCAAGTCAAAATTTACAATGTGCTTCAAAGAGAGTAGTCATTGTGATGATGTGTCTGGTATTCAATGAAACGACAGTTAGTTTATCAAACTGATAAATTAGTGTACCAAACTGACATCCTACTTGTTCAAGGACAACTCAGTGGGCATAATAAAAATCAATCAACCCACTATTCTGCATATATTTTGGAAATTAATTACATGAAAATATGGCATTGGCCTACCATATTAATTGATGTCAGCATTACTCATATTGATAAATTATGACAAATGATTAATATTAACTTCAAGTGATCAATCAATTTCTCGCAGTCCAAATGTAATCTTGTGGTTCTGTTGAACCTAGCAGCGATCTGCTGAAGTCAAGGGGAGAATCTTCTGCCGCACTTAGTTATTTAAAAACTAGCAACTCTGTGACTGCAGAAAGCCCCAAAGCCCTTAAGTGTATTTTGAAATGTAGACCCTCTGTGAAAAATGAGTTCTCCTTTGCACACCAGAAAGCTTCACAGGCATAATAGCTAGATAATTGTTTTGGAAGATAAATGTTGTTTGAGGAAGAAGTAGTGGCAAGAAAATGGACTGGAGGGTATTGCCATTTGAAATCTCTCGGCCTGGGCCATGTTAGTTAATATCATTTAAATTGATGGTGTTAATGGCTTTAGCAACTTTGAGCTAGGAAGGGAGAAAACCAACAAGCTTCCCACCTGAGGTTATAGAGGCCTGGCTACTCGAAGTGCATGAGTGAACTGGGCAAGGGTAGCACTGGGTTTGAACAAGGTGCTGTGAACAATCAATGTCAGAATGACACAAATGGCAATACTCAATGGAGATATGTAGAGCAGCCAGCAGTTGTGTGCACCGAACAGGCTTATTTCAACTTCTCGAGAAGGACAAGGTGATGAGCACTGCTAATATTTTAAGATTACCATCAGTTGGAGATCAGCTACCATCAAGCAACCACCGAGTGAACAACTGAGTTAAAGACCTTCATGGGGACTGTTCAAACTATGTCACAAGATACCTCAGCCAAGTGGAGGGCATTTTGTGCAGATTACAGATGGACGTTGAATGCCTGATGGCCCAATTTTCTGGATTCAAATAGCATTTCAAATGGTGCACAACCTTTGCCACTGTTGGATTGTGCCTGTGTCCCTATTGTGATCACTGGGTGGATAACACATTGTTTTTCATGACTGACAACATACAAATCTAATTGTTGAAAGTAAAGAACAGAAATAGTTATTCTCCAGTTCCAGAAGCAACTCTGAAAGTCATTTAACACTTTTTTTTCTCTCATGCTATTCACCACAGCACACATGCAAATTAAATGTTGTTGGATGTTCTAATGTTGATTGGAAAAGTAAATCTGCAGTATTCAAATACCTAGTGCAGGACTTGGCTCATGAAGTATTTGAAAATTGGAAACAACATATTTCTTAATTGCAGTATTTTCTGCATGTTGTTTCACTTTGAGGCTAAAAGTGTTCAGAGTTAATCAGATATAATTTCATGTGCAACAGAACCACTTTCATGTGTGTCAGACTGATTAGCCTGGCCAAACGGGGAAAACCTTGCAGAGCACATTTTTAAATGAACTCACAGCTGATGTGTTTAAAATATCAGCAGAGGCAATGTCTCATGGATGACCAGTGCTGGTGGGCATTGGGCTTTGTGGGCTCTGCAGTGCCCCACGACAATGTTTCCTTGGTTAGATTGAATAGTTGAAGAAACTTGCTTCATAGAACCTGGGCCCTTTATACCCAAGATGGTGGGGACATTCAAAAAAACATTCAGGAAAGGCCCTTGGAGCTGACATTGTGCCCTTTTCTTGGCTGGCTCAGCACCAACAGAGACAGAAATGTTTTGTATTTACTGCTTCAGTGGAAAAATTAATACCAGTAGGGCACATTTTTTTTAAGCTTTAATGGATACTACCTGCAAATCTAAAATTAACATAGGGAGCTTCTGGAATCTGTCTTAAAAATCATCAGAGGCTGGTTTTTAAATTCCAGCCATAAAGAACCTAAATATATGAGAAAATGGCTTAACATTTCTACGCATAAGATGCCTTAAGACCTATCAGAAACTAGTTTAGGAAGAATCGCGAAACTGGTGGAATTGTGAAACTGGTGTGGAGTATTAAAGTGCTACATTCTTTGTGCTGTACAGAGTTCATTTCAAGAGTATTTAATTCTGTTCTTTCTGTATGCCAAGTAGTCAATGTGTGCTTTTGTTACTTATTTTAAAGAGTTTAATCACACGTTTAATTTTATTCTCTTTTTCATGTTACATTTATTTATAGTTATGAGGGTATTTTTGATACCGTTTTCAATGAGTGAATGCTGCATTTTTCTACACAATGTACAGGGCAGTTGACAGATGGTGTATATAGATAATATGAATGCTTTCTGATTAAAGCATGTGGCTTGATCAATATCTGCTGGTTGTAGATGGCTCTAAAATATTGGAAACTGTTATGGGGATCTGAACTTGTCTAAGCAACTGCTGTTTAGCTTGCGTTTGTCTTGTGCAGTTAAAACCTTGAGCTTCTTGATGCACGTTATGAAAAGTGCTTAATTATGTATATTGTTAAGATAAATATTAGTTTGCAGTCTTAGTTACTTAAAAAAATTCAAGTAGAAGCAGTAGGCAAGGACTGCGATGGGCCATTCCCCCCTTTGATACGTATAATAGCTTTAAAACAATAAAGTTTAACTGAAAAGTATGTTGCATTTCTACATTTTGTTTATTTACTGCAACGGTGAAGCCGTTCATCATAACTAGTGAGTATCAAGATTTCACTTTACCTCTGGAGAATAAATAAAATGGGATTAATAGTGGAATAGTACAAAGGGATAAAGGTTGATGGTCAGTGCTGACTCGATGGGCCAAAGGGCCTGTTCCCATTTTGCATATCTTTGACTCTATGACTCTTTAAAATTAACATTGGAAATATAGCCATTGCAAATTTCAGGTATGTCACAGAAATGTTTCAGTCAGCAATCGCCATCCAAAATCCAATTCTCCCTCATGAATGCAGGAGGACCCTTGACCTAGCTCTGCCATTCAATAAGATAATCACTGAACTGATTGCAACCTCGTCTCATAGAAACATAGAAAATAGGTGCAGGAGTAGGCCATTTGGCCCTTCGAGCCTGCACCGCCATTCAATATGATCATGGCTGATCATCCAGCTCAGTAGCCTGTACCTGCCTTCTCTCCATACCCCCTGATCCCTTTAGCAAAAAGGGCCACATCTAACTCCCTCTTAAATATAGCCAATGAACTGGCCTCAACTACCTTCTGTGGCAGAGAATTCCACAGACTCACCACTCTCTGTGTGAAGAAATGTTTTCTCATCTCGGTCCTAAAAGACTTCCCCCTTATCCTTAAGCTGTGACCTCTGGTTCTGGACTCCCCCAACATCGGGAACAATCTTCCCGCATCTAGCCTCTCCAACCCCTTAAGAATTTTATATGTTTCTATAAGATCCTCCCTCAGTCTTCTAAATTCCAGCGAGTACAAGCCCAGTCTATCCAGTCTTTCCCCATATGCAAGTCCCACCATCCCAGGGATTAATCTGGTGAACCTTCTCTGTACTCCCTCTAAGGCAAGAACGTCTTTCCTCAGGTTAGGAGACCAAAACTGCACACAATACTCCAGGCCCTGTACAACTGCAGCAGAACCTCCCTGCTCCTAAACTCAAATCCTCTTGCTATGAATGCCAACATACCATTCGCTTTCTTCACTGCCTGCTGCACCTGCATGCTTGCTTTCAATGACTGGTGCACCATGACACCCAGGTCACGTTGCATCTCCCCTTCTCCCAATCGGTCACCATTCAGGTAATACTCTGCTTTCCTGTTCTTGCCGCCAAAGTGGATAACCTCACATTTATCCACATTATATTGCATCTGCCATGCATTTGCCCACTCGCCTAATCTGTCCAAGTCACTCTGCAGCCTCCTAGCATCCTCCTCGCAGCTAACACTGCCACCCAGCTTCGTGTCATCCGCAAAAAACTTAGAGATGTTGCATTCAATTCCCTCGTCCAAATCATTAATATACACTGTAAATAACTGGGGTCCCAGCACTGAGCCTTGCGGTACCCCACTAGTCACTGCCTGCCATTCTGAAAAGGACCCGTTTATTCCTACTCTTTGCTTCCTGTCCGCCAACCAATTTTCTATCCACCTCAAAACTGAACCCTCAATACCGTGTGCTTTAAGTTTGTACACCAATCTCCTATGTGGGACCTTGTCGAAGGCCTTCTGAAAGTCCAGATATAACACATCGACTGGTTCTCCCTTATCCACTCTACTAGTTACATCCTCGAAAAATTCTATAAGATTCGTCAGACATGATTTGCCTTTGGTAAATCCATGCTGACTTTGTCCGATGATGTCACCACTTTCCAAATGTGATGCTATCACATCTTTAATAACTGACTCTAGCATTTTCTCCACTACCGATGTTAGGCTAACTGGTCTATAATTCCCCGTTTTCTCTCTCCCTCCCTTTTTAAAAAGTGGGGTTACATTAGCTACCCTCCAGTCCTCAGGAACTACTCCAGAATCCAAAGAGTTTTGAAAAATTATCACTAATGCATCCACTATTTCTGAGGCTACTTCCTTGAGCACTCTGGGATGCAGCCTATCTGGCCCTGGGGATTTATCTGCCTTTAATCCATTTAATTTACCTAACACCACTTCCCGACTAACCTGGATTTCCCTCAGTTCCTCCATCTCATTAGACCACCGGTCCCCCGCTATTTCCGGCAGACGGTTTATGTCCTCCTTAGTGAAGACAGAACCAAAGTATTTGTTCAATTGGTCTGCCATCTCCTTGTTCCCTATGACCAATTCACCTGTTTCCGACTGCAAGGGCTCTTGACATATCTATAAAAGCTTTTGCAGTCTGTTTTTATGTTCCTTGCCAGTTTTCCCTCATAGTCTATTTTCCCTTTCCTAATTAAGCCCTTTGTCCTCCTCTGCTGGACTCTGAATTTCTCCCAGTCCTCTGGTATGCTACTTTTTCTGGCTAATCTGTATGCTTCATCTTTTGTTTTAATACTATCCTTGATTTCCCTTGTTAGCCACGGATGCACTACCTTTCCTGGTTTGTTCTTTTGCCAAACTGGGATGAACACTTGTAGTTCATCCATGCGACCTTTAAATGCCTTCCATTGCATGTCCACCGTCAACCCTTTCAGCATCAATCGCCAGTCTATCTTGGACAATTCACGCCTCATACCCTCAAAGTTACCTTTCTTTAAGTTCAGAACACTTGTTTCTGAATCGACTTTGTCACTCTCCATCCTAATGAAGAACTCTACCATATTATGATCACTCTTGCCCAAGGGGCCTCGCACAACAAGACTGCTAACTAACCCTTCCTCATTACTCAATACCCAGTCTAGAATGGCCTGTTCTCTCGTTGGTTCCTCGACATGTTGGTTTAGAAAACCATCTCTCAAACATTCCAAGAAATCCTCTTCCTCAGCACCCCTGCCAGTTTGGTTCACCCAATCTATATGTAGATTGAAGTCACCCATTATAACTGCTGCATCTTTAGTGCATGCATTTCTAATTTCCTGCTTGATGCCATCCCCAACCTCACTACTGCTGTTAGGTGGCCTGTACACAACTCCCACTAGCGTTTTCTGCCCCTTAGTGTTTCGTAGCTCTACCCATATCGATTCCACTTCCTCCAAGCTAATGTCCTTCCTTTCCACTGCTTTAATCTCCTCTCTAACCAGTAACGCTAACCAGTCTCCTGCCTTCCCCTGTAACCTCTCCCCACTCCCTTATCTTTCCATCCTCTGGCATCCGTCCATCTGCGGGAGATGATGGTGTTGGCTTGGCGTTGTCCAGCTTGGAGAGGGGGTTTTTCATCTGTGGTTACATTTCCTTGTGTGACTGACTAAGCCTATCTGTGACAGGCAGATCTTTCCACAGGTGAGGTCGTCCCTGGTCGTTGTTCTGGGGAGTCCGTGGCTGCTGTCTTTGACCATATTGTGGCGCCTGTGCTCCAAGGTCTTGAACCACATGCTGTCGTGATGTTTCATGCCCGCCTGGAGGTCCTTCCTCCATCTGCCACGGTCCTCAGCAGCCACTTCCCAGTTGTCAGTGTCGATATTGAAGCTTGTCATATCCCTTTTTAATTGTGTCCTTGTAGTGGAGCTTTGGTCTTCCACTTGGTCTCCGAGCATTGGCAACCTGCCCATAAAGCACGTCTTTGGGGATACGCCCATTGTCCATCCTGTGTATATGTCCAAGCCAGCGGAGGCACTTCTGCTTGAGGATAGCAGGGATGCTAGGCATGTTGGTGATTTTGTCCTGCCAAGAAACTCCCTTATCTATGTCTGTCCTAATGTATTCAAAGATTCTCCTTCCACTGCCCTTGGAAGAGGAGCGTGCAAAGACTCGTGACCCTCTAAGAAAAACAAAGGGCCTTCTCACTGACGTACATGATATAACTCCAGAAGGAAATGGGATCTCTCCGTGCGGCATCATTATAGACTTCCTTCCTATTGGGAAGTTCAGTTTCCTGACCTTTCTCATAGATCTGAGATAACTCAGATCTCTGATTTTTCAATCAGACAAATGTGGCACTTTATGAATCATCAAGCAGCCTTCTTTTGGAAAGGGTGAAGATGTATAGGATAACTGCAAAAATCAAAGCTTTCCTCCACTTAATATTAAAAGTATCTTAAGCCAAATTATTAACTTGAAGAACTGAATACAAAGTAGGGAAGTTATGCTTAAGTGGAACAGCATTGGTGAGACCACAACTGGAGTTCTCTGCACAGTGGGGACAAGAGATTGCAGGCGTTGGAATCTTGAGCAAAAAAAAAGTGCTGGAGGAACTTAGCGTGTCAGGCAGCATCTGTAAACGCAAGTGGGCAGACATCATTTCAGGTCATGATACTTCTTCAAACTGATAGATCCCAACCTGAAATGTATCTGTTCACTTCCCTTCATAGATGCTGCCTGATCCTTTGAGTTCCTCCAGCACTTTGTGTTTTTCCTCAAATTTCCAGCATAAGGTTAACCCAAGTATGAAAAGGCCAACTGCCTCACCTGACTTGCATGCTTGTGTCGTGGTGCTGTTGTGAATGGGCAAACCTTAGTCACTGAAGTTTTAAAGAAACATAGGCTCTGTGCCAAGACATTTGTTAATATGCCTTTGTCTCAGCAACTGGCTCCAGCAGTTCTTGGATGTGTTACTTCCCTTCCTTATCTCTTTTGACCACAGAAGGTCTGGGGTTAAAGGGGAAGGGGCTGCTCATAGAGTGCAAGATTTCCCTAATGCATTTATGAAAATTATAGATCCTGGAATCTGTGGCCATTGTCTACTTGGAGAAGAAAATAATGGTTGTTTTTAAATCGACAGTTTAGGAAAAGCAGGTGGTATTATTGATCTCTGTTAAGTGGAAGTGCGAATTATTTTACATTAGATTTTTGCATATTTATCACAAGTTCAGTATAAATTAACAATGTTTACTTTTTTGTGTAGACACCAAGCATTCTGGGAGGAACATATTGCAATGACTAATTACAGATATTGTTCAAAAAATGATTGAAACGTATTTTATCGGCTACATTGGGAATGGAGGGCATTAGTTTAAACACTTTCCAGAAAATTTAGTGAATCCAATCCACTGGAATCCTTGGCAGAGACAGAGCAATTGCCTGGATTCCTGGACACCTTTAATAAATAAGTTCTACTGAGGATGACACACTGTTCTTTAATAAACAAGGTAATATATGTCACCTTTGATTCTACAGCTATGACAACCTTGAGCACCCAATATAAAACAACATTCTGTGGGTGGAAAATCAATTTGGCAGACGGGGTAAAATACTATTCCATAAAAGGAAAGAAAAAAGCTGCTGGAAAAATTGGAAATACACTGGGTCAGGCAAAATTCAGAGAGAGGAATAGTCATTCAGGTTGATAACCTTCAGAAATGCTTTGAAGTATTAACCCTTTCTCCGTCTACATACTTTACTGGGCCTGCTAAGTATTTCCAGCTCTTTTTTTATTTCCAAATCTCCACGTATATCAAATAGGCTTTTGTTTGCAACTTAAGTGTCAATTATCATGAGCTGTGAACAGTTGACCATACTACATTATCAGGCAGACAGGAAACATAACTCCCAAGGTTCACTAAGTTATGAAAGTAGAGTAATTGCAGTCCTTTTCCAAAGTCAGAGGCTTTCAGTTCTACCACTGCTCCCAGCTGTCTGAATTGCTGCCTGGATTTATATCAGAGTTCATTGAAAGCAGCTCGAGAAAGGCAATTGACTTCACTGTGACTAGACGAGCAAATATTAAATTGATAAAGGAAACACAACAACATTTTGTAACCATGGTTTTGTTTGTTGAGTAAGTTAAAAGCAAAACTTGGTACAACATCAACCAGCGAGCTGGATGGGTTCCAAAATAATCAACCCAGAACACACACAGGTTCACTAAATGGTTTATGCTGGATTAAAAAATGTGGATTGTTTCTATGCAACCTAACACATGGGAAGGGTTTGAGCAAAATCACACAGGTTCATCAGTCTTGCTGCGAGCGTGTGTATTTTGAATAAAGAAAGCTCGTATTTCATCATTCCCAACTGCTCCAATGCCAGCAGTGCCAATAAAACCCTAATGTGCAATTTTGTAAAGATTAATGGTGCTAAGAAGAGAAAACACGAGTGAACATATTTCTTCAGGCCATGAACCATCTTAGGTACCCATTAGTTTCCATTAAGGTTTAGTCATATGGGAAGGTGATTCCATTGAGAGTCTTTAGAATAAGTAATGGTCTTCACAAGAGGTGATCTGGGCCATTTTTCAGCACGTTAATGGCTTCCATTACAAAGGCAATTAAACTTTTAGATTTTGTTTTTAAGTCTGTACGCAATATCTGAAAGGAAGTAAGTACACTGAGAAACTGCTCATAAAGGCAGCTGAACAGAAACCTAGCATCTACCAAATCTATGATCTCTCCTACCACGAAGGACAGAAGCACAGGGGCCTCGAGAACACCATTTGTTTACTTTCCAGTCTCATCCCCATCTTCACTTAGAGTTAGATTGCTGTTCTTATGGCAGAACCAAAATTTGGGGACCCCCCCCCCCCCCCCCGTCTAACAGCACTGTGGGACTATTGTCTTCAGAAGGAATGCAGTGGTCCAAGAAGTTCGCTCACCACCATCTTCTCAGATGTTTAGGGATGGGTAATAAATGCTGGCTTGTTAATGATGCCGCCTGCATCCTGGCAATCAGTAAACATCATAAATCAAAATCAATAAGATGGATGTGTATTGCCTGACAGTGTTCAAAACTAAATTCCAACAATTGAAAGATAATTTGTGTGTCTGCATATATGGGTGGAGTAATAATCTGAGGCTTATGCCACTGTGAGCAACATTTAAATCTGATCTGCGGCATTAGGATGACCATCTCTCTCCACTCACCGGGCTGTCACAGCTAGATTAAAGCTGATGGATGAAAACTCAACCCATGTTCCAGAAGAAATAGCAAATGCCTGAGACAATCTCAGAACAATGGGAAAAGGGATGATGCATTTTAGCAAGGCTACCTTTCCACCATTGAGGGGAACAGGAAGAATTTAGCTGAGACCACCTCTGTCAAATCTGGATATGTTAACAGTTCTAAAACTCCTCCTCAATTTACTTGGCTGCCTGGACAGCACAAAGCCATTGTAGAAAGATTTAAAATTCAATGAGCGACTCCTAAAACCTTTCAGAACTACAAGAGTCCCCTTTGAAATGAATTAATCATAAAATAATTCAGCCTTCTGAAACGGTCAATGGTCGTCTCATTATCAAGTCGCCTAGAGCAACCATGTATCAAAAGCATTGAAAAAATGATGGGCAAGATTCAAGCTACTGGTCCTCAAAGATCGTTACGAAGGTTAAATGAACCTGCAGTTTTTTATTACACCAAAGTCATTGAGAATGATTCATGTGTTTATTATTGATCGTTGTTGTAATGATACACCAACAGTACATATGGAAAAGCAATATCAGACTAGCCAGACTTCCGTTAACATTCCTTACCAAGAAACTCATTTCTCAACCCTATGAATTCTAAATATCCCCAACTCTGACAAAAAAAAACAGGTTCTGATGGAAGTTGAAGTTGCAATGGCCAGGGCTACTGTCCATTTAGGACACACTTCATTAACACAATTACGTAAAAAGATCTTAAAATGGATGTGCATCATCCACCATAAAAGGCTTACTAGAGTGCCAGTGATTCTCTCGTGGGCTTGCTGACATTGGTGAAGATGAGGGAGGAGGGGAGGGGAAGGGTGTGGAGCAGTGGTTGGAGCCCTGATCAGGGCCTAGATGAGTTTACCTGGAGCGGGTGTCTTGGATAGAATATCGACTGGCTGAAGACCCACATTTTGTAGGAGGCCTGGTTGGCGTCATGGTAGAGAGTGGGTAATTGGTACCCTGAAAAGACAGATGGGGTTTGAAGGACAGGAGATGAGGAATGAAACTTGCCATAAAGACACAAAATGCAGGACTAAGTCAGCGAGTCAGGCAGCATTTCTGGAGAAAGTGGATCTGCAACATTTTGGGTCAGAACCTTAAGTGTCCCAACCCGAAACATCGCGTTTCAATGTTTTGCAGAGATGCTGCCTGACCCACTGAGTTACTCCTTGTGTTTTTTATTCAAGATTCCAACATCTGCAGTCCCTTGTGGCTTCGTGAGACTTACTATGAGTGTTCCTCCTTCAGTCTGAAGAAGGGTCTTGAGCCGAATCATCACCTATTCATTTTCTTCAGATACGCTGCCTGACCCGTTGAGTTACTCCTGCATTTTGTGCTACCATCAGTTCCTCGGAAATACCTGGTTTAATGTCTCCTGCCACACTGGAGTCATGCTCAATGAATTATATCATTTGGTATTCAGTCTATGTGAAAATCATATCAGCCGCAAGTTGCGTTTAGTTTTGTTTCATTTAGAAATACAGCACGAGTCCACGCCAACCAGCGATTCCCGCACATTAACAATATCCTACACACACCAAGGACAATTTTACATTTATACCAAGCCAATTAACCTACAAACCTGTACGTCTTTGGAGTGTGGGAGGAAACCAAAGATCTCAGAAAAAAACCCACGCAGGTCATGGGAAGAACATAAAAACTGCACAGATAAGCACCCGTGGTCATGATCAACCCCAACCATCTGATGCTGTAAGGCAGTAACTACCGCTGCACCACTGTGCCGCTCCGAATCACATCGACGTTTCTTCTTTTTTCCTGGTTGTATGACCCTGTGTGGAGTGCACCAACAACTAAGTACATAATCTTAACTCCAACATTCTTGTCTGAAATTCAGTTCTAACTAATTTTGGGATAACAATTTTCTTAAAATATTGGTGTGGATTTTGTCACCAGTTCCACACAGTCACCCTGGCAAATTTCAGGGCAGGTGCTGATGAGTTCGGGGATCTCTGAGAGGATACAGAAGGCCTGAACAAGCAGGCAGAGCACTGCCAACAATTTCCCTGCTGCTCTTTCCCTGAATCTGCCTTGCTGAGACCCCCAGTATTTATGTTGGAATCTGCATCTGGCTCCTGCACCAGATCTGGCCGTGAATGGGGAGAGTATGGCTGCCGGAGAGAGTAAGGCAAGTGAGCACTTTCAACTACATTTTTTAAATGAAAATATTTATTTGGTAAATTATGTTGACTATATTCGTCACTTGGGGAATGACCAATGTGCCGAATAAAAGACTCTTAACCAAGCTTTAGTACAACTTAATCTTTATTAGCACTCGATTACTTAAGCATGCATGCAAACCACTGACTTCTCATTTGATTTACTGTTCCAGCTTATCGCTTCTCACACTAACTCACAAGACTCATGGCTTGGACTCAAATACCACCCGAGTGAACAAATTGACCCGATTCAGTCTGCTGGTAGCTTGACAGTCTGAGTTTCAAACTAAGGGCCCACCTTTCATGTGGTTGCTCCCAGGTTGTTGCCGCCAATGTCTCAAATAGTTCTTTTGTATAATTTTTCCTTCAATTTTCTGAAGGAAGCCTTCACCAAACTCAAGGGTCTTGCTCTAACCCAAGGGTCTCATGACTTTGAAGTCAATTATTTTGTTGTCACTCATCTAAGGACTGAATAAACAAAGTATCATCTTTCCAATATCAAGCTAGAGAACTCTTAATTATAATTGTGCTTGTTCATATTTTCCTACTCGTCATGTAGTCCCTTTGCAAAATTCCTGACACCTTATCTTTTCTGCACCGTTTCCACAAGGTCACATCACATAGCCATAGTTATCTTCACTTATGCTTTCACCAGATGTCAATAATGTGACCTTTTTCTCTATGCTTCTTTGGTTTTGTTTTTGTGGTCCCAGCATTTCTCTCTGTTCCACTCTGTCTCTCGCACTCTATCTTTTGCTTTCTCTGTCTCTTTGTCTCTCCTGCCCTCTGTCTCCCGCTCTCTGTCTCTCGTACTCTCTCTCTGTCTCTGCCGCTCTCTGTCTCTGCCGCTCTCTGTCTCTCCTGCTCTGTCTCTCGTGCTCTTTGTCTCTTGTGCTCTCTCTCTATTGCGCTCTCTGTCGCACTTTGTAACAGCATCCTCCCATTTGTCTGACACAGAAAAGGAAAGCGTTGCATATAAAATGTGGAAATGAGTTTGGTCACCATGTTGCATTGTTCAAGTTTATTCGGCTACTCCTCCACCTGCAAGTAATTGTCAAGTTTTATATCACATCATTCTGCGCTCCAGTGACAAGGCCTTGAAAACTGTGCTGGGGCTAGGGTTGCCAACTGTCCCGCATTAGCCGGGACATCCTGTATTTTGGGCTAAATTGGATTATCCCGTACGGTACAGCCCTTGTCCATATTAAGCCATGGGGGGTACTGTAGGCCCGGACGCTGTAGGCCCCAACACTGTAGGCCCCAACACTGTCGGTCCGACAGTTTAGGTCCCGACACTCCAGGTTTCCGACATTTTAGCCCCGGACATTCTAGGTCTGGTGGTCCATGCACCGTCTAACGGAGGTTGCGTAGCAACCCGCCTCCTGGCCCAGGCAACCACCATTGGTAAACCGGGAGCATGTGGCCGCTGGCAGGGTGAGGTCACGTGGGGCGCGGGGCGGTGACGTCACCTTGTCCCGTATTTGGGAGTGAGATAGTTGGCACCCCTAGCTGGGGCCCAATCTCCAGTGTTGAAACCTGGTCTCCCTGCTGGGGCTGGTGACCGGTACAGGGTCTGGTCTCCATGCTGGGACACAGTCTCCTTGCTGGGACCAGATCTCTGATACTGGGGCCTGGTCTCCGGTCTCTGTGCTGGGGCCTATTCTCTATTCTGGGACCTAGTCTCCGTACTGAGGTCTGGTCTCTGTGCTGGGACCCGGACTCTGTGCTGGGACCCGGTCTCTGTGGTGGGACCTGGTCTCTGTGGTGGGCTCTGTTCTCCATGCTGGGACCTGGTCTCCGTGCTGGGGCCTATTCTCAATTCTGGGACCTGGCCTCTGTGCTGGGGCCCAGTCTCTGTGCTGGGACCTTGTCTCTGGTGCTGGGACCTCGTCCATGGTCCACGTACCTGGTCTCCATGCTGGGGCCCGGTCATATCTGGATCAATTGAACGTAAGAAAATCTGCCCCTGTAAGGTGTGGAGCACTATCCCAACTTTCCTCCTGGCCAAGATTAGTCAACTCATGTGAGACCATTCCGCGCCTGTGCAAGCTATGGTCAATGATCACTGAGCCATTGGGAGATGTTGCTTTAAATATTTTAAGGTTGGATACAAATTATGTGGCCCATGTCTCTGCCCAGTCCCTTGTTCCTACACTTATTGCTGCCCAATCCCCTGCCCCTGGCCATGTCCCTGCCCACTCCACTCCAAAGCCCCTAACCCCACTTGTCCTAGTCACAAGCTTCTAGCTGCAGGCAGCAAGGAGCATGGAGTGTGTAATACAGGAGGAGGAGGAGGAGTTCGCACGCTTACATTCATGGCCAGCATCTACGTAAAGGCTGCTGCAAGACGCATCCAATGCACATCACACATTTATCCCTTGTCATTTTCCTGACCACCCTTACACTATTAAAATTACTAGTATCGGGTCAATGACAGACAGAGGAAGGAAAGAAATGTATTTGAGTACAACTTTTCCATTTGGTCATCTTAACTTATTACATACACACTTACGAATTTGTTAAGCCACTTGCCAAGACATTGTACATTGTGTTGTCATTCACAGACTCCGTGACTTGCCCATTAATAATGGCTGCCTCTGAATTGCAGTGCCATTTACAATGTGATTCCTACTAATTAACACTTTGACAGTTGAACCCACCTTGTCAAATCATACTTCACTATTTCAAAACATACAGAAGTCTGGCACTTTTGCATCAAACTGCACCAAAGAACTCGACATGAATTATCAGATAAAATTTGAAATTGAGTCGTATGAGGAGGGAGTAGAATCGAAAGTTCCCGTGGAGCAAAAGTAACGGGGAAGGCCAATAGGTTATTTGGAATTATCTCTTAAGTGTTAAAAATAATCAAAGGGAAGTTGAAGAGCAAGTGGGAAAGAGAATAGGTTGCAGGGGTTCAGGGAAGAAAGGAGACGGAAATGGGACTGGTGAGATTGTTCCTCTTGAGCTAGTATTCACCTAATGGGTTGAAGGGCCATCTTCAGTGCCATACATTTTTATGAGTAAACCATCACTGTTGCACATTATGAGATGAATGTACATGGGGGCGTAGCAGAACTGGGGGGGGGGGGGGGATCAGTAACTACTGGATGATTAAAATGGAATTAATGTTTACAGCAAGAAGATGCATATGGAGGCAGGATGATTAGAAGTGAAAAGGGGCCTGGGTACATCTGGATTAGTGGCTCATTCAGATACACTCTGCAGCTTCACAGACGTTTTGTAATTTTACCGAGCAGAATTTCTTACTTATCAGTTTCATTTAATAAAGTGTTTTGTAAAAGCCAGTGGATGTGTGGATCTGTGTTGGAACAGAAGGGCATTATTGTGCAGGGAAACATCTTGCAAAACGAGTTCTAAAATTAAACGGAGGATACTAACATCAATTCCTTCTTCATATCACCGAATATGCTGAATTCTACATATTTCTCAGCTTCATTAAACTTGCAGAAGTTTATATTCCAGCACAGAGTACACTTTGGCCCTGCCAAAGTTTCAATAGAATTTTTAGACTCAGCTAAAATGGGATGATCCAGGAATTTCATCTGAACAAAAAAAAAATCGAGAACAAAGCATCCTTTACATAATGACTGCGAGGCTGGTAGAAATGAAGCAGAAATAATCCATTCATTGGAATCACTCTGCATAGAACAAGACTATTCATTCGTGGTGCCTGTCACAACTCTGAACGGTGCTGCAAAATATTCCTACCCAAGCACTAAAACATTCTCTCTGGGAGCCTACTATTGAATCTGCTTCCACTGCCTTTTTGAGGCAGCACATTTCAGATCATAACAGTTCTTTATGGCAAAGGAAATTTTCTTTTGCACATTACCTTAGATGTGCAAAGACTAATGCGTGTCCACTGCTTAACAGTATACTATTCACTTCATCACCCAATCTATTCCCCTCGTTATTTTATGCAACTCTATTCGATCATTCATCAGCCTCCTCAACTACTTCCACTGGCATTTTGTTCCATATACCCACAACCTTCTGTGTGGAAAAAGCTGCCCCTCGGGTTCCTATTAAACTTTTCTCCTCTCACCTTAAATCTATGTAGGTCTTCTGGTTCTTGATTTCCCTACTCTGGATAAAAAACATTGTGCATTCACCCAAACTATTCACCTCATAATTTTATACACCTCTCTCAGATCATCCCTCAGCCTCCTTGAGCTCGAAGGAATGAATACCCTGTGGATCAGGCCCGGCACATCCTTGTAAATCTTCTCCTCACCCCTTTCCAGCTTAATGGCATCTTTCTTCGAGCCGAAAGCCATCCTGTCAGCACAAATGTTATATCCTCACATACCTTTAATGAAACTCTCCATAACTTAAAGGCTCCACATGAAAATGTATACAGAATTTTTAAATCAAAAAGATTTCAAAATCAAATTTCCCTTTTATCAAGCATTGAGGTTTGCGGCAGATTTAGCTAAAGCCTGGTTACTCTCTGGACAGACAACATGTTCACATTAAATGCAGGAAAGTGACTCGTATTGGGAAATGTGTGGGGTTGAATATCCAGAGGGATGTAAAAACAGCCTGAAATCATATCATATCATATCATATATCATATCATATCATATATATACAGCCGGAAACAGGCCTTTTTGGCCCTCCAAATCCGTGCCGCCCAGCGATCCCCGTACATTAACACTATCCTACACCCACTAGGGACAATTTTTTTTTTTTTACATTTACCCAGTCAATTAACCTACATACCTGTACGTCTTTGGAGTGTGGGAGGAAACCGAAGATCTCGGAGAAAACCCACGCAGGTCACGGGGAGAACGTACAAACTCCTTACAGTGCAGCACCCGTAGTCAGGATCGAACCTGAGTCTCCGGCGCTGCATTCGTTGTAAAGCAGCAACTCTACCACTGCGCTACCGTGCCGCCCTTAGTTGCTTCACTCCAGTCTAAGCTCACATTCAAATTGCAAAACTCAAAAAGAAGGATCACCATCATAACGATGCCTTTAAGCTTGAAGAAAGATACCATTAAGCTGGAAAGGGTGAGGAGAAGATTTACAAGCCTGTTGCCAGGGCTCGAGGGCCTGAGCTGTAGGGTGACGGGGCAGGCTCGGACATTATCCTTAGAGCACAAGGAGGCTGAGGGATGATCTTGTAGAGGTGTATAAAATCACGAGGGGAATAGTTTGGGTGAATGCACAATGTTTTTTACCCAGAGTAGGAGAATCAAGAACCAGAAGACTTAGATTTAAGGTGAGAGGAGAAAGGTTTAATAGGAACCCGAGGGGCAACTTTATCACACAGAGGGTTGTGGGTACATGGAACAAAAATGCCAGAGGAAGTAGTTGAGACAGGTACAATACAACATTTAAAAGACACTTGGACAGATTCATGGATGGAAAAGGTTTAGTGAGACATGGGCCAAACACAAATAAATGGGACTAGCTTTGATGCGGCATCTTAGTTAGCATGGACGAGTTGGGCCAAAGGGCCCTTTTCCATGCAGTACGTTTCCCTGCTGCTATGACGATAAATAGCTGATTGAATTCCAGCTTAACTTCCTCGGCTTAGTGCTCTCTTCCTCTTTCCTTAAAATCAAGGGTCTGCTTTTCAAAGTAGCCGACTGTCACTTGTGATACTTCCACAAAAAAACAAACTCGCCACGTAAACAGGTTAGAACAATGTGGTTTTATTGATTCAGTGTCACAATTGTGCATGTTGTATCACATTATATTTTCTTCTTCTCCTCTGCACTTGTTTTCTGCTTCCTCCATGATCTGGTAGCTTTTTTAATTAACAGACTTTCTCATGCATTGCGATCTGGCGTTTCCTCTTTTGCCACAGAGACTCATTCTGTGCTTCCAAAACATAAAATATAATCATGCAGCTTCATTATTTGTGGAAACCTACTTTGACCTCAAAGAGGAGCTGGATAGGCGAGGTATTGGGTCGGGACTATCAGTCAGCAGACTATCGATTCCCTTCACAGATACTGCCTGACCCGCAGAGTTCCTTCAGCACTCTGTGTAGGAAGGAACTGCAGATGCTGATTTAAGCCGAAGATAAACACAAAATGCTGGAGTAACTCAGCGGGACAAACAGCATCTCTGGAAAGATGGAATGGGTGACGTCTCGGGTCGAGACCCTTCTACAGACTGACCTGTGTTTTGCTCAAGATTTCACCATCTGTGGTTCTTATATATTCTGCAGGCAAGAACCCTGTGATTTGAGGTGATAAAAGCTGCAAGTTCAACACTTCACCCAATCACTTGACTTTCTTAAAGCGGGAAAAGTACAAACACTTCAATGCACAAATATCATGAACGTGGGCCTAGAGTGTAACACATTGGTTGGTAACTCTTTAAGGGTTATAACATTGACCAACTGCTCTCTGAGTGTGCATAGTTTTAATGTGAAAATTACTAGAGGCTGAATCATTGGGCTGAACACAACATAGAGAAATGCCGCTGTCTATTGTAAGGCCTTCTATTTAACAAAGCACCTTTGTGGTTTAATAACCAGCTACTCACCAGTATATTAGAGAGTGCGATCCTGTTAAATGGTTTCTGCTCAGAAAAGCTAGTTTTTATTCCCAGTCTCCATGTTGGATAAGGGATAAGAATTGACCATGAGGCTCTCTGCTTCAGAGGTCCTCCAGGAACTATCCCTGGGGAACACAGTGCCTGTTCATCGGTAAAGAGAGGACTGCTTGGAACGAGAGAACAACTGTAAGGTACATATTACATGTGATAATTCATTACATTTGCCTCATTATTTTAATCAAGTAAGAATTCCATTATTGCACTGCCAGTACATATGACAATTAAAAACCCTTGACATTATATTTTATGTGATCTATTTTTAAATTGATAAATTGTTTCAATTGATTTTTGTCACATTCAAATGTTTCTTAATGTCAAATGTATTCAGAGATATTCTGAGCCCCCGACAGCAGATAAAGCATAAAGATAAAGATAAAGATAAAGCAGGTAAAGCTGCCTATCACGGTTTTCCCAGCTGTACTATTCAGGTGCATCTTCTACCATTTGTTCTACCATTAGTATTTCCCAGGAAGAGTAGTTGGAGAAGATTTGTGTGGAATATAAATGGCCCACTTGGGCCAAAAGGTCCACTTTGTTGTTCTGCTTTCTGTGACCATAAACAGTATTACTTCAGATCTTGTGGTACACTGGTCTGTGGGAGGCAGGGAGGGTGAATACAAAGTGCTGGAGTAACTCAGCATGTCAGGCAGCATCTCTGCAGATAAAAGATGGGTGACGTTTCGGGTCGGGACCCTTCTTGAGTCTGAGGAAGGGTCCTCACCCGAAACGTCACCCATCCTTTTTCTCCAGAGATATTGTCTGACCCGTGGAGTTACTCCAGCGCTGTGTGTCTATCTAGGCTGAATCCTGAAGGCAATCATGAACAACAGCGACCCAGAGGCAGCTGGGCAAATGGGCACAGCTGCAACAGGAGAGATGGTGTGCAGTGGTTGAGATGGGGGTGAGGTGGGACTGGGTGTGGAGTGTGTTAGAGACAGCTGGAGATGTAGAGACCCACTGGGCGGCCATCTTGGTCCTACCTGGGACCACGTCACATCCCTCTAAATCCCAGCATCTGAGAACCTGAGAACTTCCAGATGTGAAGTGATCATCAACGCCCACAGACGCACAACCTCTATTACGCAGAAAAACAAATTGTTCCTGATCTAATTACAAACGCAATCCTCTCTCGGCTTTCTTTCCGTCCACGTCACATGCAGTTTGATCACAGTTCATTAACATTCGTGGAAAAAAGATCAAAGATTCACTGTCTCAGTACTTTCAGAATTTATCATGAATGAATAGACCACAAAAACTGAAGGACGAATGTAATAGAATTTAAAAGATGTCTTTCAAAGAATAATTTATGTTAATCACGGCCTAATTTATTTATGACATACACGTAAGCCTTGTTAAACATAGCAACCGGTAAAGATCAAAGGTTCTCTGATGGACTCCATCGTTACAATGATTATGAACATAAAACTCTAATTGATGGTGCCCCTGACTTGGTGCTGAACCATATTGCCCCTACTGTGTAGTCCTCCAGCATCTGGTCAGAAGGTTATAGAGATATACTGAATGGAATTAGGCCCATTGGCCCCACGTTTACAAAGATGCACCCACCTACACGAGTCCTACCTACCTACCTTTGGCCCATATCCCTCTAAACCTTTCCTATCCATATAACCATCCAAATGTCTTTTAAATGTTGTGATCGTACCTGCCTCAACTACTTCCTCTGGCAGCATGTTCCGTATACCCACCACCCTTTGTGTGAAAAAGTTGCCCCTCAGGTTCCTATTAAATCGTTTTCCCCCTCACTTTGAACCTATGTCCGCTGGTTCTTGATTTCCCTAGTCTGGGTAAAGGACTCTGTGTATTTACCCAATCTATTTATCTCATAATCTTATACACCTCTGCAAGATCACTCCTCATCCTCCTGTGCTCGGGTGAACGGGTGCTGCCTGCCTGCTTGGAGTTTGAAATTCCTCCATGTGGTCGCATGGGTTTTCGGCGGGTGCTCCGGTTTCCTCCTGCATTCCACAACATGCGGGTTTGATGGTTGATTGGCTTCTGTAAATTGCCCCAAGTATGCAGGACGTAGAGCATGACATCAGAACTCAGGAAAGTTAGAAATCAAACATGTTTTGAGTTGCAGTGCAGAGGGAGGGCTGGAGGCAGGCAGGCAGGCAGGCAGGGGGAGTGTGTGAGAGAGCAGCGACCCAAGCAGACTGCATGTGCCAAGTGGTGGAGCTGCTGGCTGAGGGAGAGTGGGGCAGGTTTGGCCATCTCCGTGGATCTGCTGCAGCAGATGCAAACAAGGGGATCTGTTGATCGTCCTGAATTGTTAACTGTCTCTGTGCCAAGACGTTACCTCACTGGGTACTTGCAGCATTTTGTGATTTTGCTTTGGGTTTGTTTGTAGGATCTGCAGGTTTATTTTGCTTTTTTGATCTTTTTAAGTTACTAACATGATATGTTCTGACAGTCACACCTTCATTTATCTCTTCAGACACATGTTTAAATCCAATTGCTCAGGTAATACTTCACCAGGACGATGGGGAAGAAAGTTGTGGAGGTGGTCTCTATTCTCAGTTCTAAAAGTATTTTCATGTGATGAACACTGGAGCTTAACTCCAAGCTTGCTCGAGGGAAGCACTGAGTGGAAGCACTGATGATGGCACGGCGGCGCACTGGTAGAGTTGCTTCCTCACAGCGCCAGAGACCCGGGTTTGATCCTGACTACGGGTGCTGCCTGCTTGGAGTTTGTAATTTCTCCCTGTGATCTCGTGGGTTTTCTCCAGGTGCTCCGGTTTCCTCCCACATTCCAAAACATGCAGGTTTGTTGGTTACTTGGCCTCTGTAAATTGCCCCAGGTTTGCACAACACGGAGCTGGTGTATGGGCTGCATGGACTCGGTGGGCCAAAAGGCCTGTTTGCACACTGTATCTCTAAACTAAACTAAACTAATAAGATGGGCGGAGTCACAACGGACTCTAATCAGTTTGCTGTCATATACACCAGGGTGCAGTGAAATTTCTTGTTTGCACGAAGTTCATGGAGTAAACAGTACACATGATAATACTAGTTACAATAATGTAGGGAAATAACTGCAGATGCTGGTACAAATCGAAGGTATCACAAAATGCTGGAGTAACTCAGCGGGTCAGGCAGCATCTCTGGAGAGAAGGAATGGGTGACGTTTCGGGTCGAGACCCTTCTTCAGACTTCTGAAGAAGAAGGGTCTAGACCCAAAACATCACCCATTCCTTCTTTCCAGAGATGCTTCCTGACCCGCTGAGTTACTCCAGCATTTTGTGATACCTTCTAGTTACAATAATAATCATTTACAAAGTGCAACATTTCAAACAGTCCCCCTTGATTAAGGAACGTACAACCAGGTTCTGCAAAGTCAGCATGTTTATTGCCCCTGTAATGCACAATGTGTTTTTTGTATTCCTATCTAATTCAAAGGGATCTATTTGTACCTATTGTTTCATGGAATTGCATTCTGTTCTCTCTGATGAGGTCTTCCTTACGTTGGTCATGGTACAAAATTGGCCACATTTAACTGCATCATCCAGAGATTCCTGATAGCAGCATGCAAATTCTTGGCAAATGTGACAGGACTTTAGTACAATGAAGGACTTATGTGGCTAAACAAAATGAAAGACCCTAATCAGACAGAATAGCAACACAGCGTCAGAATGTTTCCCACACTCATTCCATGCTCCAACATAAAACGTACCTCAACAGCAAATCTCACTTTGTTTTCATGACTGAACGTTAACATTGCAAGTAAAGTGTAACAAATATTAGTTGTCGTTGACCCTTTGGGCAGGAAGGTGTTGTTTCCAAACTGACTTGTTTCCAAAGCAAGTTCCAATCCAGGTGGTGGGAGAGACTGCACAGAAGTTTACATCCTTCAGGAGAGAGGCTGCATTTATCGAGACCTGATCTACATGTTTAGGTCGTTTTCAAGGTGCCAAATGAAGACATTGGTCAATATTTTTTTACATCGGAATGGGAAGTTAATCTGCCATTCCCTCTCCAAGTTGGTTGTGAGAATTCAGTTAATTCGAGTTGGCTGCAGGTATCTACACTGTTGCAAGATTTTAAGTAGTTTGTCTCTTAGTTTCCCAAAATGCACAATGGGATAAGAGTACATTTGAGTCACTGAACATACCTTGAGACTTATTTACATGTCACTTGGGAGATGCAGCGAGGAAACAGGCCCTTCGGCCCCCCGAGTCCGTGCCGACCAGCGATCACTGACGGCATCCTACACAAGGAACAATTTACAATTCTTTACCGAAACCAATTAACCTACAAACCTGCCCGTCTTTAGAGTATGGGAGAAACCTGGAGCACCCGGAAAAAACCCATGTAGTCACAGGGAGAACGTACAAACTCTGTACAGACAGCACCCATGGTCTGGATTGAACCTGGGTCTCTGGTGCTGTAAGGCAGCAACTCAACCGCAGCGCCTATGTGCCGCCCAGACTTGGTCAACAGTACTGAAGAAGAGACCACTGCACACAGCAGGGTTCCCTCCAGTGATGCCCCCCCCCCCCTGCAGAGGATGTCAGTCCCACACTAACCAGCTCCTCTCCACACCACTTCACATCTCATCCCGCCCTGTCCCAGGCTGACTCAGGCAGTCAACAGCCCCTCCATGCTCACTGCACCCGGCGTTCAGGCCTCAGTTGAAAATAAAGTGACTGCAGACGATGGAAACCTAAAATTAAAAAAAGGAAAATGTCAGAAACGATCCATAGGCCAGGCAGTATCTGTGAGAAAAGAAACAGAGTTAATGTAACAGGCCAAGAACCCTTTATCTGAACTGCACAATGGAAGTTGCAGAGAAATTGAGAGAAGAGACACGGTGGCGCAGTGGTAGAGTTGCTGCCTTACAGCGAATGCAGCGCCGGAGACTCAGGTTCGATACTGACTACGGGTGCCGTCTGTACGGAGTTTGTACGTTCTCCCCGTGACCTGCGTGGGTTTTCTCCGAGATCTTCGGTTTCCTCCCACACTCCAAAGAGGTACAGGTATGTAGGTTAATTGACTGGGTAAATGTAAAAATTGTCCCTAGTGTGTGTAGGATAGTGTTAATGTGTGGGGATCGCTGGGCGGCACGGACTCGGTGGGCCGAAGGGCCCGTTTCCGCGCTGTACCTCTAAATCTAAATCTAAAAAAAAGAGTGTAGATTCATAGAGTCCTACAGCATTGAACCAACCCCTTTAGCCCAACTTGTCCATGATGAATACGTTGTCTAACTGAGCTAGTCCCACTTGCCTGTGCCTGGCCCCTACCCCTCCAAACCTTTCCTATTCAAGTGTCTTTTAAATGTCATGACTGTATCCACTTTTAGCACTTCCTCTGCAGCTTGTTTCAAATAGACCATGTCACAAAGGCCTCACTGAAGTCCATTCAGACTATGACTATGCCCCTGCCCACATAACCTTCGCAGTTACTTCTTCAAAAATTTCAATCCTATTCACGAGATGTGACTTGCCATGCACAAACCCATGCTCACTATACTGTACAATGATGCCTGTGCATGTGAGTCAGATTTCCAGCATCTGCAATTTCTTGCTTTTCCTCCCCAAACCATAGGTTGTTCCCGCAGTTTCCAGCAACTTTAATGCTTACTAGACCAAGTTGGGCCCAAACCTCCTGCATTGGTGAAGCACCCTCTCCTCCCCCCTCCCCCCTCCCCCCCTCTCCCCCTCCCCTCCCCCTTCCCCCTCCACTCCCCCTCCCCTCCCCTCCTCCTTCCTTCCCCCTCCCTCCCCCTCCCCCCTCCCCTCCCTTCCCCTCCCCCTCCTTCCCCTCCCCCACACTCCATCCCCCTCAACCCTCATCCTCACTCCTCCCCCTCCCTCCCTCCCCCACTCCCTCCACCCGCCTCCCTTCCTCTCCCCATCCCTCCCTAGGAGATAGATTCAAACTTTAAAATGTGAATAACTTAAAAAATATAACACCGATTTCAATGAAACTTCTTCCATTAGCACCAAAGGGACGACGGTGAGTAAGGTGGGCCTAGAATGGTTGCGCTATCGTGTACCGTTTTGGCTGTAATTCAGGAACAAACAAACAAACAGACATGAGTTTTAGTATATAGATAAAGGAGGCAATGACAAGACAGAGCTGTCTGTGTGGTTTTTATGTTCTCCCTGTGACAACGGGGATTCCTCCAGATGCACTGGTTTCGGAGATGTGCAGATTGGTAGATTAATTAACATGCCGAGAATTGCCAACAGTGTGTGGATGGGTGGTTGTGCAAAACTGTGTGCATGCTTTAAATCTAAACAGGAAACGGGTTGATTTTAATTCTGTATCTATAATGCAGCCTGGTGTTTATGCTGAGAAATGTAAACTGGGCTTAAAAACCTATTTCGAGGAAAGAATATGTTTTAAAGCAAAAGCATTGAACTCAGTTTCTGCAGAACATCCTCAAAGTCACTTTGAGTGATCCGACACGATGTGGCCGGTATTTTCTGCTGCAGCATGTGTTATGCATTTTTTCCATTTTTTGCCCCTTGAACGATATTTGATACGAGCGAGAAATATCGACGAGCAGGGAGGAAGGAATGGAATAAGGAGATCTCAATAACACCATCAGTACCAAAAGCGATATAAAAGCCTGTCATTCAAACGAGCAATATGCTCAGTTACGGAGTGCCTCTTTGTAAAAAAGGAATTGTTCAAAGACTTACAGAAGCCCAACATTTGATGGCTAAATCTGATCGATCATATTCGCTTCCCTAAATTTAGGCCACATCATGAATTGATATTGACCTTGGTGTTCCCAAATATGAATTTGTGCTACAATTTCCAGGCATTAAGGGTCACAGTTAATGGTATCATTACATTGAAACTAATGAGTTCAGCGCACTGGATTAATATTTTTTGCTTTTATGTTCGATTGCCGGTGCAAATAAGATATCGTCTTACATATATTAGCCGAGACGTATTGACCCCTGGAGGATCTGCCATTTAATCTACCATTACATTTCCAACCTTTGGTGTATGTTGGCAAGGCACTTTCTACCTCCTCTTCTTGGGTTTCTGGAGCATATCAAGGGGGGACTGGAAGAATATCCGAAAAATTCTTCCTGCTCTGCACCTCTTTCAGAAGCTGCAACCTCAGCTGAAAGAGACTGTGGATCTCTCTATGGGCTAACAAAGGTCAAAGATAAAGGCATGCAAAGAAAATGGATCACTTAAGAGACAATAACTGCTCAGGAGTTTCCAGTCAGAGAAGAAACAGTCCTTCCTCTATCCCCTGGTCTAGCACAAGCTCTTGGCTTCCTTCTTGGGGTTGCTGGAAGCTGGCCTGTTCTTCCAGCTGATCAGAAAGCCCCATCAATAAGCATTGACGATCCTGATTATTATAATGGTCTTCTCCCATTGATTCTGCCAAAGCCATGGGCCACATCTCTCTCCATCACCATTCTCCAAACTGTGGTGATTCTTGCTGACTTCCTAACTGATGGCGGGAGCCAATGCATGTTCACAAAACGCATGTCATGCACGTACCACAGCTAATGGGAAGCATTTGAGAACACATGTGCTAAAACAAATACCGGGGTATTAAGTGAGATAAGCTGAGGGGGTGATGGGATCGTCATTGGGGAACTTGTCAGTCGTGGAGGAGATTATTTATTTATTTATTCAGCTGGAAGTGCGCTTGGGCTGGAAATGTTCATTGGAAATGACGGAAGAAGCGAAAACCATAGAGTTTGTAATTGGAACAGTTGGGGGATTGAACAGCTGGGCTGGATTAGCACGGATGATGGGACAACACTGAGAGAGAGCTAATGAACGAGCTGCTGAAGGAACTCAGCAGGGCAGGCAGCATCTCCAGAGGGGAATGGACAGGCAACGTCTCGATTTGGGATGCTTCTTCATGAACTGAAACGTCACCTGCCCATTCCCTCCACAGACGCTGCCTGACCTGCTATGTTTCCTCCAGCACTTTGTTTTTTAACTCCAGATCCCCACATTTGTATCTCTCGTGTCTCCATTTTAAGAGAGAGCTTTCTCTTTTTGCTAAATACTTTGTGTTAAATACTAAATACTATTCCTTTTGCTGTTCCCAGAAAGATCTGACACGAACGATGGGAGTTTTTCTGCTTCATAAGAAAGGACGTTGTGAAAGTAATTCAAAGAAACCCTGAGGCGCAACAGTGGTGCAGGGGTAGAGTTGCTGCCTTGCAGCACAAGAGACCCGGGTTTAAATCTGACTACGGGTGCTGTCTGTACAGAGTTTGCATGTTCTCTCTGTGACCGTGTGGATTTTCTCCGGGTGTTCCGGTTTCCTCCCATGTTCCAAAAATGTGTGGGTTTATAGGGTAATTGGCATCTGTAACTTGTCCCCAGTGTTTAGGATAGAACTATCCTAAACTTTGCTGGGTGATTGCTGGTTGGCGTGGACTCAGTGGGCCGCTGGATCTCTGAACTGAACTGAATTAAAGAAGCATTGTAGGGGTGAGGTGAATGTGCAGCAGTTACTGCTTCTTCTGCGATTGTCCAGGATACTGATTGAGCATTGCCTGTGGCTAACGTTCGTGGCAGAGTTTGCACATTCTCACAGTGGACATGCATGGAATAAATTGCCGGGAAACAGGAGGGGACATGGGATTCGGAGCAATGCTATATTGGAGCCAGCATGGATGTGAAGGGTCTCCTCTGCTGTGATAAGATTGGAATTTGTAAATAGAAACATAGAAACATAGAAAATAGGTGCAGGAGGAGGCTATTTGGCCCTTCGAGCCAGCACCGCCATTCATTATGATCATGGCTGATCATCCACAATCAGTAACCTGTGCCTGCCTTCTCCCCATATCCCTTGATTCCACTAGCCCCCAGAGCTCTATCTAACTCTCTTTTAAATTCATTCAGCAAATTGGCCTCCACTGCCTTCTGTGGCAGAGAATTCCACTAATTCACAACTCTCTGGGTGAAAAAGTTTCATCTCACCTCAGTTTTAAATGGCCTCCCCTTTATTCTAAGACTGTGTCCCCTGGTTCTGGACTCGCCCAACATTGGGGACATTTTTCCTGCATCTAGCTTGTCTAGTCCTTTTATAATTTCATATGTCTCTATAAGATCCCCTCTCATCCTTCTAAACTCCAGTGAATACAAGCCCAATCTTTCCAATCTTTCCTCATATGACAGTCCCTCCATCCCAGGGATTAACCTCGTGAACCTTCGCAGCACTGCCTCAATAGCAAGGATGTCCTTCGTCAAATAAGGAGACCAAAACTGCACACAATACTCCAGATGTGGTCTCACCAGGGCCCTATACACTGCAGAAGGACTTTGTTGCTCGTGTACTCAAATCTTCTCGTTATGAAGGCCAGCATGCCATTAGCTTTCTTCACTGCCTTGTTTTACTCCTGTAAACCCCACCTTGATCTGTAGATCTGTACAGATCACCTTGTTTTACTCCTGTAGAAACCAAGGTAAAGATGTCAACACAATTAAATGGAGTGGTAAAGAAGGCATATCATATCATATATCATATATATACAGCGCGGAAACAGGCCGCATTTTCGGCCCACCAAGTCCGCGCCGCCCAGCGATCCCCGCACATTAACACTATCCTACACCCACTAGGGACAATTTTTTACATTTACCCAGTCAATTAACCTACATACCTGTACGTCTTTGGAGTGTGGGAGGAAACCGAAGATCTCGGAGAAAACCCACGCAGGTCACGGGGAGGACGTACAAACTCCTTACAGTGCAGCACCCGTAGTCAGGATCGAACCTGAGTCTCCGGCGCTGCATTCGCTGTAAAGCAGCAACTCTACCGCTGCGCTACCGTGCCGCCATGTTATGCTTGCCTTCATCAGTCAGGGCATTGTCTACAAGAGTCAGGAATTCATGTAGCAAATTTATGGGTCTTTGGTTTGACTACATTTGGAGTAAAGTGTGCAGTTCTGGTCACTCCATTACAGGAGGGATGTGGGGGGTTTGGAGAAGGTGTAGAATAGCTTTACCAGAATACTTACTGCCTGGCTTAGAGGTGCTAACTATAAGGAAAGGTTGGACAAACTTAGATTGTTTTTTCAGGAACATCAGAGACTGAAGGGAGATCTGATAGAAGTTTATAAAATGATGAGAGGCATAGATAGGCTAGATAGTCAGAACTTTTTTCCCAGGATGGGAATGTCAAAGACTAGAGGGCATAGCTTTAAGGTGATAGAAGCAAAGCTTTAAGGAGATGTGCATGTTAAGGAGTTTTTTGCACAGAGAGTGGTGGGTGCCTGGAATGCATGGTGGTGGCAGATACGATAGAGACATTTAAGAGGCTTTTATAAAGTCAATAGATTATCAGGGAATTGAGGGATATGAATCATGTGCAGGAAAAGGAGATGAATTTAACTTGGCCTTATGTTTGGTACAGACATTGTGGGTCAAAGGACCTATTCCTGTGCAGGTTTAATGCTGTTCTTTATTCAAGAATTAAAAACAATACCAAAATAACATGCTTAGGATGATAGTGAATGTGCAGCAAAATGCTGCTGGTTTGTAAACTGTCTTCACAAAATGAAGTCTGCAGTTGACCTGAATGCAGGAGAATGGCAGTGAAAGGGCAAATGATTTTACACTTACTTGTTGAACAAGGGGGAAGCAGTCAAGATTCAACCACACTGGAGACACATCTCGGCCAGAATAGGCATGCATGACGCAAGTGAGAATTTCATGTTCTATAACTGGTGCAAATTACATTAAAAACTCTTGACTCTTGGAAGAAAATAACTTTTCAAGGCAAAAATTAACTCCTCTCTGTGTCCCCATCAGAACTCGTCAGCACAGTCTGGGCGTTGCTTTGGTTCTCTGCTTTGGGATTGACATTACCTTATCTAAATCCTCAGGAGAAACTCCAGTGACCACAGGCAGCCATCCACATGCACACTGAGGAACCAAATACTATTTAACTCTTTGTTAAGAAAATTGCAAAATAGGTTTGACTTGTGCTTGGGCTCTGGGAGATTTAGCTACATTGTCATGGTGTGCCTTGATGAACTTTGACCCCAAGCTCAACTTCTGTCTTTCCCTATTACCAGGGTCAGTTAAACCATCTTTGCAACAGCCTTGCAATTTGCAGCTGAAAGGCTCATGCATGCCCTTTATCTCCAAGTTCCCAGCCAGCCTAGAATAAACTGCACACCTGAGCTCATTGAAAGTGACTATCCCAACCCTCTCTGGCCAAATTTCCACCAGTTCAACCCCACAGACAGCTCCCTCCATGATCTCACTCCTCACTCCCACTAGAATGTTCACCAGTTGTGAAATCATTATCTTCTTCTCACTCTGGGGGTCCCCCAGTCTCTGCAACACAAAAAGCTGGAGTAACTCAGCGGGACAGGCAGCATCTCTGGAGAGAAGGAATGGGTGACGTTTCGGGTCGAGACCCTTCTTCAGACTGGACCCAAAAGGTCACCCATTCCTTCTCTCTAGAGATGCTGCCTGTCCCGCTGAGTTACTCCAGCTTTTTGTGTCTATCTTCAGTTTAAACCAGCATCTGTAGTTGTTTCCTACATTCTTTACATCAGGTGCCATGTCTTCAGTCATCCTGACCCCCAAACTTCTCCCCCTCCTCTTTCATCTTCCCTAATATCTCACTTGACTCCATTGAACTCTGTTCTTGAGTTTTCCTAAGTATCGGAATTGTACAGGTTGGTTCCATATTTACCCACCGTGAGTGGCCTTTACAAGTTATTGAAGAGGTGATTGATTCGGTAAAAAAAGACCTAGATATTCCATCCATTCTATTTTCACCCAGAGGGTTGTGATTTTGTGGTTTTCACCCAGAGGGTTGTGAATATGTGGAATTCTCTGCCTCAGAAGGCAGCGGAGGCCGATTCACTGGATGCATTCAAAAGAGAGTTAGATAGAGCTCTTACGGCTAGCAGAATCAAAGGATATGGGGAGAAGGCAGGAATGGGGTACTGATTGTGAATGATCAGCCATGATCACATTGAATTGCGGTGCTGGCTCGAAGGGCCGAATGGCCTACTCCTGCACTTAATGTATGTATCTATGTTTATGTATCTCGCCCAAGGCTCTCAGCTCCCTCTGGTGGCAACAATTGGTTTTGACTTTGCTTGGCCTCCTGCACAAGATCAAATGAAAGAACTGATAAATTCCACTAAACTCCACACATCATAATGAGAGAGCATATAATTAACAGAATTAGTGTGGGAAAATGATCATAATGTAAGCATTAAAATGCAAGAATTAATCAGGCAATTAATGTTTTATGTATTTCAGAGACAGCAAAAATCTTGCTGGAAATAAACATATTCTGTGGAGTTATCCCAACTGTACAATAATGACCTTCGATGGTACAGTTACAGAGAGGGGAATAACTAAAGTAAATGATCCTTGATTTTGTTGGCGGAGGCAGTGTGAGGTGCAGGGGGGGATATTCCTGGCTTCTGTTTCGTGCAGTATTAACACTGGCAGTCTGGGCACGGGTACCATTTCACAGCCCTTTTCACAAATCGTTTCCTTCATCGAACGTTTCATTTGCAATAGACAATAGACAATAGACAATAGGTGCAGGAGTAGGCCTTTCAGCCCTTCGAGCCAGCACCGCCATTCAATGCGATCATGGCTGATCACTCTCAATCAGTACCCCGTTCCTGCCTTCTCCCCATACCCCCTCACTCTGCTATCCTTAAGAGCTCTATCCAGCTCTCTCTTGAAAGCATCCAACGAACTGGCCTCCACTGCCTTCTGAGGCAGAGAATTCCACACCTTCACCACTCTCTGACTGAAAAAGTTCTTCCTCATCTCCGTTCTAAATGGCCTACCCCTTATTCTTAAACTGTGGCCCCTTGTTCTGGACTCCCCCAACATTGGGAACATGTTTCCTGCCTCTAATGTGTCCAATCCCCTAATTATCTTATATGTTTCAATAAGATCCCCCCTCATCCTTCTAAATTCCAGTGTATACAAGCCTAATTGCTCCAGCCTTTCAACATACGACAGTCCCGCCATTCCGGGAATCAACCTAGTGAACCTACGCTGCATGCCCTCAATAGCAAGAATATCCTTCCTCAAATTTGGAGACCAAAACTGCACACAGTACTCCAGGTGCGGTCTCACCAGGGCCCGGTACAACTGTAGAAGGACCTCTTTGCTCCTATACTCAACTCCTCTTGTTACGAAGGCCAACATTCCATTGGCTTTCTTCACTGCCTGCTGTACCTGCATGCTTCCTTTCAGTGACTGATGCACTAGGACACCCAGATCTCGTTGAACATCCCCTCTAGATGTTTGTTTCCTCTGGGTGTCAACTGCACATGCATTGGAAACATGGTCGGTTGAGATTTTGCTCTTTAGATGCAGAGAGGTTTATTTTCCCCGTGTGAATGTTGGAAGCTTGCTCGGGATTGCCTGGGATTTGGTGGATGGCCTGGCATCTCCAGCAGTCAATCAGTACACAGGCTGCAGATCAGGCAGCGGCTGCTGTTGGAGGTCCAGAATCCATGATTCTGGGCACTGATCCCTCATCAGAAATGGAAAAGTGACAAGACAAGTCTGCTGTTCTTTTTCCTGCCTCTAATTGCTGGCTTTTCAAGTTGTTGTTAGCTTAACAGCTTCATAGACACCTCTGCACCCTCCAACACACACTCACTCTGTTCCTTCCACCCTCCCCACTCTCTGCAACTTGTTAACTTTGAGCAGTATAGATGTTGTAACTGGAATAACATACGTAGAATTGTGCTTTCGAAGAAAGGTGGAGGTGGATGAATTTGCTTGTGTGAAGAATCTGAGGGGAAAACCCAGAGCGTCGACCCTGTTTCTCCCCCTGTTGTTGCCCCATCTACTGAGTGCTTCACTCCACCACAGCTTATTTTCATTCATCTGATGTGGAGACCAGTAGCCCAGTGTACTCTCATTCGGAACCAGCAAAGTCACGCATGCAATCACAAATGTGATAAATAGTGGAATGTTGTTTTCACATGGCCAGTGAAGTCATACCTACCAGCGGCAAAATGCCATTTTCCCATACAATGGATGTTTTCATTTAATCTGTGTACTCAACGTGTTCATCTTGTGAAGGAAGCTGTGGTATGTTGCAGGACGGCGTCATTGGGGTTTGCAAAACATTCCAATGTATTTAAATGGGATCATCCTAACTGTGAGAAGAGCAGATTTGGAGCTCCATTCTATTCCTCAGACTGGGGCATGTGCTATCGTATTGCAGACTTTTGTTGTCTTATTTATGTAAACTATCCTTCCACGTCCATGATGGATTGAGAGAGCCAGTAGATTAATTCATTGATGGGTTTGTCCTGTGATGAATCCTTGTGGTAGGGAAGACATATCATTTGGAACACCCTTATTCATCAATGGAACATCATGTCTCCTTTCGATGTGGATGGAGGTTATGTTGTCCCTTCGAGACCTTGCTAGCTCACTGAGTGGCTGATGGCTTCTTGATGATGATGATGATCTCTCCCAGTTTCGCAGGTCCAAGTTCTTGATGCCTGTTGCTAATCCATTTTGACATAAAATAGGAGCAAGGACAATTTGGATAGGTACATGGATAAGAAAGATTTCGAGGGACATGACCAAAACGTGGGCAAATAGGACTAGCTGAGATGGGGCATCTTGGTCAGTATGGACGAGTTGGGCCAAAGGGCCTGTTTTCATGATGTATGACCCTATGAGGAGCATCAGGCCAACTAATCCCTTTGCTTGATTTGCCATTTCATATGATCAAGGTTGAGCTGATCTTGACAATATAAAACATTGAAGAAGCACCAAGAGAAATTATTGAATTTGTCTTGGGTAAACGAGAATAGGCAACAAAAATACAAGCATTGTTCATTAAAACACCATTACTTTATTTTAATTAGGGGTACACAAAAACATACATTGAAATTATTCCTGTGAAAAACAGTCATTATTTTACAAATGTATATCATGGTCCTAGTGGTACTTTATAACTTGGGTTCAGCAATTATATCTTTCCACAGTTAGGACTTTATATAATCAGAGGGATAAGAAGTGATTTTGTATTTTGACTGTAGATACTTGAAGCACAAAAAAACATTACATTTTACATTTATTTTGATAATAGAATTCCTGAAAAGTACGTCATTTTTTTCCCTTTTTATTTCGGGATGGTAGCCCGGCTATTTAAATAAATGGAAGATGTATTTGGGATTATTTAAACGATCAGAAATAATTTTCTTTATGGAGAAAATGACCCATAGAAATTGTATTCAGGACGTGTTTGTGAGATTCACTATTCAAGGGGACAAGTGAAATTTGCAATAGTAAACTTGGTAAGGACCCCTCGTGTTTTTGTATTTACATTGTTGTTGTTCTATCCTAAAGAGAATTAACATCTGGTAGATTTTTTAAAATACAGCACCCTGAAATTGCTAATCAATGGCAAGAAACAATTTATGCTTTCGCAAAATACACCTCCCTTTCCGCAAAAGACCACATAAATGTGGAGCTCTGTGTTTCAAAGGTAAATCTCCGCCCCCCCCCCTTCCCCCACATCTAGACGTTCAGCTTATACAATTGATAGTTAAACATGAAACCTCTGTACATGAAACCTTAAAGAACAACTGGTCAGTCTGTTGTCATGGCAAACCATCCCCATCATGGTGAACGAAACATGGACAATATACTCTGATGTCTGTGCAGGCGTAATGATGTGCATACAAGGCCCACTCCTGCCCTTTGGGCAACGTATATAAAGCTATGAGCCTAAAAGCAATAGCAACCTATGTTATTCATTGTCAAAATTATCTTTGGTGTTTAAACTGTGTGGAGCAAAACCCATGTAAGATGAGAGAGCTTTCCTAGCGAGGCTCATATAACCCAATAACTCGAATGCGAGCCAAATTATTGATGTTGCTGTACATTATGAACCTTTATTGTTTTGCAGCTGATTTGGTGACTTAGTGCTGTTGCTGTGCTCTCTTCTTTCTCTGAAGGCCTCTGAAGGTGTGTGGTCTCAACTTCATCTCAACAAATTCAATCGAATGCTCATGGCCCTTCCAATGGTACCAGTTGATGCCCTGTTGAAAAAGAATGACGTGAAAATTGATACAAGAATAACATGTCTTGTAATATATTGCAACACGAATCTAACAAGTCCATAAGACATAGAAGCAGAATTAGGCCATTCAGGCCATTGACTCTACTCCACCATTCTATCATGGTTGATCTATTTTTCCCTCTCAACCCCATTCTCCGGCTTTCTCCCCATAACCTTTGATGCCCTTCGTAATCAAGAACATATCAATCTCTACCTAAAAAATACCTAATGACTACCTAACCATTGGCAATAAATTCCACAGATTCACCACCCTCTGGCCAAGGAAATTCTTCCTCTTCTCCATTTTGAATTAGTCATTAAGTAGTCTACAATAAAAAGTTGTATTAAACATTTAAGGGTCCGGAAGCATTGATAAAATCAGGACCAAGTTCAATAATTCATAGACCATCTTTGTTCTTCTAAAAATACAGTAAACGTAGTTGACTGATCAAATGGGACCCAAAAAAGATCAGGTAACTCCAGGTAGAGGGGGCTTTGGGAACTGTAACCGAGGAATTTCTCTCCTGTGGTTTTCTTAGGGCTCTGAAATCCATTAGAGTGAAGATGATGCTGGTGCTAACGTAAGCACTGTAGTGGGAGATGTTGCACATGGACAGGGAAGGTTTAGAGGGACATGGACCAAATGCGAGCATGTGGGACTCGTGTGGATGGGCATCTTGGTTGGCTTGGGCAAGTTGGACCAAAGGACCCATTTCCATTCCGTCTGACCCTACGACTCTTATGTTGGTGATTTCTCACTTGTGCAAAATAGAATGAGGAGTTGACACATGGAAGTAACTGATCTAATTTTCAAATGGACATGAATTTAAAAACATGTTCTGATTGCTTTCTGCAAGGTTTGCACACATAAAAATGATGCAAAACCTTTTATTTCAATATTAGGTGTCATCAAATGGAAGGAAGGTCAAACATGGTGGGTGACTGGTGGGTAAGGCAAAGCAGCGCCTTTACCACCTTAGACAGCTGAGGAAATTCAGAGTGTCTCTGAGGATCCTTCATTGCTTCTACTCTGGGGCTGTAGAGAGCATCCTGTCCGGCAACATTACAGTCTGGTTTGGGAACAGCTCTGCCCAGGACAGGATGGCCCTGCAGAGAGTATTGCGTTCGGCAGAACGCACCATGGGAACTACACTCGCCCCCCTGCAGGACCTATACATCAGGAGGTGCAGATCCAGAGCAAGTAAGATTATGAGGGACCCCTGCCACCCCAGTAACGGACTGTTCCAGATGCTACGCTGTGAAAACGGAGAGGATGAGACGGAGTTTCTTCCCACAGGCCATCAGGACTGTTAACGTTTATAACTCCAGGGACTAAATTTTGTCTTCTCTATATTAACTTTATTAACTTTATTTATATGCTGTAACTGTAATTCTTTTTTGTGCACAATCCGCAGGCATTGCCACTTTCATTTCACTTCACATCGTGTATGTGCATGTGACAAATAAACTTGACTTGACTTGACTTGACAGCATGTGGTGCTGTCTTTACCATGGGCTTCTCATCCATGTTGGCTTTGATTTGGTAAGGAGCTGAACCATGCATAGATTACAGTGTGGATTGCCCTGTTGCTTCATCAGCAATTGTTCTACAGGTTTAGGTTTATTATTGTCAAATGGACCAAGGTACAGTAAAAGCTTTCTTTTGCATGCTATCCAATCAAATCAGATAATCAGATCATTATAGATAAATACATTCAAGGCAAATGCAAGTACAATAGGTAGAGCAAAAGGGAAGATGCAGAGTGCAGAATATAGTTCTCAGCTTTGTGGTGCGCCAATTCCAGAGACAAAGTCCCATGTCCCTCATGGGGTAGAGGTGAATACTGGCGCTAGGAACGATGGACGGCATCATGCCATGTCTGTTCATTTATCAATTGTTAACTTGACGTACCTGGCTGTGCTTTTGAACTCCATATCTCCCATTCAGATTGACCCGGTGGCAGTTCTTGTACCACCAGGCTCCCTTGTAAGACAGAGCACAGTTGGTCACAGCTACGTCATTGTCTCTGTCCCTTGTGGAGAATGGCCGATCCTGGTGGTAGGTTAGAGAATCACCTGAGAGGGAAAACAGAGAACCTGAATGTTCACGACATCTTGCAAATTTGTCATCCAATGGAGAGTGCATCCCAACATGCATTACTTATAGCTTGTCTTAAATGAGCACTGAAACGGACTGGGAGATGGTCTGGCTGGGGAATGATTTAGTGCTACCTCTATCTTTATCATCACCTTTAGACCATTTCAGTTTTACCTGCTGTCCCGCTGTATGCTCCAATGTGCAATTTGTAGCGGCTTTTTGCGTTCGAAATAATGAATTTGTCGTAGACTGCGTAGGCAGTGTCCCCTTCATCCTGGAGGTCAACACGGAGTTGATAGCGTCCCTCTGAGGTAATCTTGTGAAGGTTCTCCAGGCCTGAGAGACACACAGTATACCATGATTGTACATGTAACCAAGGCCATTCTGATTCCCTCAATCCAACAAAAGCTAATACTATCGACAATGGAATCCGACAATTTATTGAAAATAGGCACATGGCTATGCAAGAATGGAGGGGCGTGGACCATCTGTAGGCAGATGGTGTTAGTTTATCTTAATATTATGTTTGACATAGACATTGTGGGCTGAAGGGGCTATTCCTGAACCGCACTTTTCTACACACTGAGTGGTAGGTGCCTCGAATGCGCTGCTAGGGGTGGTGGTGGAGGCAGATACTTCAGTGGCGATTAAGACCCTTTTGGAAAGGCACATGGATATGCAGGGAATGGAGGGATATGAATTATGTGCAGGCAGAAAAGAGTTTGTATTTAGTATCATGTTTGGCACACACATTGTGGGCCGAAAGGTCTGTTCCTGTGCTATACAGTTTTATGTTCTCTGCTCTGACAGTTGTCAGTTTACTTTCCTTACAGTGACCGATTGATCAATGAGTCATGAAAAGGAAAGATCACTACAGCGTGGTCAGATGTGATGTACACATCGGTTAGAACTTAAACCATGGCTTACCAAATGGTAAGGAAGGAAGCCATTCAGGTCATCATGCCTATGCCAGCTCTCAGAACAATCCCACTAATCCTATTCCCCACTTATTTCTGTGCATCCCGTTCTTTCATGTGCCCATCAAGACGGTGTCAAAACGCACTCTGGGGAACTTACAGAGCCCAATTAACCTGCCACCATCCGTGTCTTTGGGATGTGGGAGGAAACTGGAGCCTTCTGGGGAAATTGGAGCGCGTAGGGGAAATTGGAGCGCACGGGGGAAATTGGAGCGAGCGGGGGAAATTGGAGCGCACGGGGGGGAACCCATGCTGTCACAGAGAGAATATCGCAAACTCCACTCATCATTCAGGATTGAACCCGGGTCTCTGGAGCTGTAGGATGGCAGTGCAAACCACTTTGCCAATATGCTCCCCAAACACAGAGGTCAAACCCATGGAGACATTGTGTGTTTGATATTCATCGCACCGTAAACATTGGCAATTGAGAACAGATAAGGCAAAGGCAGCTGGTTGTGAGTTGTCAGACTCAGCAGGATGAGTTCAGAGCTGTAGGATCCACTATTTCATGAATCATGGTTGATCTGATCTTGGCCCAATTATCCTTTGATTCCCTTACAGTCGAAAAGTGGTTCATTTCAACCTTGATCTTATTGGTGATGAAACCTCACAAATTTCTGGTAGAGAGGATGGAGAAAGATTGGCTGGAGAACAAAAGCATCCTCTTCAGGTAGACACAAAATGTTGGAGTAACTCAGCGGGACAGGCAGTATCTCTGGAGAGAAGGAATGGGTGACGTTTCGGATCAAGACCCTTCTTCCACTTCCTCTTAAATTCCTCCTCATCTCTAATCCTTCTCTGATACCAGAGACCCGGGTTCAATCCTGACCTCAGGTGCTATTTGTGTGGAGTTTGCATGTTCTCTCTTTGACTGCATGGGTTCCCTCCTGGTGCTCCGGTTTCCTCCAACAACCTAAACGCGAGCGGGTTTGTAGTTTAATTGGCCTCAATAAATTGCCCCTAATATGTAGCCAGTGGATGGGGACAAGAGGGATATAAGAATGCAAGCAGTGGAACTGGTAGGATGACTATGGTGGAGGAGGAGGGAAAGAGAGGGGAGGGGTGTGAATGCAAGAGTTACTTGAAATGAGAGAAATCAACACTTATACCACTGTGTTGTAAGCTGCCCAAGCGAAATAGGAGGTGCTGCTCCTCCAATTTGCATGTGGCCTCACTCTGACAGTGGAGGAGGCCCAGGACAGAAAGGTCAGTGTGGGAGTGGGAAGTGGAGTTAAAATGTTTGGCAACTGAGAGATCACATAGGCCAAGGCGGGCTGGGGGTGAGAGTTCAGCGAAACGATCGCCACAGTCTCGACATAAAATACACATTGCATCCAGTGAAGCAAATTACATCAGTTAATATTCTCCTTTAAAACACGGGGGAAAAGATCTGATGGTTTACACAGTGTTGACACTGTGACACTTACCCAACCACAACTCGCCCGAAGGATTACCAAACCCAGCAGTGTAGTTCTTCCAGTTCCTGAAGAAATCCACCTGGCCACTCTCCCGTCTCTGGAACACCTGGAATTTATTTTTTACTCAGTCAGCTTCGATTTTTTATTGAGGTCACACGAGTAACAATCATTACTTGTGTAAGTTGTGTAAGAGAGAGTGAATGAGTTGCTCATGTTACAGAGACAACATCATAATGCACAGTAGTTAGGTTTAGTTTTATTATTTGTAGGTGTTAGCTCTTCCAAATTATGGATCACAGCCTTGATGTTTGGGATATTTGGGACATTAGGCAAAGTGACTTGAGGGGGATTGGGGGGCATACACCCTGTCGGAATGCAAGACGTTCACGATATTAATGGGTCAGATGTCACTGAATTGGTATCACATCATGGCCTCTGTGCCTCACCCCACTGCCCCTATCTCCCATCCTCCCTCCTCAGGGTCATCAGCTGCAGTTCCCTCCACTTGCCCTAGTCCGAGTGCTGCCATGGTCACGCTGTGTGTGGCCTGAGTAGTGACCAAATCCCCGAATGCCCCTGACTTTCCTTGGCAACCAGAAAAGCTAGCGAGGAGGAGGGGTGAGGGACAGGCAAAAGATCTAGTGATCGAGTTATTAACTGCAAAAGATCTGGTGATTTTCAATCACCTTGTTTCTGATGTTTTGAGACATTCACACCCTATGGGTAGGTTAATTGACCACAGTAAATTAGCCCAAGTGTGCGGGGGAGTGGTCAAATGTGGGGGAGTTTGTTGGAAATGTGTGAAAAATAAAATGGGATGGTGTGCTTCTGTGGAATGGGCTGGTCTAGATGTGACCTCAAGGACTCTATGGTCTGAAGGGCCTTTTTCTTTGGAAGGAGGAATGGCTAACGTGTCAGATCAAAGAAGGGACTCGACTTGATGTGTTGTCGGTCCGTTCCCTCAGAGATGCTGCCTGACCAGCTGAGTTCCTCCAGTGCCTTCAGGTTTGCTTACAAAATTCTTAAGGGGTTGGACAGGCTAGATGCAGGAAGATTGTTCCCGATGTTGGGGAAGTCCAGAACAAGGGGTCACAGTTTAAGGATAAGGGGGAAGTCTTTTAGGACCGAGATGAGAATTTTTTTTTCACACAGAGAGTGGTGAAACTGTGGAATTCTCTGCCACGGAAGGTAGTTGAGGCCAGTTCATTGGCTATATTTAAGAGGGAGTTAGATGTGGCCGTTGTGGCTAAAGGGATCAGGGGGTATGGAGAGAAGGCAGGTACGGGATACTGAGTTGGATGATCAGCCATGATCATATTGAATGGCCTACTCCTGCACCTATTTTCTATGTTTCTATGTTTCTATGTTAAGACTAAGTTGTTCTTTGATTTGCATCATTTGACTGTAGTTTGAAGTACAGACAAAAGGCAAATTTTATCCCATTGGCTATTGGAACAAAGAGATCAGTAACTTTTGCCATGCAAACTATCAGCCGAAGGAGTTTCACCTCCATGGTCTCCTCCGTCTGCACTTACCATCCATCCGCCCCCATCCGTGGTCATATCACAGTACACTTGAAGTGGCTGAGACCGATTTCCATTCAAGAAAATGGTTTGGACTCCAGAACTGGTCTCGCCATTCAGCAAGGTCTGGGAGCAATCCTTGGGAAAGGGGTACAGGAAACCAACTGCAAAAAACAGGACAAAGCAGATCTCAGTAAGAGTAATCCTAAAATCAGTCAAAAAGACAACAAAAAAAAATCAAATAATTAGGCCGATGCATCGTCAGATCTGAGATATTTCAAGGCACAGAATGCTGGAGTAACTCAGCGGGTCAGGCAGCACCTCTGGAGAACATGGATGGGTGACATTTCGGGTCCATGGAATAGAGACCCAGTCTACTCGATCACTCTATAGCTCAGACCCTCTAGTCCTGGCAACATCCTTGTAAATCTTCTCTGTGTGCTTTCCAGGTTGACAAAATCTTTCCTATAACACGGTGCCCAGAACTGAACACAATACTCTAAATGTGGCCTCACCAACGTCTTGTACAACGGCAACATGACCTCCCAACTTCTCTACTCAATATGTGTAGGAAAGAACTGCAGATGCTGGCTTTAGATTGAAGATAGACACAAAATGCTGGAGTAATTCAGCGGGACAGGCAGCATCTCTGGGGAGAAGGGATGGGTTCCTTCTCTCCAGAGATGCTGCCTGTCCCACTGAGTTGCTCCAGCATTTTGTGTTTATCTTCTACACTTAATACCCCTGACTGAAATAGGTCAGAGTTGGAATTAAGAGAAAAAAGGTCTGCCTTCCTTATGCCCACTGTGATAAATGTTGAGACATTAACGGGGGTATTTGATGTTTTCTGCTCGTACCTGTACTGAAGGTGGTCTCGACGACGTTGCTGTGTTCTGAGCCGGCGTAGGCTTGGAGCATCACTCTGTAACTCACTGACGGGGACAACTCCAGCAGGTTGTACGAGCTCTCTGCAGCTCCAAAATACTCAAGCTTCTGTTCAAGCATCAAAGTAGAAACAAGGATTTCTTGTCAGTGCGGATGAGAATTATGTAATATTTATATCCAAACTCAAGAGTGGCAACAATGTTAAAAACAAAACAAATATAAGATAACAAGATCATAAGACGGAGGAGCAGAATTAGGACATTTGGCCCATGGAGTCTGCTCCCATGGCTGATCTCTTTAGCCTCTCAATCCCATTCTCCTGCCTTCTTCCCTTAATTGGTGGATTTGTGAATAGTGAGGAAGGTTGACGAAGGATACAGCAGGATATGTATCAGAAGGAAATTTGGGCAGAGAAATGGCAGCTGGAATTTAATCCAGATAAGTGTGAATGTTGCACTGCGGGAGGTCAACTATTGGAGGAGAGTAGACCGTTTATGGCAGGCCTCTGTGGAGCCGATAGGATTAGGTTAGATTCTCATTATGCAGATGTGATGAACCGAAGGGCCTTTAGACTTTGGAGATATAGCGTGGAAACCGGCCCTTTGGCCCACCGAGTCCACACCGACCAACACTATCCTACACACTAGGGACAATTTACAATTTTACCGAAGCCAATTAACCTACAAACCCTCAGGTCTTCTGGATGTGGGAGGAAACCAGAGCACCCGGAGAAAACCCACACGGTCACAGGGAGAATGTGCAAACTTCACACAGACAGTATCTGTAGTCTGGATTGAACCTGGCTCTCAGGCGCAGTAAGACAGCAACTCTACCGCTATGCCACTGTGCTGCCCTCAGGCCTGTTCCTGTGCTGTACAGTTCCATGTTGTATGTTTTAAAAGTCATAGCTTTCAATATCAGAAGGTTCCGTTTATATACTTGACAACGTCAGTGAGTGAAGTAGGTGTGAACTCATGAACTCTGGAGCATGGAAGTGCCACTGCCGACAATCCGCTTGGAGCTTCCAGCCCACACGGGACTTACTTTTACTTTGCCATCTTCAGTCTCGATTGTCAGAATGTAACTGCTGATGTGAGCTTGGGGAGGCTTCCATGAAACGAGGGCATCGTTCATTGTAACATCGCTCACTCTTAAATCTCTGGGTGAATCAATGGCTTCAGGAAGTAACAAATTTAAAAAAAAATTAATTGCATTTAAATACATTAATCCTTTCAAAGTAAACAATAAAATGGTCCCGTGTCGGAAGGAACTGCAGATGCTGGTTTAACCCGAAGATAGACACAAATGCTGCAGTAACTCAGCAGGACAGGCAACATCTCTGGAGAGAAGGAATGGGTGATGTTTCGGGTCGACCCATCTTCAGACTGTTCATGAGTCATATCAGACTGAAGAAGGGTCTTGAACCGAAACGTCACCCATTCCTTCTCTCTGCCTGTCCTGCTGAGTTACTCCAGCAGTTTGTGTCTATTTTCAATAAAATGGTCCCTATGTAACTGCCTCTTTTACAGCCAAGAAAGCTTTTAGCCTATTGTTTAACATTGTTTAAACTATTGAGATCAAAGTTCTATTTTAACCTATGCAGGCACACACCTCAGTGTTGTTTTTCCTTCGGTTATATTTATTAGTGATTCTTCTTAATGGTCTGATTGGGCACAACTTTCTAGTGTTCTTGGATGTAGTTTTAACGTGGATCCTTGTCACACTCTCCATACAACTTTAGCTGTTTGATGAGAAATACTCTGCAGTGCACTGTCGAGCATCACCCAAAGTGCATTTAATAACAGTTTGAATATGGCAAAGGGAGGTAGTGCAGTTTACCTGCTTTTGTTTCGAGAGAGAGTGTGGAAACAAGCCTTATAACCCACTGAGTCCATGCCGACCATGATCACCCTGTACACCAGCACTATCCTGCACACGAGGGACAATTTACAACTTACTGAAGCCAATTAACCTACAAACCTGTACATCTTTGGAGTGTGGGAGGAAACCGGAGCACCTGTAAGAAACCCACACGGTCACAGGAAGAATGGACGAATTCCGTACAGACAGCACCCGGAGTCAGGGTGGAACTCGGGTCTCTGGTGTTGTAAGGCAGCAACTCTACCGTTGTCTGCTCTGATATTGTGGGCTTCCTCTGATTAGCAGAGGCGACAATGGTACCCGGAGCAGTGCACCGTTAATGCAAGCTGTGTGTTCTGGCTGAGAAACCCAGCCAGGTCACTCAAGTCCTCCAGGGAAAGGAGGCTGCTCCTCCTCCTGGGTCTGGCCAACGGGTGACTTCTGTCTTGAATTAAATGTTTGAGCCTTAACGTGTTCATTCAGGAGAACTGGAGATAGACACCAAAAGCAGCCTGTCCACTGCTTCCTACTACATAAGAGCTACTGGGAAGGACGGGCCGAGTGAAGCTGGCTACTAACTCCTCTTCCTGCAACATTCTTTCTCACTACAACCGGGAATGATTATCTGTCCAGTCAGTCACGGTTAGCTGGTTCACATTCAGTTACATTGATACCAGGTAAAAATCTGTTCCTTGCAGAGATGGAGCTGAACCTACCGGTGGAGAAAGTGGTGTCGGAGACGGCACTTTTGAGAGAGCCTTTCACGGCATAGAGCAACACCCTGTAGTGGGTCCCAGGTAAAAGTCTGCTGAGTTCCGACCGTAACAGGTTTCCTGAAACCCTTTTGGTTATTGGTGACCCTGAAAAGAAAGTATGGATATCCCATTTCAGACGGCATTCACTCAGCAAATGTAGAGATACGTGGTCAATTTTTAAACCCGTAATTAAAAACACTTTTAATTATACAACAAACAATTACATTTAATTCGCTTCCTTCATTTGAACACAACCAGAATTTACCTTGTGCAGGAAGGAACTGCGGATACTGATTTACACCGAAGATAGAGACAAAATGATGGGGTAACTCAGCAGGTCAGGCAGCATTTCTGGAGAAAAGGAATAGGTGACGTTTCGGGCCGAGACCCGTCTTGTCTAATTCCACTGGTTATTGGAGCAAAGCATTCATCCAGACTCCTGAGGGTGATATTTAGGAATGCCTCATTTTGATTAGCACCAATTTCTAGATGGGAATTGGGGAGATTAAATATTTATAATTCTCCCCTCCCAGTTGCTTGTTGTTATGTCTGCCTCGGCCAGCACAGCAGGAGTACACAGCCTGATCACTCCGCCAGCCTTTTCTTGCTGAGTTGATTGTGCAGATCTCATCCACATATTTTCACCCTCCTATTTCTTTCTTTGCGTCCCACATCTTACACAACGGTGGCTTTATGAAGCATCTCAGATCATGCAACGAGTTATTTCTCTCCCTACCACCCTTTTATCCATCCCTGCTAAAATATCTACTTCACCAAAACTTTGACCGGGAGCAGGCGCTCCACCTCTTATCCTTACAGTTGCTGACTGGCCTTATGAATTTTTCCAGCATTTTCAATTTTTACTTTAAAAACTAAATCTGAAGCACAAATAATATTCATGCAATCAGCGTACTCGAGTCATAGAGTCACATACCACAGCAACAGGACCTTCAGCCAAACTGGTCCTTGCCAACCACAATTCCCCATCTACACTAAAACCAACAGCCTACGTTTGGCACATATCTCTCTAAATCCTTCCGATCTATTTACCTGTCCAAATGACTTTTAAGTGTCATTATTACACCTGCCTCAACTACCTCATTTGGCAGCTTATTCCATATACCCACCACCCTCTGTGTGAAAACGTTGCCCCTCAAGTTGCTATTAAATCCTTCCCCTCTCACCTTAAACATATGCCCTCTACCCTGGTTCCCCTTCCCTGGGGAACAAATATGTGCATGCACCATGAATTTAAACACCATAAGATTGTCCCTCAGTCTCCTGTGTTTCAAGGAATAAAGTCCTCTCCTGCCATCCTCTCCCTATTGATCAGGCCCTCGCCAGCCATCCTCTCCCTATTGATCAGGTCCTCGCCTGCCATCCTCTCCCTACTGATCAGGCCCTCGCCTGCCACCCTCTCCCTATTGATCAGGCCCTCGCCTGCCATCCTCTCCCTATTGATCAGGTCCTCGCCTGCCACCCTCTCCCTATTAATCAGGTCCTCGCCTGCCATCCTCTCCCTACTGATCAGCCCTCGGGCCCTGGCAACATCCTCGTGACTGTTCTTTGCATTCTTTTCAGTTTAATGGCATCTTTCCTATAATGCTGTGTCCAAAACTAAACACAATACTCCACGTGTGGCCTCACCAACACCTTGTGCAATGGTAACATAATGTTCCAAATTCTCTGCTCAGTGCCCTGACTGATAAAGGATCATCTTTCACCACCCTATCTACCTGCAATGCCAATTGAAGGGGACTGTGTGCTTGTACCCCTAGATCCCTCTGCACTCCAAAACTCTCCAGGGCCTACCGTTCATTCTGAAGCTCCTGCCTGGTTTGACGGCCCAAAATGGAACACTTCACACTTATCTGCATTAAACTCAATTTTCCATTCCTTTGTAATACTGGTACTCATTTCTAAAGTACAACAGTGACAACGTTTCAAAAGCACTGAATTGACTGGGTTAACTGTGACAAAACAGAAAGGCAATCTGGTAATTATCTTTGGGGATTTATTTCATGAATCATTTTAAATTATGATGGGAATCAAAGCAAAACTGTCCTCATCCATCAACCACTAAGCCAGGAGCATCAATTTGTACTGGGATGCTAGAAAAACGTAGCAGGTCAGGCAGCATCTGTGGAGGAAGGAACAGAATGACTTTGTGGTTATTAAAGGCTCTTCACCTTTCACCTAAAATGTTCAATTTCACCTTCCACAGATGCTAGACCTGCTGAGTGTTTGTATTCATAGTTACATGCCCTGTGCTTTGATTCATGTCTAATATCACATGATTCCTCCATTGCAGTTGAGATTTGCCCTCACCGTTGTGAGCACTGTAGACGATGACGTATTCATCCACTGCTGCCACACTGGGCCTCCACGCCAGCAGGGCTTTAGAATCCGTCGCATTCACAACTCTCAGTTCGGACGGGCTGTCCAAGGCTGTCAGGGGAAAAACAAGATCACAACATATTACTTTCAAGCCTGTCTAATCAAGATTCTGGATATCAAAACTGGCTCACGCCACAGCATTACAAGACCGAGCGCGGCCAGATGCACAAGACCAGATGGGCCGGCAGTAGCAAGGTTGGTAGGAGAGTGAAACCGGGTCTGGCCTTCCGCACCCTCAAGGTCGGCTGTGGCAGGCACCCCCAGGATACAAAGGTAGGCGGGCGAGGAGAGGGATGTCGGTGCACTGGACGATGCAGACATCCAGGGAAGGCGACGGCTGGAGGCCCCGCAGCAGCCTGGGGATCGCCTGGATCGGACGATAAGGCCTGGAGCACGGACTGGGCTTTGAAAATGGCGCCAAAACTTGGCGCCTCTTGCATGTGGTCTCAATGGATTATTTCTGTGCCATTTACTAATCGGGAATTGTGCTTAGGTCAGGCAAAACTTTACTGAAGTGTATGCAAAAAAAAAATTAAAAATTCACTGTGCGTTTGCACATGTGGCAATAAAGCACCTTTGACGATTGACATTTGAACTTTTAAATTTTGCTTTGGTTTTAACCACGTTCTTTGCTAAGAAAAACTGGAATCAAATTTATCACATGGCCGACCAACTTACCCAAATTTTTTACATCAAATTTCATCATGTTAAAAATATTACGATTTCCGTCTCTTTCACAACATCAGTATTTTTTACCCATGAGTGTAGTTTAATTTAGTTTAGGTTAGTTTAGTTTAGTTTAGTTTAGTTTAGTTTAGTTTAGAGATAAAGCATGGAAGCAGGCCCTTCGGCCCACCAAGTCCATGCAGACTATCGATCACCCATTCATACTAGTTCTACATTATCCCACTTTCCTGCACACTGTGGGCAATTTACAGAGGTCAATTAACCTACAAATCCGCATGTCTTTGGGATGTGGGGGAAATCCAGAGCACCTACAAGAAACCTTTGTCTCACTTATGCCACATTACAATTTTGAGGGGTTACATCCCAGGTCGATGAACCATCAGGCTCTTGAACCACCCTTCACAACCCCAACCACAAGCATACCCCAGCACCAAATACATAAGATTGCAATTGTATAAAGTTGCACTGCATACCTTGGCTTGCACCATTATGGTCTTATATAATAAAGAAGACAAACTGAACATTTATTATATTATTGTTCAGTACATACTTATTTGTTGCATTGTTGCATTAAGGTTTCTGTAAAACTGCAGCAAATAAGGATTTCATTGTTCCTATCCAGGAGCATATGGCAATTAAACATTGTTGACTCAAGTTAATTCAGTGAAGCTCCAATGTCGCAAAACCTACCGAGAATCTGGATTACCACAATGATTTGAATCTAGAGTGCTGTTACTGCAGTCAATGTGTTTTCATGGTGTGGTTATCACTGAATTTTGATGAACAACAGTCCCTTCCAAACACTGCCCTCACTTTTAGATTCATCAGAGGACTAGTCTTCTTCATGCACTCCCTAGAAGAACTGTGCAGAAAGCAAGCCAACATGCTTTCTTCTACATTTAGGCACCTTAAAACACTCCTTGCACTGGACCGTAAAGCATTGGAGCAGGGTTAGGCCGCTATTCAGTCATGAAGGGATTCTCCGTCTGATGGGACCACAGATCTCTTGTTACTTTTTTAGTGAGATGTAATATTTAATAAATTGCTTTGATGTCAAATATTCAGATACCTCAGTTGGTTTTACATGCATAAAACTGCAAATGCATCCAATAGAAAATATTGTACAAACAGAATCAACGGAATTAATATTTCAGTCCCTTGCTAATCCGTAAATATCCAGAAGGTTAACTGTCTGTTTGATGGTGTTTTTCCCTGTGGCTTACCGGTTGTCACCATGCCCGAAGTGGGTTCACTCTCCTCAAAGTCTTTAATGGAAAGGACTTTGATCTCGTACTGAGTCGCTGGGATCAGGTTTCGCAGTAAGGTTTGAGATTTGCTGCCATCCACCGTCATAGAGTTGCTTACACCTGTGAAAACCAGAGTGGAATATGAAAGTCTTTCAGCACCCAGGGAGACATGTCCTTGAAAGAGCTTTTGAAGGTGATGGTATTTAGTCAAGGCAGTGAAAAATTGTAGGTGTAAACTGAGAGTGAAACATGGCCAACCACCAGCTTACCTCCATCAGTCGGTTCATACATGATCTTGAAACTGGTCACGGACACTCTGGGAGGATCCCACCTGACCGACACCGTGCTATCAGTGATGCTGAGGAATTCCAGACCTCTAGGAGCTCCCACCCCTGTGTGAGAAAGTTGCAAAAAGGCAGGCAAGTTATCATTTCATTCTAAAACGGCCACGTCGGCAGTTCTAGGCATTGTGGAAACTGTGATCAGGCTCGAATGCAGTTTGAGGAGAGAGATAAACAGTCAATAATTCAAAAGTCGACGGTTCAAATTCAAGGCTGTAAGCCTGAGATGCAAGTCAGTGACCTTTCATCAGAACGATGATTGGCTGAAGCTCTGTTTTGTTCCACAGCTGCTGCCTGACCTGTTGAGCAACGTTCTGTTCTTATCTCAGGTTTTCATTGTCTGCAGAATTGTGCTTTCAAACAGATTAAGAGGAGAACTGGTTTTCAATGTTAATTTATTGGTTGCGTTACAAAGCAGACATACGTATGTGGACAGCCCTAAGCAATTTGTGGAATAGCTCATGAAAATAAATGCACACCAATTGATGTACACCTGATAACAGATATATTATTATCTATTGTAATACACAGAGGCCATGAACTAGCATTAAACCTGACAGCCTTGCCTTTGAACCATTTTGCTTAATCCTTCAAAAGATCTGTCCACCTCTATGAAAATGCAGCTGATGGCTTTTTTTTAACATGTCATGCCAAAATGTGATTTTGTTCATTACATTAGCACTGTGAGAAAATGATGCACATCAGTCTAGATTTGCTGCCCAAATCAAAATATATGCTTGAAATTCACAGATATTGGAGGCGATTATCTATTAAGTAACTTGGCTGGGATTTCATTGTCTATTTGGGCAGTTCAGGTATGCCATATGAAAATATATGCTCAAGAGTGAAATACACTAACAGTTCTATATCAAACATTTAGTGTTATTGACCAGGGAAGAAATTCTAGGCAATTATTTTTAATTTGTCTCCCAAGTTCAGCCCCTTTGTTACACAAAGATATACAATTACATTCTTGGATACAGCATGTAGGTTGAACTAAGTCTAATTTTCCAGTGTTTCATTATACAAAGAGCAAGATATCACTCACAAACAACGCTCTGTATATTAGCAGCAGCGTAAACAGTTTTCTTGGAAATGGAGCAAGATAGAAAAGGCTTTTGGATCAAATGTCGCCGACCTGAAATGTTACTCAATACTACCGACACCAACGCTGTCTGACCTGCTGAGCATTTCTAAACAATTTCCGAATTGATTTGTAAAATGCCGTCACATTGGAAACGAAGAACAGAGTGGGTTGTCAAGCCTGAGTTTACCGGGTAGTCTTACAGATGGGCCCTTTACACTTACAGACACCAACGCATTTGTCCTGAGAACTAAGAGATGCCGCCACACCAAGGAATGATAATTACATGGCAAGTCAATAAAAACATCACCTGTTTGACAGATTATGAACAAACATCATTAATCTGGAGTAAAAGAACAGCACTCTTTTTACTTAGTATACCACAGGGACAATTGAAAAATTGCAATCGATTACTAAGAACTGACAAAAGTGAACACAGAAAACGCTAGGGCCTTTTAACCGAAAGTCTGCAGAACAGATGTTTTAGATTCTACTCTATCATGTGCTGTACTGAGGAGAAAATCCTGTGGAGAATCACCATAATATAAAAGCAAGGATGTAATGCTGAGGCTTTATGAGACGCTGGTCAGACCACATTTGGAATATTGCGAGCAGATTTGGGCCCCATATCTGAGGAAGGAAGTGCTGGTGTTGGAGAGGGTCCAGAGGAGGTTTACGAGAATGATCTTGGGGATGATTGGGTTAATGGATGAGGAGCATTTGATGGCCCTTTCCTTGCACTCGCTGGATTTTAGGATGAGGGGGGGGTTCTCATGAAATCTACAAAATAATGGAAGGCCTACATGAGGTGGATATGGGGAGGATGTTTTCAGTAGTGGGGGAGTCTAGAACCAGAGGCATCTCTAGAATGAAGATGAATTGGAATTTCTTTAGTCAGAGGGTGGTGAATCTTTGGAGCTCATTGCGACAGTTGGCTGCAGAGGCCAAGATATTGGGTATTTTTAAAGTGTAGATTAAAAGGTTCTTGATTAGAAAGGGTGTCAAAGGTTATGGGGAAAAAGGCAGGAGAATGGGGCTGATTGAAGAAGGGCAAAGCTGAAGAATAGTTTTCTCTTAATATCACTGACATCATAGATCCCAGTCCGCTTCACCGTAGGATAGAATTCAATATCCTTTCTCTCAACATATGTATTTCCTGATCATGAACCTGACTGCAGGTCTGTCCCTTGCTTGGCAAAAACTACTACCCCCTCCCCCCACCCCACCCCACCACCACCACCACTGCAATGCATGGCAGAAATATTCCGACTACGAGCTGATTGTGTATTGGAGAAGTCCATTTCTCAGCACCCGCTGCCTTCTTGGCTGAAGGTGAAAGCAGTCCTAAATGGGGGAGAAACAGAAGTGGAAATATATGCGTGCAAAGTTTCGAAAATAGTTCGCCAGAGGGCAGATGCGGTCTGTGTTAATTTATCGCCTTCAGAAGAGAAAATGGTGGAGCCTGGAGAAAAAAAAATCATTGGTCAATCAGGGTATGTACGAGAAAGTAAAGGCGCAGAATCTCAAAAATAAAGTAATACCTGTAATTGCAATGGTATTTATTGGCTGTGATTGTCGTCCCTCTGTGACACCAACTAAGGAAATTTCATACTCAGTACCATCTTGCAGACCTTGGATATCAGTGGTCCGTAGATCACCTGACAGAGTGTAGTCCAGAGGAGTAAATTCCTTCTTGGAATCCCTAACTCTAACATTAAAGTAATCAAAGGGATTGTCATCTGTTGTCCAAGAAAGTTTGAAGCCATTTGACGTAACTTCAGATACGGTCAGTTGATCCACTTCAGGTTCTGCCTCTGAGAGAGAAACAAATTTTGTGAGTTCTTGGCCTTTCCTTCAGATCTAAGTAATAATCTTTGTTAATGTGTTAATTTCCTAAAAAGATCAAAGTTGCTAGGGGAAGGGAAGAAGGCTAATTGAGAATCTCAGGATGCAGGTTTCTAGTGGGAATAACGAGTTCAGAGTAACATTAGGGTAAACTGAAAACATTAAGGAATAAATTAATTGGAATATCTAGTGGCTTGGTTGATAATCTGAAATAAAACAAAATACCCACAAACCTAAAAAGTAAATCATGTAAACAATTGATCAGGTGGTAGAAGTGAGTTTCTGTGACCTTTAGGAATTCGGAAAATGTGAACTTCCTATTCCAATTCCTGGATGAGGTCAGGTCTGGGTTGGTTTGGCTTTGTGCATGAAGGAACTGCAGAAACCAAAGATAGACACAAAATGCTGGAGTAACTCAGCGGGAAAGGCAGCATCTCTGGAGAGAAGGAATGGGTGACGTTTCGGGTCTGAATAAGGGTCTCGACCCTAAACGTCACCCATTCCTTCTCTCCAGAGATGCTGCCTGTCCCGCTGACTTACTCCAGCATTTTGTGTCTATCTTTGGTTTGGTTTTGTCCTGGTTCCACCCAAACCTATTGGAGAATGCCAATTCATCTCAATTCATTTTCCATGTATGTAACTGGGCCTGATTTGTTGGAAAGCTGTGACCAACCCAAGCAACAATGCAGAGAGATGACAAATATACAAAGCAATTAACAATGACAAAAGGCACGGATTTCCATTAGATCTTGTACAAGCATGGTTTGAACAGCATCAAAGGTTTGGTAAATGCAATGCAGCCAACATCAAGTCTGAAGAAAGCATCAGATTTGTACTTCAGACACACAAAATAAATATTTTGATTATTAACAACAAAAGGAATTGCAAAGGAACATCAAAATATAATTATGATCAGTTAAGGTTGTCCGAATACAAACATGATTATTGGACAATGTGACATAGCAATCAGCATATCAATGATTAGATCAGGTTTTATTGACCGTCAAAAAATTAGACAGTGCATTGAACACAAACAGCGGTTAGAATTTTCAGTGCAAGACCCATGTTATGAGGTTCAAAGTCCAACGCATTCTGGAAAGACTGAAGAACAGGTTAGACATAACTGACAACAGTTAAAATCATCATTTGAATTCAACACATTATTTCAGGAGAAGACTGAAGCTCGTGTCAAGCATCTCAGAAATGCCATACATTAACACAATAGATTATTACATTTTGGACAGGATTTCAGGTTGGTTTGTAGACAGGTTTCCCTCATACTGACACCAAGTTATTCTTGAATGTTGGTTTTGTGTATGACAGGAGAGCTTATTGGTAAATATTCTTTTTTGTCATGATGAGGAATCCCTGGGACTTGAGTATTTTCATGTCTTTAGCCTCACACATATTCAGACGGATGAAATACTCAAAAGCTGAGGGAAAGAGCCCCGACTTGATCTAAACCCATTCCGGTGATACCTCCATTCCCACCACCCCTACTCAGGATACACGGATACAAGGTTAGCGATGGATAATGTGGTAATTGGACTGATACTCCCAACTTTCCCATGTCAACTACGCTGTAATACATCAATGGAATTGTATTGTGTAGGAAGGATCTGCAGATGCTGGCTTACACCGAGGATAGACACAAAATGCTGGAGTAACTCAGCGGGGCAGGCAGCATCTCTGGATAGAAGGAATGGGTGATGTTTCGGGTCGAGACCCTTCTTCAGACTCTGATTGTATTTTATCCCTTGATGGAATGAATGAAGTAAAGTTTAAGTGTAGCTTGAAGATAGCAATGTGAATTGAAATGTATGTTAATTCCACTTCAAGTGCAAAGAGCAAAGATTAAGCAAACAAGCAAGGCTGTAAAATATTTCATATTAATGTTTTAAAATCAAATTTCAATGTCATTTTACTTGTTGATTGACATAATCCAAAACGACTCTTTCATCCATCAGCCCCTTTCCTTAAGATTAATTTAAACTTTATTTCTGGAAAAAACACAGCACAAGTATTAATGTGGAGACATTGATGGATGATCTCAACCTGAATAAAGTTATCAGTGAGTTAATGTGTTATACAGAAAAGAAAAAAATAATCTTGGTAACAAAAGTATACATAAACAAGCAATAAAGCCTTCAGTTGATTAAAAAATACCTGTAGTAGTCTTAGCAAAGAGAGGTTTAGAGTTCTTCCCCCTGGCTACACCATAGACATTAATATCATAACCAATTCCGGTGATCAGGCCTGTGATGTTAACGGAACGATGATCGCCTGACACTCTGCGCTCCACTGGTTCCAACAACCTCCCAGAATCTCTAACCACTATATTAAAACCTTCATAAGCCCCGTCCGTGGCATTCCAAGAGATTTTGAATCCATAAGAGTTAACGTTTGAAACCACTAGGTTTTCCATTTTTGTTTTTTCCTCTGGAGAAACAGGGAATTAGTTTAGGAAGAACATTAATTGTGAATGTCACATTTGTAATTTGTCTCTCTGTTCTTATCATTCCACAACTATTACATTTTAACCCCATTTGCCCTTTGCACTTAAAAAAAGTTAATATCTAGATACGCCCAAAAACTGAGGTCGTAACGCAAAGAGATTAACTCAACATAAAGTTAACAGTTTGCAATTAATGACCATTTAGAGCACTTTAAAGCAACTTCATTTTGGGTTTCTGAGAAGGGAATATTTCAAATCAGATACTTGAGCTCTAAAAATATAGAGCAAAATTGATGCATACGGATTCTTGAGGCTGTGGGAAGTTAGAGTGCAACCAGGCCTATAAAGGAATAACACAATTGATCTCAGTCTTCTTAGAGCAGGGGAGAATTCATAATAAACATCTGGAGCTTTCAATTTCTACCCAATGCATGTCAACTTGTGTGAACTTAGGGAAGGTCTGGATCAAAAACATATGGTGGCTCCCAAGGTCAGGACTTGAGTGAACGTATGATGAATGGTCATGCCATGGGCCCAGTGGACTATGTGTCACTTCATTTAGCAGAGGTGAGGGTGAAAACATAAATATAACTAATGACTCTTGACTTTGCAAGAGCTGACATCCAAATGAATAAGAAGCAGGCCCACAGAAAGTAACAACTGTATGATGTCTCATTGACAGATACAGCTCGCATAAGGTACAGAGTAATCACAACCTCGTGACTCTCGTATGCAGCAGTGACAGGTTAAACCCACATTTAGAAAATGCAAAACTGTTGAATACGAATTAGGCCGTCTGAAGAACGAGTATACGATCCCCTGCACCTACTTCACAACAAAATACCAACAGGAAGGTGTCATTCACAAAGCAATTCCACTTGATTACAACTGCTACAAATGGTCTTCATTGGCCCATTGCATGCAAGGAGTAATTACTATGTTATTGCATTCTTACAGAAGGTAGGGGCATACATCATCTTGTACAACGTAAAATGTTTCTTAACCATGCAAAAGAAGGGCAGAACAGAATAGTAAGAATAGTAAATTAGTCTCTCTTCCTTTGTCACAGTTATCTAATGAGATGTCTGAGAAAAGATTGTCGTGTCTTTATTCCCCTTCCCATATATGGCCCCCTACAGGTCTTCCCAATGGACAGGATAACTAGGTTGCCTTTTGATGGAAGGTTCTTCAACATATCATTCATTTGGCATGATTGCCATTGAGAAACCTGAACCCTCCAGATATAATGAACCAATTGATCAAAGAGGGAAGGCACCTTGAACCAATCCACTGCTGCTGAAGATACAAGTAAGTGCAGATGCTGATTTACAAAAGGGAAGACACAAAGTACTGGAGTAATTCAACAGGTCACGTAGTATCCCTGGAGAACATGGATAGGTGACGTTTCTGGTCGGGACCCTCTGAAGAAGGGTCCCCACCCGAAACACACCTATCCATGTTTTCTAAAGATGTTGTCTGGCCCGCTGAGGTACTCCTTTTTTCTATTGTTGGTGAGGAATATTCCATGCCAATGCTCAAAGCAAGCTTTCCCCAGAATGTCAGCTGATGTAATGTGAGCTCATGTGATTAAATCCAGGCCTTGGCAAAATTGAATGACTGCACATAAACTTTTTTTTTAACTCAAATTCAAATACTCTAGTGACAAACAAATAAACAAATTTTGTTCTTAGGTGAAATTTATTTTGTTCTTAGGTGAAATTTCAACTTGAGGCAAATTCGAAACAGCTGCAGTGTATGTTAAAGGATCGGTTGAGTATTTTTTAATCTGCTCTTTGCTCAAGTGCCTTCAAATCAAAAATTCAGCTTCAAACTTTAAAACAGCAACAGAAGCAGCAGATCCACAATTTGCTGAAGAAGGGTCTCGACCCGAAACATCACCCATTCCTTCTCTCCCGAGATAATGATAATGATAATAATGATAATAAGTTTATTGGCCAAGTATGTGCATATACAAGGAATGTGCCTTGGTGCTCCGCTCACAAATGACTCAGCGGGATGTTGCCTGTCCCGCTGAGCTACTCCAGCATTTTGTGTCTACCCACCATTTGCTGCGCTGTGGGACACCGGGAGAGAAACGAGAAGCTGGAATATCTACATTGGAACCTGGAATTTCCAGTAACTGGACTAAAAATAACCATTTCCACCTTTTGTAGGTGTTCTGCCAGGATCTACCCATTTTTGAGGAAGCTGAAGGGGAGATCGCTGGACTGTGGCTGGTTTAGCTGGAGCTGGTGCCCAATTGCCAGAACATTGAGAGTGGTGTTTCAGCATCTGCATGGCTGTGCTGCACATAGAGTAGGGAAGTAATGCAGCCATCTGCCATCACGGAGAGCTCAGTGGGAACCTCACAATGCTGACCACACTGCACTGACAATCTAGATAAATGGGATGAGTATAATTATAATCCCCAAAGTAAAGTTCTTTAATTTCGCCACATTACAATAATTATTTAATCATTGTTTAGATTATCACCATAAATGGTGCTTTAGTTTAGTTTCGTTTAAAGATACAGTGCAGAAAATGGCTCTTCGGCCCACTGGGTCCGTGCCAATCAGCGATCCTTGCATAGTAACACTATCCTACACACGCTAGGAACAATTTTTACATTTACCAAGCCAATTTACCTACATACCTGTACATCTTTGGAGATACCTGTATGCCTCTGGTGCTGTATTTTTATTTATTTACTATTGTCTCCTGGAATATTTGATGCTGCCTTTAACAAGAGCCATTGAAGCTGTTCTTTGCAATGATAATCACTGCATTTTGCCAGCAAAAGCCTGGTTTTAGTCCTGAAGTGCACCCAGGCCCACTTTGCCTCAATGTAACAACACTGTCATATCATATTATTGCTCAGTAGAGCGACGATCTTGGCACCTTCACTCTAAAATGTTTGTGCACAGGTATAAATAAAAATTGGCTTTGCTTGTGTGACACCTACCAGACTGAGATCCATCACAAAGTATACAACTCACCCTGGCAAGCTGGATAGGGTTTGCTCTTCACAAGTTCTAGGAGTAAAATTAGGCCATTCGGCCCATCGAGTCTACTCTGCTATTCAGTCACGGCTGATCTCTGCCACCTAATCCCATTTTCCTGCCTTCTCCCCATAACCCTTGACACCCGGTCTAATCAATAACTTGTCTATCTCTGCCTTAAAAATATCCACTGACTTGACCTCCACAGCCACACTGTGGCAATGAGTTCCACAGATTAACTACCCTCTGACTAAAGAAGTTCCTCCTCACCTCCTTTTTAAAAGAGCGCCCTTTAATTCTGAGGCAATGACCTCTGGTCCTAGACTCTCCCACCAGTGGAAACGTCCTTTCCCCATCCACTCTATCTATGCCTTTCATTATTCTGTAATTTCGTTACTAGCTCCCTCTGTCCCACACTGCACAAAAGTCTCAGACCCAATCTACCCCACGTCTTTGAACTGAAGATGTTCTTAGTGATGTTAGAGAGAATATTTGAGGAAAGGGGGAAATACGAACATAAATTAGGAAGGCGTGCGAAGATAAGAGTACGAGATCTTTCCCGCTACACATTGGAGTTGTTAGTGCAGTCGTCAACGGCAGCATTATAACAAGTAACAGCTATGTTTTTCAAAAGGGAAAATTATTCTTGCACTAAGTTTGAATAAACCATGAAACAGGAGGCTTTGTTGGACATTTTAAGCGATGTACCTGTAGCAGTGACAGCAATAAGAGGTTGTGTGTGCCAGCCTTGCGTTACACCAGTGACATTAATTTGGTATCCAGAGCCTTCTATTAACCCTGAGACGTCAGTAGTCCGTGTTTTCCCTGATAAAACTTGCTGTATTGGGTCAAGCGAGCTTTCAGAATCTCTAATGTCTATGATAAAATATTCAAATGCCCCATCGTCTGCTGTCCAAGAAAACGTGAAGCCTTCTGAGGTAATATCTGAAACAACTAAGTTGCTCAGTTCTGGTTCTTCTTCTAAGGGAAGGAACATTTATGGAAACATTTATTTTAGTCACACTCTTTGAAGCAAAATACATTTTAGAGCAAATGCTCCTGAATTCTAGTTTGAAAATGAAGCATGTGATAGCTCAGCACAAAATACATACACACAGAGACAGTAACACTCATGAGAAAAGTGAATATATTCCACAATTTATTGGCCCCTCACACAAAATATTTGTGATTATCACCAGTCAAGGGGCAAGGATCAAATAAACCTCTCTGATATGTTTTGTAAACCATTCATGCTGGGATATTTTGCTCAGTATGGACGCTAAACTGACTGAAACAAAGGCTGTCCAGAAATTCAGCGCTGGTTAGTAGTGCCAAGCACACTATAGTTTAGTTTAGTTTAGTTTAGAGATTCAGCATGGAAACCCACCGAGTCCATGCCGACCATCGATCACCCATTCACACCAGTTCAATGTCATCCTACTTTCTCACCCACTCACTATACACGAGGGGCAACTTTATGGAAGCCAATTAACCTACAGACCCGCACGTCTTTGGGATGTGAGAGGAAACTGGAACACCCAGAGGAAACACACGTGGTCACAGGGATAATTTGCAAACTGCACACAGAAAGCACCGGAGGTCAGGATGGGACCCAGGTCTCTGGCGTGTGACGCCAATATAATGAGTGCTCTAATTTGCCTCTGAAATCTTTGGAGCCACATTACAGGTAAAGGGAAGAACAGCCTGCTTGTACCACATAATGTATTTAGTGAGACTGACTATGGATGATTTTCGAGCCACATATATTCAGCAGCAAGCTGTAGGAAATGATTAAAATGCAGAGAAAATTGCAAGTGCTAGTTCGTAAAGAATGAGTGAACTCATTCATCTGCTGGATGCCGGAGTCACATTATATGACAAAGATGCATGGATTAGTAAGGCATTAAAATTGAATTAGCTGTTCAGCAAAAAAGTTAAAATACTCTATTTCGATAATACATCTGTCATGTTATTTTCTCTGAACAACAATTTATCTCCTCTTAAATAAATCACATCTAAAAGAAAGATGGCTTAATATTTCACAACTGCTGAGTTCTGTTCAGTGGTTTAAATAAATTTTGGAACAAGATCTCAAAGCTTCTTCTCCATGTTCTCTTTTTGCAGCTAGCATTTTACTTATCTCCACATCAATTCTGAAATCCAGTCCAAAATCTAAGATTAAAGACTTATTATTTTAACAATTGGATTGAATTTATTATACCACTGGATTAGAGAATATTTAAAAGAAATTCATACTGAAATAAATAGCAAATAAGTCCTAAAGGAAACTCTGGTCTTTCCAAAGAATACAAATACCGGCCTCAATAAATCTGTTGTTGTGAGAGAATGATTCTCTTTAGACATGTAGGAAAATAACTGCAGATGCTGGTACAAATCGAAGATATCATAAAATGCTGGAGTAACTCAGCAGGTCAGACAGCATCTTGGAGAGAAGGAATGGGTGACGTTTTGGGTCGAGACCCTTCTTCAGACTGATGTGGGTCTCGACCCGAAACGTCACCCATTCCTTCTCGCCAAGATGCTGCCTGATCATAGACAATAGGCGCAGGAGTAGGCCATTCGGCCCTTCGAGCCAGCACCACCATTCAATGTGATCATGGCTGATCATTCTCAATCAGTACCCCATTCCTGCCTTCTCCCCTTACCCCCTGACTCCGCTATCCTTAAGAGCTCTATCTAGCTCTCTCTTGAATGCATTCAGAGACTTGGCCTCCACTGCCTTCTGAGGCAATGAATTCCACAGATTTACAACTCTCTGACTGAAGAAGTTTTTCCTCATCTCCGTTCTAAATGGCCTACCCCTTATTCTTAAACTGTGGCCCCTGGTTCTGGACTCCCCCAACATTGGGAACATGTTTCCTGCCTCTAACGTGTCCAACCCCTTAATAATCTTATGTTTCGATAAGATCCCCTCTCATTCTTCTAAATTCCAGTGTATACAAGCCTAGCCACTCCAGTCTTTCAACATACGACAGTCCCGCCATTCCGGGAATTAACCTAGTTAATACGCTGCACCCCCTTAATACCAAGAATATCCTTCCTCAAATTTGGAGAGCAAAACTGCACACAATACTCCAGGTGCGGTCTCACTAGGGCCCTGTACAACTGCAGAAGGACCTCTTTGCTCCTATACTCAACTCCTCTTGTTATGAAGGCCAACATTCCATTGGCTTTCTTCACTGCCTGCTGTACCTGCATGCTTCCTTTCAGTGACTGATGCATTAGGACACCAAGATCTCTTTGTACGTCCCCTTTTCCTAACTTGACACCATTCAGATAATCTGCCTTCTTATTCTTACCACCAAAGTGGATAACCTCACACTTATCGATATTAAACTGCATCTGCCATGCATCCGCCCACTCACACAACTTGTCCAAGTCACCCTGCACCATCATAGCATCTTCTTCACAGTTCACACTGCCACCCAGCTTTGTATCATCTGCAAATTTGCTAATGTTACTTTTAATCCCTTCATCCAAGTCATTAATTATTGTATGCTGCTGACCTGCTGAGTTACTCCAGCATTTTGTGATACATTCTCTTTAGACATGTACTTTCGGATTTTGCAACATGGTTTTAAAGCCATGTGTATCTCAAGGCAAAACTGAGTTGAAAATCCTGTTGTTTGTTCAAGTTTATTGCTATACTTATTACAACATAGAAGGAGTCTGAAGAAGGGTCTCGACCCAAAACGTCACCCGTTCCTTCACTCCTAGATGCTGCCTGACCTGCTGAGTTACTCCAGCATTTTGTGATACCTTCGATTTGTACCAGCATCTGCAGTTATTTTCCTACACAACATAGAAGGAGGCCATTTGGCCCACTTCCCAACAGAACAATCCTATCGCCTCACCAACACAGCCATGTGTAGTTGCCAGTCAACCGCATGTCACCTAGATCCACCCTTCATTTGCCAATTCTTGCCTCCTCCCTCCCCCTTACCTCTTCATATCGGCTATCTCCCCTCTACTCTTCCCAGTCTCGACCTGATATATCGACTGACCATTTCCCTCCACACACGCTGCTCAACCCGCTGAGTTCCTCCAGATGATTGTTGTTGCTCCAGATTACAGCATCTACAGTCTCTTGTGTCTCCATTCCCTCTCGTCTTATTTCTCCAGACAGTACAATATATTCTCTATCATATGCCATTTTGATTCTTTTGACACATGCCTAGGCTAACGGCTAATCCACAGTAGCTTGTTAACCAAACCTCACTTCTTTTGGATGCAGGAGGAAACTGGAGCACCTGAGGTAAGAGCCCATGTGATTAAAGGGGAAGAGGGGGAAAGGGGAAAGATGCAAATCCCACACTGACAGGACCCAAGGTCAGGACTGGACCTGGGTGGGTGAAGCTGTGAGGCAGCTGCTCTACCAGATGCAACATGCTGTGTCTAAGGCAGCAACACAGGCTGGTAAAGAATCATTGAAACAGGGAACTGCAGATGTTGGTTTACAAATAAAGACACAAAGTGCTGGAGTAACCCAGGTCAAGCAGCATCTCTGGAGAATGTCACTTGTACATGTTCTCCAGGGATCTGCCTGACCCGCTGAGTTACTCCAGCACTTTGCGTTTTTTTCTGGTGAAGAATGATGCTTGAAATATTAAGCCAGCTTTCACTGTCAGATGCTGACCCATTTGTTTGCTTTTGTGCCTGCTTTCCATTCCAATTTCTGACATTTGAAGTGTTTATTCCCTAGGATTTTGATTTTCTGCCATTCATATCACAAAGGGTCATAAGATTTAATTTAAAAATAGATTTTGGCAACTGTTCGCGACAGCGCCTTTTACAAAGCTAATTACAATGTGTTGCCTTCAGCAAATGCACAGCATTTAATTAAAATGTAGCCATGCAGTTTAACTGGGAAAGCTATAACAGAAATACATTTCTGTCTGGAGAAACTGGAGCAAGATGGATGCAATATCAAAGCTCAGTTTCATGAAGCATAGCAAACTAAATCTCCACAGTGAAACAAAACCTCATTTCAGTCAAGGACAAAAAAATTCAAAGCAATGATATTTAGTACCTCTGTATATTACTGACATCCTTTTGTTGATGAAGTTTCCCAGTCAGATAGCATCAAATGCATGCTATGGGAAAGTCAGATTTTCTAACGATATATTACCAGCACCATGAATCAAGGACCAGAGGACATAGGGTTTAAGGTGAAGTGGAAAAGATTTAATAAGAATCTCATGGGTAACTTTTTCACACAAAGGGTGGTGGGTGCATGGAACAAGCTGCCCGAGGAGGTAGTTGAGGCAGGGACTATCTCAACATTTAAGTAGCAGTTAGACAGGTACATGGATAGGACTGGTTTGGAGGGATATGGACCAAATGCTGGCAGGTGGGACTAGTGTAGCTGGGACATGTTGGCTGGTGTGGGCAAGTTGGGCTGAAGGGCCTGTTTCCACACTGTATCACTCTATGAATCTTTGACCATTAAATCACTCAAACGCCTGAAACTCTGCTGCAAATTTGGTTACCAATAAAAATAGAGATAGATTATTTGGAAACAATCAGCCTTTGAGTAAACACGCATTTTGACTGGATTTCTCACCAAATGCTGGGAAATTGACTGCAGTACTGCTTGAGGTATTTATTATGCAGTACAGTTACTCAGTTATTTTGAGCTCATGTTGCAGTAATATGCTTCCAAACGTCCTGTGTGACTTTCACCATCAATCCTTGAGCTCTAGAGCTGCTGTGTGACAATAACATTGGCCAAAACATTTAGGTAGAGTTAGTCACATAAATGGAGTGCTGCGTAATTTACTTTAGTTTAGAGATACAGTGTGGAAACAGGCCCTTCAGCCCACCGAGTCCGCAAAGACCAACGATCCCCGCACATTAGCATTATCCTACACACAAATGGGACAATTTTACATTTATACCAAGCCAATTAACCTACAAACTTATACGTCTTTGGAATGTGGGAGGAAAGCGAACATCTCGGAGAAAACCCATGTGGTCACGTGGAGAGCGAGCAAACTCCATACAGACAGCACCCGCATTCAGGATCGAACCCGGGTCTATGGTTCTGCAAGGCAGCAACTCTACCGCTGCACCACCGTGCCACCCTTTAATACAGCAACAGGGAACAAAACACTAAATAAAAATCTTCCTCCTCAGCAAAAGCAGAAGCAGGGGCATTTTGTACAATTCCTTTGTTCAATAAGGGAACTTATACAAAAGCTCTACTGTAGTTTAATTTCGGGAAAGGGGCCTGATTTCTGCTTGTGCCTCCAAACAAGTACATAAACACTATTATTGATGCACACCCCCATTTAATAACAAGGTCCCTTAAACCATCTTGCAAATGTTAAGCAAAACATGCATAAACATTTTTTAGTACAATAAAACTCCATGTTATAAAAATCAGGTAGAGTTTTGTTTTTAGATTTGAAGATAATGGACCAGAATTTGCTCGGATGTAGCAGTCAATTTAAAACTCTGAACTGTAGTACACCGTGAATCATTCAGCACGATGTGATTAGGAAGTGGTATCCCCAGGAGGAATAAAGAGCCACAAAGCGCTTGACAATTTATGTTGTTGACCTCAAGAGTTTCAAGTGATCATGTTGCACAGACAGCACCCGGGTTAATTAAAGTGGGGAACCAAATCTGGTGTCACTGCTGACTACACCTGTGGGAAGTGTATCCAGCTGCAGTTCCTGACTGACCGTGTAAGGGACTGGAGCTGTGGCTCATTGGACCATGGATTGCCCGGGAGAATGAGAGCCTCGTTGATAGGAGTTGTGGTGAGGTGGATACAGGTCAGGTGCGGGCAGAAAGCGGATGGGTGATCACCAGGAAAGGTCAGTCAGCGGAGAGCGCAGGAATCCCACCAAGGACATTACCCTGGTAAACAAGATTAGCCTTTTAGGTGCTGTTGGAAGGGTGCAAGCGACTGGGACTTTATAGCCAGTCTGGAAACCTAGTGAGGGAAAGACAGGACTGGCAGTTCAATGTTCCAAGGTAATGAAGTCACAGGCGAGATGGAAGTGAGGATAAAATAGGAGGGAGAGCTATTTTATTGATTAAGATGAATATTATGGCAACATCACTGAGTGGTCATCTACTGAGGCTTGATGGGTGGAGCTGTGAAATAAAGAGAGGATGATCACCTTTTTTGGGAGTGTACCATTTGCCTCCAAATTGTCAACAGGAATAAGAGGAACAAATGTGTTAAGAGATTGCAGGTAGCTCGAAGACTAAGAGGGTTATCATAGTAGGGGGTTTATAAATTTCCCAATATAGACTGGGAATGCCATAGTGCCAAGGGGGTGGAGTATGTCAAATGTATTCAGGGAAATTCCCTCAGGCAGTATATACTGTAGAGGGGTCTATCAGCGCAAATGCAACGCCTAACCTCCTCTTAGGGAATTAGGCAGAGCAAGTGACTGAGAAATCAGTGGGTGAGCCTAGTATGCAGCTGGGATCAAACGTATCCCTGCAAGAGTGCAGAGGATTGAGGAGCAAGGAAATGATGAGGGCTGAAAGGAGGCATGAGATGGCTCCAGCTCCAAAGAGATTTTATAAGTAAAGAATTAAGGGTAAAAGGCTAAATCTGTGACGAACAACATTTTTCACATTGACAGCAATTTGCAGTTAAAATATTTTTCAGTTGAAAGATGGCAGTGTTTGGGAGTAGCGGTGATGGTGCAGGCAGTGCCTCACTAATGGGGTGTCCAGCAGGTTCTGAGCCATTATGCAAAGGCACAAGTCATTGGAAAATAGAACATCAAGCTGTGACTGACAAACGTATGGACATTCTCCCTTTGTTACAGCAGTACAGAGCATCTCAATAGTTCATGAGTCATACGAGCAGAAGTAGGCCATTTGGCCCATCAAGTCTATGTCATTCAATCGTGGCTGATCTATCTTTCCGTCTCAACCCCATTCTCTCTTCCCTTCTCCCTGTAACCCTTGACACCCTTACTAATCAGGAATCTGCCAATCCCTGTCTTGATAATACCCAATGAAGTAGGAAAGAAGTCTTTATAAACCAAGTCAAAAAGGGACAAATTCAGTGTACACTTATGCTTGACGCTGTTAAATGAGAGACAGTAAAGTGATTTTGTGATAAAGCACTAATACCTGTCAATGCAACAGTTGTCACCGGGTTTGTGCGTCGCCCATTAACAATACCGTATAAATAAATCACATAGTTAGTGCCAGATATGAGATTGTTGAAGTCAGTGGATCGCGCAGTGCTCGGTACCGTGTACTCCAGTGGGTCTGAGAACCGGTCAGAATCTATCAGTTCTACAACAAAGCTTTCAAATGCCTCATCGTTTCCCATCCAAGAGAGGCTGAAGCTGTTTGAGGTAATGTCTGAAACCACTAGGTTGCTGACTTCAGGTTCTGCTTCTATAGGGATTGTGTTGGAAATAAAACTTCAGCACTTTTAAAGCAACATAACAAAAGAATCCAAATTAGCTTAAAATCAAATGGCACAGTTTAAATAAAATTCAAGTTGATTCTTATCACACACAATTGCAATTAGATGACTAGATTATTCTGTTATCTTTGTAGAGTTGGTATAATATTTGCATCTTGTAGAAATTCAATTTACCAAGTAACTGATATCCCAATTATGGTTAAATATTTATTCATCCAATATGGCTAAATAGGCAGGCATGTTATATACATATATCTTTGAGCAATGCATTCTGTTTAACATAAACTGACATTTTCTCAGGCAGTTTCACACCATTAAGCATGAACACTATGACCCTGCAAATACCATTTTAAAGTGTCAAATTTAACTTAGGTCAACTGAACAGGAAGGCACATCACTATCAATGTAGCTTTCACATTGCTGAGCTAAATAATTAGTATTATTCCTGAACGCCACACTATCATGCAAACTAATATTGAGTGACGTCTGCTTTATTAAGACCACACTAACTTACAGTTGCACTGATTTGATCTTTTGCATGCAAAAATCATTTCAGCCTGTTTGTTCATTTCTAATCAAACATCTACAAAAACTTATTTTTATCCAATTGAAAGGGACATCAGGAATTTAAATAATCGTTTCACAAAAATGTGCACAATTCTTTTTGTAACAAAACACTAAAGAAACGATATGCTATAAACGTAACAGCTATAATGTGGAGTAAAGTTATGCATTAGTTATTTATGGCACACTGCTCTCTTTATCAGCTAAATCTGGATGCTAAAGTCTTTCATTCCAAAATGAAGATCAATTTTGAAACTTTCACATGTCATCCACCGTATTAAGAATGCAAGGTAGAACTACTAACAATCCTGAAGCACTGCTAAATTTAAGAGGAGGCAATCCAAATGACAGTTCAAATAAGTTAAATAGGTGAACACTTATTAATTTTAATGTTTCTAAATGAGCAGGTGTACTATAAAAAACTAGTTGCTTGACGGAGATTAGTGACGTAGAATCAAACGACAGCTAGAAAGCTCAGCTGTAACACAAATACCTGTTGTAGCAAATGCACTAAACGTTTGCAAATGCTGTGCTTGATCAAGGCCAGTGAGGTAAATGACATAATCAGTGTTGGCTGAGAGGTTTGAGATGTCAATGGAGCGAAGAGTCCCTGAGACAGAATGCTCCGAGGTTTCAAAGATCCTGTTAGGATCCGTGACGTCTACTACAAAGCTTTCAAATGTGCCCTTTGCTGTCCAAGACACTGTGAAACCATCTGAGGTAAGATTGGAAATCATTAGGTTGCTAATTTCGGGTTTGGTTGCTGAGGAGAGGAAATAATTGGTTGGGAAGAAAAACAATAATCAGTACACCAGCAAATAAGAACTCTTCCCAACATGCAGGCAATATGTCAGTGTGGTTAACTTTACCACATCTTACACACCAAAGGTTAATAAACTTTGCAAGTTTCTGCACTCAAAACAAACTAACTGAAGCAGAACAGACATGATGTGTGGAGCAAGGAACTGCAGATGCTGGTTTAAACCGAAGATAGGAACAAAAAGCTGGAGAAACTCAGCGACCCGAAACGTCAGCTATTTCTTTTCTCCAGAGATGCTGTCTGACTAGCTGAGTTACTCCAGCTTTTTGTGTCTCTCTTCAGAATAGACATGAGCTCAGTGAAAGTGATACTAATCATATTGATGAGTTTAGCTTGGGTATGATTCCTGCAACATTTGATAATATATATATTTGATGAAATATAAATTAAAGATGTAGAATCAAATGACAGGAACGCGCTACCAGGGGTGGTGAAAGATATGATAGTGGTATATAAGAAACTTTTGGATAGGCATTTAGATAGGCAGCGGATGGAGGGATATGGATTGTGTGCAGGCAGATAAGAGTAGGTCTAGGCATCATGTTCCAAACAGCAGATAGAATAGTACAGCACAAGAACAGGCCCTTCGGCCCACAGTGTGGGCCAAAGGGCCTGTTCTTGTGCTGTAATATTCTATCTTCTGTGTTCTAAATACTCATATTGCCTTCTATTTTTTTTTAAGTGAATCATAAAAAAAATAGGATTAAGATGCAATTTATTCTTAGTTCAAAATATTTGTGGATCAAAACGGAGGTCTTCAAGAAAGATTTACTTTGTAAACATGATATGTTGAAAATTCCAGCAAATGATAGGTTGAAATTATGGATAAACTATTTCAATGATTCACTCCCGCTCCTCTTGATGCTGTTATGTTTCCATGACTTCTGTTGGTTTGGGGGTTGAGCAGCTGAGGTATGTGTGCCAGGGAAGATCTGGGCTTTATTCCTGATCGGTTAATGTTGAGTTAGCTGAGCTAGCTGGGAATTAAGTGAAGAGAACACATCGCCTCTTGAGACGCGGACAAAATTGGACTTCTACTGATTCCTTCCCCTACTCTGCCACCAACGAAATCATTGTGGAATAGCGTTGGCATCAGGGCAGGATAACATGTGCTTGCTGTGGTGTCTCAGTGATAGATCAGCCCATTAGCATCCTCAGAGTATCCCGATCGGAAAGCACAGGATGGCTGAAATCATTGGGCAGGGCAGTGGCAGAAGGAACTTAATCCTGGCAAATATGAGTTGATGTATTTTGCGAGGTTTCATACAGATAGAACATATATCAAGTTGAGCCCAAGGGAACATTGAGGGACAGGGGGCCCATGGTGTACACGTTGCAAGATCCCTGAAGATGGAAGCACCGGTGGGAAAGACAGTGAAGAAGGCATGTTGGATGTATGCTTTCATTAGCTGGGGCAAAGAATAGAAAATCTGGGAGGTCTTAGTAAAACATTTATAAAACATTTGTCAGGCCACAATTGAAATGCCTTGCACAGTTCTGGTCACCACACTACGGGCAGGTTGCGATGGCACTGGGTGGGGGTGCAGAGGATGATGCCTGGGATAGAGTGTTTCAGTTATAAGGGGAGACTGGATACACTGGGTTTGTTTTCCACAGAGCGAAGAAGTTTGAGGGGAGGGAGAACATGACCGAGGTCAACATAATTATGAGAGGGATATATAAATATATGGATGGGATGGATGGATGGATGGGTAGATAGATAAGTAGATAGATAGGTAGATAGATAATTAGGTAGACAGACAGACAGACAGACAGACAGACAGACAGACAGACAGACAGACAGACAGACAGACAGACAGACAGACAGACAGAGACAGACAGACAGACAGACAGACAGACAGATAGATAGATAGATAGATAGATAGATAGATAGATAGATAGATAGATAGATAGATAGATAGATAGATAGATAGATAGATAGATAGATAGATAGATAGATAGATAGATAGATAGATAGATAGATAGATAGATAGATAGTTAGATAGATAGATTCATTTAGAGGGTGATGGAAGTCTGAAACACACCGCTTGAGAGGGTGGTGGAGGCAGATAGTTTCCACGATATTTACAAAGCATTTGTAGAAGCAATTGAAACTATAAGGCATGGCAGGGCACAGACCCAGTGCTGGTAAATGGGATTGGTATAGATGGGTGCTTGATGGTGAGCATGGAGAAGGTGAGCTGAAGGGGCTATTACTGTACAGTATGACACTATGAAATCAGGATTTCAGATAAAAAGAGAAAACTGCTGTGAATCAGCAATAATCAGCTGGTGATCAGTTATGGCTGCTGATATATTTATAACAGAATTGTAATAAAACAAAAAAACTGACATTCACGGTAATGGGTATAACTAGCACAATTAATTATTTTAGACAAGGAATAAAACAGATTTGAAATTTAACATTGTGCTTTTGTAATATTACAGTTAATTTGTTCATTCAAATTATTGTGCTTATTTATAAAAATTATTAGAGGTTTTACATAACGTGTAGCATCATGTTTTTGAAGTGTTGTTCTCATTGCAATTTATCTAGTTCATCCTCCTTTGAATCACAGAGCTGCCAACACGTTTTAGGCGATTCTCACTTGTCGAGGGTTGAAAGTAAACTTTGTTGTGGCACAGAAGACTTTGGGTGTTAATACACAATACACACACACCATTACAAGCGGATATTGCAACATATTATTGCATTGCGACAATGTCCCTGGTTTTACAAATTGCATGTCCCATGCAACCATGCAGTTTTTGCAGTTTGCCTCACAGGCTTGCAAACTGTCTCGCTCCCGTCTTTTTACACATTTATCTTGCTTCTGAAAATAGCAAGGTATTACCAGGAATTAAGGTTTACGAAAATGCCAATAAACAAAGTTAGTAGCTATTTGAAGGACTGGACGTAATGACCACAAAACTAACATTGATCTGCTAATAATTAGAAGTACAACATTAATGGTTAAATAGTTATTTTTTATCTTAATCATGTGTAGGTTTGCCACTGTGAGGTTTATTGACTGAGTTACTCCAAGATTTTGAATCACTAAATGGTAAGGCCAATGTGTAAATCTTAAAATAAATCTTTTGTTTGTTCCTTGCTTAGGTATGAACTCTCTGAATTTTCAGTGATTTATTTTACACAGAAACCACAGTCAAATTCCACTTCACAGTAAGTGGCAGTCCTACAACTGATGTGAGCTTCCACCGGAACAGAGGCAAATGCAATGGCAAACTACCCATGTCTCAGAAATCAAACAATTCTGCCATTTTCACACAGACACACAGAGGCACATTAACAATCTGCCCAGGCATCAAACCTTTAGGGGAAAAAAGAGTCAACTTTGTTAGTACAATGTGGTGTCTCCACCGACGAGGCGTTTTTGTTGCAATCCCTTACTGTTGTACGGAAAGGTTTAATGGTTGCAATATCAAAAGCAGAACAACATCAAAAACCATGCAGTTTTTAGGATGGTCGAGAAACATTCCAACATTTGAGCAGCCATTCAGCATAGACCAGTTCCTATGAAATTAGTGAATAAACAGGGGGAAGAAAATGTCATTCTACTTTACAATGCAGAGCCTGCAATCAAAATAAATCAAATCAAACCCGGAGAGGCTGGAAGGAAAAAAATAAACACAGTACCACTGACAGACCCGGTTCGCTTCTGTGCGAGGAATAAAGAGTCAGGAAATAAATATCAAAGTACCTGTGTGAGCTTCCGTGTGCAATGGTTTTGTTGGTTGACCATGGATTATCCCATAGATGGAAATCTCATAGTCAGTAGCAGCAGGCAGATCTGGGATGTCCATGGAATGCTGGTCACCTGGCAGTGTGTATGTTAGTGGTTTGAATAAACCGCCAGAGTCCGTAATTTCTATAACAAAGTTTTCAAAATGTCCCTCCGCTGTCCACGAGAGCCTGAAGCTGCCCGAGGTAACATCTGACACTGCTAAGTTGTCAAGTTCAGATTCTGGCAAAGTAATGAATTACATGAAATATTGTTATCAACTGGGGTTATAAAAAAAAAAAGCAAAGAGAAGCAAGTTACAAGTCACTAACACACACACACACCTCTGGAAAATAATGAGAGACGGATAGGATGGATGTCAGTGTCACTTACTGATCAAAGGCAATGTTAAGACAGTAATTTATAACCGGACATAAATATTTATAACACACAAAGGGCATGCCGGCACAAATGAGCAGCGTGAATCTGAAAACAATCCGGATAATGAGGTAGCACTGTAATGCAGTGTGGAGTGATGAGTGAGAAGACAGCGGATTCCGTTCAGTCTGCTGTGATCAGAAATAAAAATAGAAAGTAAAAACTCGCCTGTAAATTAATATATATGCAAAAGTGCACGCACATTATAAGGATATTCTTGCACATTCAAACTGAATCTGCCCCTTCTTCACAATGTGATGATTAGGTAGTACTTCTTTCTTTAGAAGTATACATGACAAACATGCAGTGAGTACGTGGTGAGATGATGTTTGTTATTCCGTGAACTATGGTATGTCTGTAGCTGACTCCATCTATTTGAGACTGCGGGTCTGTATTGTAGCGTTTCTCTTAATCATAGAATGGATAGTTTTACATCACCTTTCACAAATCTTCTCAAACTAAGTTTACGTGAAGCGTATTATTAGTGATATTTTCAGGGGTTTAATTCAAAAAGCAAAAAGGGGACAAAGTCCTGGCGGCTCGGCTTCTGGTAAACTCAGAGTGTGAAAATGAGCTGAAATGACTGGGCCAAACTCCTCAGTTGATAGCAGAACATACTGGTGTAGAGGGAGGAGGAGATTGGGAAGAGATTCTGGTCCAGATGGCTGCTTGGTGTCCTTAATAGAGAATGAACCATGATCTCTGCCTCAGCTTAGTTTTAACACTCAGATCTCCCGGGGATGGGTAAAGGGGACAAATTGCCCAAGTTTTTGATTTGGGATCCCCGTGGTAGGACATGATCTTATGTGAACTTGGGAGTCTGCACAGTCAGCCATAACCTGCAAACTTCTCACACATTATGCTATGGGTTTGTTGTCCACTTGAGGGCGGTGTTACCGTGGCAGCCAGCCTCAGGACGGAGCCAATGCTTTCAGAACCAGGGGAAGCGAGAGAGAATACTTCACAGAACGGCACAGATACTCTGCACAAAGGTTCTGCTGCTCAGAGACTCAGAGTCACTGTCAGCTTTATCAAGCAAAGCATTGAGACCATTATCCATGGCATTAAGGCCGAGAGCAGACATGCAGCGAGGCTCCCTCCCAAACCTTGTTGAACAGGAGTCACAGAATTAGTTCCCTGTTGCCTGTTGAAGACTTCTGCTTCACCAATCAATATTTTTTTTCTCAGATTTAGCTTCCATCAGTAACATTGTTTTGATCAAATAAAAGCAAGAGACTTAAAAAAATAAAACAAAGCTTCAACTATGCTGATTCTCATTCAAATCTGATCCCAGATAATTTTCTAAAACTGCATTGGAACGAAGTCCCAAGATGTCCACTCTTTGTAGTGCATTGGGTATACCTTGGATATAATTGATTATAAATGGATCAAGAATTAACGGCTCCCCACTTGAAATAAAGGTGGCACAAAATGATATGCCGTGGATAATTTTAGTTTCAATATATATACAGCGTGGAAAAAGGCACTTCAACCCACCGAGTCCACACCCACCATTGATCACCTGTGCAGGTTGGTTCTATGTTGTCCCTCTTTCCCATCCAATCCCAACACACTCGAGACAATTTGCAGCGGCCAATTAACCTACAAACCCGCACGTGTTTGGGATGTGGGAAGAAACCAGAGCACCCGGAGGATACCCGTGTGGACACAGGGAGAACGTGCAAACTCCACACAGACATCACCCGAGGTCGGGATCGAACCTGGGTCTCAGGCGCAGTGAGGCAGCAGCTCTACCAGCTGCGCCACAGGACCACCCATGGTTGACAATGTGTGTTAATCAATGACTGAAGCACTGGGGAGGATTAGAAACAGGTACGTTACTTGCAGAAGTTGTCCTTGCTTCTAAGGGGCAACACATTGCTGCTCACAGATCAAGGGGAGGTGGATCTATTAATGAACGTTAAGCTTTCTGAATGCAGTAATGGGGTGATGGGATGTACATGAGGCATTTCGACCTCTGGGTAGCATGACGACATGGAAGGTGATGACGAGACGGTGAGGAATACCTGTTCTTGTAATCTCTGTCAGTGGCTTTGAAAGCTGGCCTTCAACAATTCCGTACAGATCAATCTTGTAATCAGTACCAGGTACCAGCCCTGTTACATCAGCTGTATGTTGATCAGCCTGGTGGGAAATCCTCAAAGGCCTGCCCAGTCCGTTTACATCCTTTATTGTTAAAAGAAAACTATCAAAAGCCCCGCTCTGGGCTGCCCATGATAGCTGGAAGCTGGTGGAAGTCACATTTGTTACCACAAAATTCTCTGGTTTAGCGATTTCTGTGCTTGGAGAGTGTGCAGTGATGTTGTCAAGGGATTCTGTAACAGACGTCTTTGGATTAGAATCAATGACTTAATCTGTGGGATAGCTTCCTTCACAAGACGCCAATACCTCCTCAGCCTCTGTCTTTCCCTGAGGTTACCATGTGTTGGTGGGTGCATCACAAATTACATTCCATTAACTCCACCTCACCACCACCAATAATATCAACCTCCCCGCTAATCATCGAGTCACAGGGTTAAACAGCGTGGGTACAGGCCCCACGGTCCAACTTGCCCACGCCAACCGCCAAGCCCCATCTCCACAAGTCCCACCTGCCTGGATATGGCCCATATCCCTCCAAGCCTATCCTATCCATGTACCTAACAGTCACATTTTAATTATCATGCCCAATTATTAGTGAATTTGAAAAATGGATCCTGTTTTTCCCATCTTATGTTTCTGCAACTTAGGAATAAAAGTTTGATAAAATCTACTCCGTAGAGCTTTTGTTAATAGTTTGATATTCTTTGTATTTGGACTTATCTTTGTATTTCATGTGCTAATCTTGCCCACCTCTGCTATGGCAGTGAGAGGTGGAAGTATCTCATTAACACCTAGGTTTGATGCCAGTCCATCGAGAGGCATCGAATCGGACTGCAGTTAAAGATGAGTATCTACGAGGCTCTGGACTAGAGTTGTGGAGATATGAGTTCAAATTCAACCACGGCAGATGGAAATAAATCAAAGAAACACTGTTTTTGGTGTTAAAATCTTGCCTGGAACATTAATATCATTCAAGACAGGAAGTCTGCCGGACTATTTGTGACTCCACGCCACAGTAACAATGTTAATCAGTGCTGTGGACAGGCCTGTCAGGCACTCGGCCCTGACCGGGTTAGGAAGGGACAATACATGGTGTTCTATCTGTAACATCTGCATCTCATGAGAAGAAAGTCTGCACCTGGGATTCTATTCCCCTGCACAAGGGTTTCCTAAAAGGGAACCTACGCCCAACTCCCCCTTCTCCTTCCCAATTCTCCTGTATACATCTCCACAGACAAGGACGGTCACGGTGGCGCAGTGGTAGAGTTGCTGCCTTACAGCGCTTGCAGCGCCAGAGACCCGGGTTCGATCCCGACTACGGGTGCCATCTGTGTGGAGTTTCTGCATTCTCCCGGTGACAGCGTGGGTTTCTCTGAGATCTTCGGTTTCCTCCCACACTCCAAAGACGTACAGGCATGTAGGTTAATTAGCTTGGTGTACGTGTACAATTGTCCCGAGTGTGTGTAGGATAGTGTTAATGAGTGGGGATCGCTGGTCGGTGCGGACCCGGTGGGCCGAAGGGCCCGTTTCCATGCTGTATCTCTAAACTAAACTAAACTAAAATCCTTGTTCTCCATTTCTCAGCTGATTGACCTTCAGCCAAGTCGTGCTGGTCTGAAGTCTGACCACAGCAGAATGTTGCTGCTTGGCTTTCCTGTGACTCAGGCAATGCTTTAAGCTGGATTACCCCTGGAGAGAAAGACGTTGTGGGAAGCCTGGCTGACCTTCCTCTCCGCTGAGTACCACTGCGGCCGCTGACTACCCATCACCCAGGCTCAGATGTAACCACAGACACATTGGGAACTGAACTGGCATTCTTTTGTCACGCGGGCCTTGCTATTAACCAGGTCATTGTATGGTCATGAACAGCTAATGCTTTGTAGCTGCAGGCCAATAATTAACAAGTTCATCGACCGCAAAGACAGTCTACAAATTACACTACTGGATATTGATTAACTGTTCTTTATGGCTTCTCCTCCTGATGCCTTGCCCTACAATCATCCATTGCTCTTAGTCTCAACAATTTGACCTATTTCCAACTGCCCAGGCCCTCAGCTCTCTGGTAGCTCTCTGGTTGCTCCCTAAACACCCCCTACCTCCCCTCCTTTGACCATGGAGTCTGTTGTTGTACTATCCTGTGCAGTTCAGCCTCGAGGTCTGTTCGTTAGCATTGCTCTGATGCACCAGGAATGGGTGCCATGTAAATACACAATGTGGCTGTTGAAAGAGTTCCAGATTTCCACTCGCTCTGTGATGCTATCGCATTTTTAGGCTCGAGATTTATGATCAGACCTACTTGTTCTGGTTTTCCTCACCAGAAGAAATCTTTTCCCTTCACCCACTAAACAGCAGTTGATTAGATCACCTTTCAAACAAGGCAGTAAAAGCTGACTTTCAACATTTAAACCCTGACATCATTCTGGTGCAGCAGCTTTGGATCTCCTTCAAAACCAATATATCTTTCCTGAGCTTCACAGAACATTGTACTCCCCGATGGCAAATGATTAAGACTGTACAATCGCAGCTTTGCTTTGTGTGGCTTATTTAAGTTTGATTTTGGTTTGAGATACAGAGTGGAAACAGGTCCTTCGGCCAACCGAGTCCAAGCCGACCAGCAATCACCCGTACAGTAGTTCTATCCTACACACTCGGGACAATTTACAGAAGTCAATTAACCTACAAGCCTGCACGTCTTTGGAATGTGGGAGGAAACCACAGCACCCGGAGAAAACCCACGCGGTCACCGGGGGAACGTGCAAACTCCGAACAGACAGAACCTGTAGTCAGGATCGAACCTGGGTCTATGGTGTTGTAAGGGAGCAGCTTTATGCTGCGCCATTGTGCTGCCCCTTATTCTAAGCCTTTTGTGATGAGGACCACCATTTTATTAGTCCTTAAAATCAAATTTTCTATCTGTGTATGAGTGTTAATGATCAGTGTAAAACAGAGATCAGCATGTACACGAGCCTTACACATAGGACCAAGAGTAGGCCACTCGGCCCCTTAAGCCTGCCCTCGCTAGTTAATCTGTTCCAAGCCTTGAATCCTCCTCTGTGACAGTTCTTCATTGTCCTCAATTCCCTAATCTTTTAAAATGTATCGACTCCCTCTTTAACAACCCACAATCCTCCATGACAGAAACTCCAAAGATTCACACCCTCTCCATATAGTTCTTACATCCCTCAGCTTTAAATGACATCTACCACCACAATCTTGGACATATGTCCCCTTCGTTTGAGATTCTCCCAGGAATGGAAACATCTCAGTACCCACCCTCATGCTCCCTCAGTATTACATGTACTTCAATAAGCTTACCCCTCATTTTATAAACTCGAAAGAACATGGATTCTAATTTCTTGAGATGTAGGGACAACCCAATCAAACCAGGAATTAGAGAGGTGAGTCTCTTTTGGACAGCTCCCATAGCCAATATATCCTTTCTTGAATGTGCGCTCACTCTGTGACTATTTATGGGATGTTGTAGGCTCAGATATGGCTACATAAGGCTATATTTCCCCTACAGAGCCACATTGCTGCACAGTAAAGAATAATTTCCATGAACTGCCTCAAGATATTCTGATGAATAGATGCAAATAGGATGGCAAATCAACATTGCATGTCAAAACATTTGGTGGCCTTTTTTAACAGAGTTACAGGAAGAACATTTTTAAGAGTGATGACTATACTTTGTCTTTTATGTTTAGAGTCATTGGGTCTTACAGGCCATTCGGCCCAAAGAGTGATGACTACACTTTGTCTTTATATTTAGAGGTTGTGGGATGAAATTGTTTGACCGGGAAGAGGGGGGGGTTAAATCTATAAATGCAAAGGCTGTCGTCCCTCACGAGCACTGGGGAATCCTTCTGTAATTGGCTGCTCCAGCCCAGGCAGAAAGCCCTGAGTTAATCTCCTCTGTGTCTGGTGTCACTCAAACGCTTCCGTGAACTGAATGTCCACTCTTTGCATTGTGCTGGCTCTGGTGAACGTGCAACGCTTCCTCTGTGCCCCACATACATCTAGCCATTAGAAGCTCAGCCAATGGACTCCAGAGAGGACAACCAATGGAGTGCAGTGCGGAGATCCACGGTGAGATGTTCCTGAACGTTGAGGCTGAGCTGGATGCTGCAATCTGGCAGGACCAGGGAAGATATCAGAGAACGCCAAGCACCTCACCTCAGTGTTCAACTCCATTCAAATCCACCCATGGCCTGAACATCAGATCTTGGAACAAGTTCAATCTCTATTCAAGGTTAGATTCACCTGCATGTCTATGCAAAGGGCGATGAAAAGTATTTCCCGGCCATTGGTCTTTAAAGTCATCAGCAGTGATTACAGATTGTGAGGCTGCCATGGTTCAAGGTGTCTTAGTGCTTCTGGTTGTCAGAGACCTGGTGCAATGCTAATTCCACCTGCACAAGCGCTGACTTCAGCCACATGTGATAAACACACGACAAAGCAATGGATGAAATTCGGAGGAGCCCCACTTCAGAAGCCAAGTACAGAACGCCCAGCGGCCACACCATACTTTTACCACACAACACCAAGAATTCATTTCCTCCCCTTCCGCTCTCCCTAGTTACAGGTAACCTCGGAGCTAAACAGAGGACCCTGCTTATCATCGACATGTGAGGGCATGCTTTGATTAACAGCATTGTTAAAAAGGGGGGAGTTTTGTACACATTGAAAATGAGAGGAAGAAGAAAAAAAGGGTTGTAGAGGGGAAATATTGTGAATAAAAACAATACCTGTCGTGGCTTCTGTGTTCAAAGGATCTGAACGCCAATTTCCCACAAATCCGTATAAATATACCTTATACTGTGTGCTATCCAAAAGACCAGTTACCGTGGTGCTACGTACGTCACCATTAAGGGACCTTTCCAATGGTCCATACAACCCAGTGTAATCTGTGGCCACTATCAGAAAGGCATCAAAAGATCCATTTTGCAAAGTCCAAGAAAGCTTAATACTTTCGGAGGTAGTGTTTATCACTGTAACGTTTCCCAGTCTACTATGCAACACCCCTTTCTCTGAATCAACTGTGGGCCCGAGGTTAAAACCTCCATCTTTGTGTGGACGAGAAGTGAGGGCTGTTGTATGATTTATTTGATCACCGAGTGCGTTGAATAAGTCAGCTAAAAATAATTGGGAAGGAATAGTGTTTCAACATTCGGTGGTGTCAAGAGAACAACAATAAACATCATGCTTCCAGTTACATATGTCATGGTCAGTGCTGGTTGGCAATTTACTTTGAGATTCTTTGTCAAGCTGAAAGAAACGTTTTTGCCTTCCCAAGTACATTTTGGCAACACCGTTTGAAGTTGGTAAGGAACCAATTGTGCGCATGATGGCCAATGATTTAACTTCAACCAACACTCGACAGTAACTGGAAACAATTTAGCAATCCGTTTAAAGATAAAACTAGTAACCACAGCATATAAATGTCAAGCAGCAGCTCCGGACTCCAAGAACAGGCACCTGTTATGAATTTCAGCACACAGGTCATTATTAAATGCTGTTAAGTAAAACGATATAGGGGTGAATTAGAACAGGAGGAAATGATTAATAGAACAAGATCAAAATATTCACCATTTAGAAATGGACAGATTCTATAAAACCAACACAATGTTAATGACACCGTTAAATCTCAAGCAACATGCTTTTGTCTAGTTCTAATCTCAAGTATTTCTTCTAGGCCTAATGGATAAAGAACAACCAAGCACAAACCTCTTACAAACAAGCACAAGCAGGGACAAAGGGATATCATCCCTTCAGGTTCATGCTGTCTTTAATCCATTCAACTCATGTTGCAAACTGCACCTCATTCCTTTACGCTCAAAACCTAGAAGAGTTTTGACCATTCAGTGCACTACAGAAGGGGGCTGCAACACCAGATAAAACCCACCCTCGTGCCTCAGGACAATTAAAAAACCATGCGGGCTCAGACCATTACTCACAAGGTGCATGCTTTTCCAATCTCAAGCTGCGGCCTGTTTGCGGGGAAGGTTCCCCCAGCAAACCTGGCGGGCACATTCGAGCTCGGACATGCGGGTGGAAAGCACAACTAGCCGTTCAAAAATAGCAAGGGGGTTCTCGACACACGATAACCGGCGTTTAGAGGAGATTTAGCAAGACTGCACAACGGAAGCACGTCCAGAGACAACAATCAGAAAAGTCTAAATACCTGTGGCAGCTATAATACTCAGCGGCTCTGAGAGATGACCACCAGAAATCCCGGACAGAGTTATTTTATAAGGAGTGGAAGGCGAGAGACCTTTCAGTTCAGAAGTTAAAACATCACCAGGCAAGGAGAACTCTGTCTCATCCTCGGCTCCAAGCTCGCTCCTATACTTTATGATAAAATAGTCATAGGATCCGGTTTCTGCCATCCAGGAAAGCTCGATAGCATCCGAGGTCACTTTAGAAACAGTTAGGTTACTGATTTGACCATCACCACTCCCAGAGAACTCTGGCACAGAAGCTCTTATTATCATGGAAACGGGGACTGTGGTTCTTCCGTACGGGTGAGGTGTGGAAGCCTCCTCTGTGGATATCGCTACAAAAAGGCAGTTCAAACATTTATTTAGTACAATCCCGTTCAGCGTACTGCTAGAGGAAAAACTGCTACGACTGCGAACAGTTTATTCACATTCGGCTGTCAGCAGCTGGGTTAATATATATTTTTTAATGAATTGCCTGAAAAAGATGCCATTGAATGAAATTAGCTTTCATGCTGTTTCCTGAAAGTGACCTAATTAAATGGAAATAAGAAGAAAAAAAAGACAACATTAGAGACAATCACTTTGCTTGCTTATTGTAACAGTACGGAAGTGAATGCATGTGGGGAGCACGTTGATATCTGGGTGTGTGATGAACGTTCCTCCATTGCAACCATCTTAGCTGGGTGGGTGGGCCACTGAGGAAGCTCTCTGTCTCCTGACTCATTGATTAACCCCAAGACCCTGCACGTGGCTGTGAACACGAATGATCCCAGGAATGAATGGGTTAACCTATGATGAGCGTTTGACGGCACTGGGCCTGTACTCGCTGGAGTTTAGAAGAATGAGAGGGGACCTCATTGAAACGTACAGAATAGTGAAAGGCTTGGATAGAGTGGATGTGGAGAGGATGTTTCCACTAGTGGTAGAGTCTAGGACTAGAGGTCATAGTCTCAGAGTTAAAGGACGTTCTTTTAGGAAGGAGGTGAGGAGAAATCTCTTTAGTCAGAGGGTGGTGAATCTGTGGAATTCTTTGCCACAGAAGGCTGTGGAGGCCAAGATATATTTAAGGCAGAGATAAATGGATTCTTGATTAGTACAGATGTAGGGGAGAAGGCAGGAGAATGGGGTTAGGATGGATAGATCAGCCATGTTTGAATGGCGGAGTAGACTTGATGGGCCGAATGGCCTAATTCTGCTCCTATCACATGATCTTATGGCTGTCCTAAACCCATGACTCCAGTTGGCTGATTTGAAACTTTGATTGCGCCCAGACACCTGGTCTGAGAGAAGGGAAATGGCTCGAAAAGGAAGAGTTTGAGGCTTAGTCACAGTTATGCAGATGGTCAGGATTAAAATGAAGCTCTCAGGCTGAAGTTCAAGAGCTTAGAGGATCTGTGTACAGCTGTAGGCTTTGTCTGCCCCTTCCATCGAGACTAGACCCTTTGAAGGAAGATGGGCAGTTCCATTTGCCTCGTCCAGGTCATATCTGTCCAACTGGAAAGTAAGCATGTAGGTACAGCAGGCAGTGAAGAAAGCAAATGGCATATTGGCCTTCATGGCGAAAGGATTTGAGTATAGGAGAAAGGAAGTCCTGCTGCAGTTTTACGGGGCCCTGGTGAGACCACACATGGAGTATTGTGTGCTGTTTTGGTCTCCTAATTTGAGGAAGGACATTCTTGCTATTGAGGGATTTCACCGGAGGTTCACCAGGTTAAATCCCAGGATGGCGGGTCTGTCATATGATGAAAGAATGGATCGACTGGGCTTATATTCACTGGAATTTAGAAGGATGAGAGGGGATCTTATAGAAATATATAAAATTATTAAGGAATTGGACAGGCTAGATGCAGGAAAAATGTTCCTGATGTTGGGGGAGTCCAGAACCAGGGGTCACATTTTAAGAACAAGGGGTAGGCCATTTAGGATTGAGATGAGAAAATCTTTTTCACCCAGAGAGTTGTGAATCTGTGGAATTCTCTGCCACAGGAAGTAGTGGAGACCAATTTACTGCATGTTTTCAAGAGAGAGTTTGATATAGCTCTTAGGGTAATGGAATCAAGGTATACGGGGAGAAAGCAGGAACGGGCTCCTGATTTTGGATGATCAGCCGTGATCATATTAAATGGCAGTGCTGGCTCGAAGGGCCGAATGGCCTACTCCTGTACCTATTCTCTATGTTTCTATGCCACTGCATCTAGGGCTCAAGGCTCCCGTCCGGCACTGAACCAGAGGAGGTGGGTCAATAAAACCTTCCCCTGTCTTATTGAGGTCGTTTTGGTGACCACAGCAGGTGGTCTCCACTGAGTTATAATCGTTGGATGTAAGAAAAGGGACTGGCTATTTTATTCATGGACCATTTGAAAAATGTATCTCAGTGCTTACAGAGCAAATACATTTCACAAATCTCAGTTGTGACCACTTGCCTTGGATTAAATGATTTCCTGCTTTCACATAAGGGAGTGCACTGTTTGGAATAATTCAAAGCCGCAAAGGCAAAATGTGCTGACATCATGGCAAACTGATTAAATTTAATAATGTTATTTTGGAATTTCTCTCCAATGTTTTGGTTGGTTGATCGAATTTATTCTCTAAGTGGCACAGGCACAGAAGGGATGATTGTTAAATAATACGTAATTTTGATGTCTTTTAAATACCAAATTTATCTAACAAGCATATCTCTAATTTCTAATGTGTTTACTTTCAAAGGAGTGACATTGAAACCTGAGGTGTGCAGGAATTTCTTTGCACATTGGGTCATGGATCTTTGGATTCTCTGCCCCAGAGGGTTGTGGAAGCTGGGTCATTGGGCAATTAAAGAGTTGGGAGAAGCTATTTTGAAGGATTGGGGGAATTGAAGGCTATGGGGAACTGGCATAGAAGAGGAGATGAGGTTTGGGGCAGATCTGTCATATTGAATGGTTGGGGTAGGCTTGAGGGGCAGAGTGGCCTGCTCATATTTTTTGTCACATACCAGCCGAGAGAAAGGCAGACTTCCTCTCAAGTTTGAGGCCGAGTCACGATATATCAACTATACTCACAGAGTTCATTTCTATGTGTCGTGTGAAGTTTTTACCTGAAAGCTTTGTGTGCCAGGCTTGATACACCTGAGAAATCACAGACCTTTGTCACAGACTCTTGTTAGAATTTCAATATCATTCAGAATTCCCTTTCCTAATAATAAATAAATTATTAGATAAAATTCCATAAACATTGTTCAATGCATAGTTTGAGTTGCTGTTTCGTACGCGCATGGATGCAGAATCCGTTGTTGGTTCATGGGGTTAGTCTGTTAGTACTGATGGATAAAGTACTGAAATAAAATAATGGCAGCCGAACTTTTCCACGACAGTAGAGCTTTTTGTTTTAATATTCCTACAAGGCCAATATTCATGCTGGATGAAGCAACAATCCTTTAAGTCTCCATCAGTTCCATCCAATCTATAAAAGCCATGGTGATATATATTAATTTGCTTTGCACATGTCATTGTACGCTAAAACAGCTTTTGCAATCCAAGTACTTAAAAGTAAAGGGGTACAGCTGTAATGGCAAGCATAATCGTCCAAGTCCTGTAAGAAGATTAAAAGCTCAGTGAGGGGCACACTCACTGGTGTCCACTGGTTTAGTGAAGGAGATTCCAATTGGAATATTTTAAGGGGTTACCATGAACAACCAGGGCTGAAGAATGAGTGAGAAGAGTTAGTAATCTGCTAACTACATCCAGCAGGAGCAGATGACTGCGGGGAAGCTGACATATTTCCAGGCAATCCTACTTTGCTGAAGGATTTTTCTGAAATATGATGCAGCACATGATCTGCCGTTTCGCGTAGGCAGCAGCAAGCAGACGACTGAACGGTCAGTAAACAATGCTAAGATGGAGCTACCGTCTCTGGCAAATACCTGTAGTAACTGATCCGACCAAGGGTTCAGTTCTTGCTGTGCCTTGAAGAGCCATAAGCGTCACCACATACTCAGTGCCAGGCTTCAGATCAGTGAGAGCGACTGTATTCTGGTCTCCCTTCACAATGACCTGCTGTGTTTCTCCATGTGTTTTAGGGTTATAATTCACCACAAACATGTCAACGGGAGCTAAGGGAGCTTCCCAAGCCACCGAGATACTTGTGGGAGTTACCTCAGAAAATCTAAGACCTCGCAGTAGTCGAAGGCCTGTGGAATGTTTTTCAAAGAATAGAGAATTGCACATGAATCCATCCACCTTATAACATTTCCATGTGATACACTCTTCACAAAGAGGGGCATAAATAAAAATCGTACAACGTGACAAAGGTCGTTTCTCAATTCAGCCCGTGTTATCATGGAAAACTTCATTTTATTTTCCTGCGATTTGTACCTGAGCCATTTAACATATGTTTTTTTTTTAGAAATGCCTTATCTGAAACACAACAGAAAGCAAACTTAAGCAGAAGATTATTGTGCATCTCAGTTCTCTGTGAAATGCTACAACAGACATAAAAATATTTTGACAGATCAGTGTTGTAAAACAGATTTTGACAGATTAGTGTTTAGCAGAAAGATTTTACTCATAAAAAAGTCAAAATAAAAGTATAGGAAATAAAAACCTTTTAAGATAATTAGCTTGTGTTTGAAACCTCAAAATCATGCCAAATGATTGTGGTCCAAAACTGCAATTTATAGTTGACATGGTTTTACATGATTCCTTGGCATAATTTTTATCTCAAATTGACAGTTTTGTTTCTCTACAAAGGTAAGCGTCATAAAACTATACTTCGGAAAAAGTGACTTGACTAAAAGTGACCAAACAATTAACATTAAAGAAACATGGCAATTTAGGTTTTAACTGTGACAATCTTTCCAGAAATTTGGAAACGGTTAGCTACAAAACTGAAATAGACGTTCCTGGAAATCAAGATTCATCCGCTTTCGAAAGAGAAAATAATGAAGGTTTATAGCTACACAGAAAATCCTCCAATGTTATTTTCTTTAATAAAGTGGCTGTCAGCAGATCAGCAATTCAACTTAAACCTTCCTATGTGAAAGGATTTGCTGCATTACTTACATTTTATTGAAGATCTATATTCCACTGGAGATCTATATTACTCTGGATCACATCCTCCTTCAATTTTGCCAAAGTTATCCTATTTTGTGGACTAATTTGCAGTTTGTTTTGTTGTATACCATTGGAAATTTATACTCAGATGTATAATGTAACTTGTGGGGATCCTGGGCTATCGAGTTAAGATCATGCCAGTTAAACACAGCATGTTCTCCTGGTGGTTTTAATAACAGAGCGTCAGTGATGTGCCCAGAGTGCACAGTACAACAGAATGGATGCGGACTGAGTGGCCAGGGAACTTTCAAGAGTTAGATTTAGCTCTTAGGGCTAAAGGAATCAAGGGATATGGGGAAAAAGCAGGAATGGGGTACTGATTTTAGATGATCAACCATGGTCATATTGAATGGCAGTGTTGGCTCAAAGGGCCGAATGGCCTCCTCCTGCACCTATTTTCTATGTTTCTATAACTACTGGCATCCAGAAGGTTGGGAGTGGAGCTTTCAGAGAACCTCACAAAGGGAACTGGTCCTGGAGGACGATCATGGAAGCCCAGTGCTGGAGGCAACGTGGTATCACTCAGATTCAGAGTCACACAACGCCTGTCATGTCCGCGCTGACCAATGAGCACCCAGTTAGATTTAATCGTATTTTATTCCCCTGTCAACTCCCTCCAGATTCTACCACCCTTCTACACACGAGGAGCTCTTTTGTTTTCCCATCAGATGCTGAGATGTGAACAATGTCGCGACAGCTTTGTCGTTCAGCCTCTGATTAAAAGGCCTTTGGCCTTCTCTTGAGACGCATGGAAATTTGGGAAAATCAGGTCTTGCGTTTGCTCTGGCATTATGTGGATAACCCAACACGGCATCAAAACCAGCCATGGGGCACCAAAATAAATGAGACGGTCCAGATTGAGAAGTTAATGTGATTTTAACAAGAATTGCGGGTTCCTAAATCATCAAAGATTCAGAGCTGGATCATCATGGGAACCTTATAGGAGTACCTATCAGTCCCAATTAGATTTAAAGGGTATAAAATTTTGAGTGGAGATAATAAAACTCAAAATAAACATTGTAAATATATTTACTATGCTGAATTTTGCTGTTGTAACTATTTGCAAAGACTAATTACTTGCTCCAGCAGCCAATTGTTTTCATGGACTTAAACATCGAGAACATTTTTCTTAATATTTACGCAAGATTGTGGGGTGAGACCTGCAGGAGCATCAAATGAGACAAGAACTGCTGCAGGATACTCATTATATCATTAAATCATGTGACATAGGAGCAGAATTAGGCCATTTGGCCCATCTAGTCAGCTTCACCATTCATCCACGGCTGATCTATTTTTCCCTGTCTACCCCATTCTCCAGGTGTCTCTCCGTAACCTTTGACACCCTTATGAATCAAGAACCTAATAATCGCCACTGTCTGTCGCAATGAATTCCACTGATTCACCACCCTCTGGCTAAAGAAATTCCTCCTCATTCCCATTCTAAACATATGCCCTTTTATTCTGAGTTTGTGCCCTCTAGTCCTAGATTCTCCTGCTACTGGAAACATCCTCTCCACATCTACTCTATCTAGGCCTTTCAATTGAAGAGATAATATGCATTTCTGTGCAATATGTACCACATCACCAGGTTCAGGAACAGCTAGTTCAGGAACAACTATCAGGTTCTTGGACCAAACTGCACAATCCTAATCCTGCCTCTACAACACAGCTCCATGGTCCACCTTTTGCACTGCCCTCATTTTTTTTTCTAATGAACTTTTCACACTAATGTCTTTTTTTTTGCAAAGTCTTTTTTATTTTAGGAATTATACATATAATGTAAGTATAATATGTGCTTAAATTGCTTTTTTTTTGGTGTTTGACTGAGTCCGTATGCCTGTGAAACTACTGTAAGATCGTAAGGTCATAAGTGATAGGAGCAGAATTAGGCCATTGGGCCCATCAGGTATACTCCGCCATTCAATCATGGCTGATCTATCTTTCCCCCTTAATTCCATTCTCCTGCCATCTGCCCATAACCCCTGACACCCCCTGAATTATAGCTTTTCATTGTACTTGTACCTCACTGCGCTCGTGCATATGACAAAAAACTCAGCTTGACTTGACTTGACTTGTATGTTTTTCTATTTGTCTGGCCCATTTTCCATCTCTACCCCTTCACAAGCCACTAACTGCTTCTTCTGATGCAGTTCCCTTCAATACATGGTGGTGTGTGGCACTTTTTCAAAGTCACTGCTCCCTGTGTCTGGGCCTTGTCACAGAGTGTCAGAAAAGCAATCATCGAGAGGGGCGGATGAAAGGCACTGCTCTGGGATCAAAGTGTAAAGTAGATGAAGACAACTACACCCAACCACTTCCACAGTGAAACGAGATCTCAGACTAGTCTTCCTTCAGTGCACAGAGAAGAATAAGTGGCGTTATGGTCGACCTTAGCCCTCCAGCCTAATATGGGTTAACGCTGCACAAATGGGAGATATTACTGTGTGCCATAGCACGCGGCAGGAAGGCGGACAATTTCTTCCACCTTTACACATATCAGAAATTCCACCAAGCTCCAAACCACTCCACCAGCCCTGTAATAATTTTAAGCAATTCCATTAGCTGGATTTTTCAACAATGTGTAACAAATGCACTCAAAGGTTAGGAAAGCACTGTTGCCAACAAGAAAGCTGACACTGTGTAAATTCTGCCAGTGAAAGCTTTCCGTGAACTCGCTCTGAGGGGAAACACTTGCAGACCATTCGTCTGGCACTCCAAAGATATTTCAACTAGGAATAATAATCTCTTATTATTTCAAATAATTTCCATCTTCCACTCTCTGCCACATTTGACAGCCTTAAAAGTTGAAGTTGAATGGAATAAGGGAGCTGCTCTTATCTTAAAGTAAACATTGAACTTACTTAATGCCACACACTCTGGAGAAAATACATAAATCTGACTATTTTGCTTGTTTGCCAACTCCAGCTCACACATCATGTGGTACACTTTGGCACATGGAGCAAATAAATCTTCCGATGTCTGTTGGTTTAAACAGTACTCATAACACAGCACAGCAGCTAACCTAGTTTATTTCTGCTCCTTTCAACCAACGGTGGAAATGACCCATCCATGAATCTTTTTCAACCACAATCTTACATAAACATTAAACTAAAGCTCGAGAGCATGAAAGCGCAGAATGTCCATTCCTACTGCATTGATGAATGGCGCCCAAGCATTGTATTAACACTTCTGGTTTGATGACATTCCAAGTTAAACCCCGCATTTGATTCCAGTATAAAACTTTATTCCAAAAAAATCAAATTGTCGGACGTTAAATTTAGTTCTGTCCAAATTTCAATACTGAAAATGAAAATGGGTGAGTCTATATCGTATATTCCTGCAAGTACATATAGAGTTGATTCTATAAAGCAAACTTTGCTTGCAACCGCAGATCTACTTCATCTGTTTGTGCAGGGTTCTCTAACAATTGGTAACTATATCATTGTATCACAACCCAATTGAAGATTTGTTGCCAAATTACAAGAACTGGCATTGCAAATCATGGATACCCATCGCTTGGTAACATAAATAATGCCTGCCTTCAGATATTGGACCTAATGTAGGAATACTTTTAACTCTTGCAAAGTATCATCAGACAGCTGGAGCATCATCAGGCAGCTCACGAGGAAACTAATGCTTTTAAGTTGAGCACCCCGTTTGAAGGGAAGGGGGTTTAGGATCCCACCTAATGTTAGCCTTTCAAAATTTCACTTGGTCTATCTCTGACACCTCTCTCCCCTTTCTCGATTTCTCTCTCGCCATCACAGGGAGCAGACTATCGACTGACGTCTACTGCAAATGCACTGCCTCCTACAACGACCTTGACTATGCCACCTCACACCCTGCATCTTGCAAGGATGTCATCCCTTACTCTCAATTTCCCTGTCTCCGCCATATCTGATCTCAAGGTATAATGAAGAAGGGTCTCGACCCGAAACGTCACCCATTCCTTCTCTCCCGAGATGCTGCCTGACCTGCTGAGTTACTCCAGCATTTTGTGAATAAATCTGATCTCAAGGTGAGCCTTTCCATTCTGGGATATCCAAGATGTCCTTTCTTCAGTGAATATGGATTCCCCCCCCCCCCTGCTGGTTGTGGATGGGACCCACACCCGTGTCTCCTCTGTGTCCTGTAGTTCTGCTCTCACTCCCACTTCCTTCATGCAGAACAAGAAAAGTTATTCTGGTCCTCACCTTCCACCCCACCAGCCTCCACATCCAACACATCGTTCTCCAACGTTTCCTTCAACTCCAATGTGACCAAACCTCATCTACTGTATTCGGTGTTCCTGATGTTCCTGGTGTTCCTGATCCTTTACACCGGCGAGATTAGGAGACTAGGTGATTGTTTCGCCAAACACTTGCACACAAGGCCTGCTGGTGCTCCCGGTTGCTGACCATATTAACTCCCCTTCCCATTCTCATAGGGACCCAGCACACATCCATTTCTCCCATCATCTCCCATTACCCTACTCTTTTCCCCTTCTCAGAACATTCTTCTCCCTCCCCAAGTCTCCTATTTCCCTTTTAACCTCCTCTGTCCACCTCCACCCTTATCCCTCCATGTTTCACTCCTCTCTTTATCTGACACCCTTTTATCTCTTTATCACCTAACCTTTGTCACCTACACCCATCTGTGAATCAACCCCCTCCCCCGTATCCACCTATCACTTGCAAGGTTTTGCCCAACCCCCACCTCCCTTTTCCAGCTTTCACCCACCCTACTCCACTCAACCCAACCCAAAACATCGTCTGTCCATTCCTTCCACAGATGCTGCCTGACCCGCTGAAAATTTCTATTTTTTTGCTGTTAGTTTCCATCGCTTTCAACAGACAGTAAGTGGTAGGAAAGTGTTTAAATCTCCGCTGCCACCTTAAATTTGTGATTTTGGAATGGGCAGAAGTGGTGAAGGAGGCTCTGCATAGATAAGACATTGCTGAAATATTTATCTCTGCTGCAGGGAATGAAAATTAAGCAATACTGTCATTAACAACACGGGGACGATCAGGAAACGCTGAATGAACGCTCCTGGAGAGGTCTTCCTTACCTGTGGAGGCGCTAGTGGTGGAGCCAACACTCTTCAGGTTACCTCGCAGTGCTATCAGAATGATGTTGTACTCAGCCGCAGGTTTGAGTCTGGTCAGGGTGTAGGACACGGCATCAGCGGGCACTACCACCTCGTTCATCTCACCACTTGCCGTGACGTAGATGATGAAATACCGGTCAATGGCTGCCCGCGGCCGATTCCACTCCACCGTGATTGTGTCCTCCGTTTTCTGGGTCACTCTCAGGTTTTTCGGACTGTCCAGATCTGCGGGGACAGCCAAGTGAGAAGTATAAGTGCCCGCCCTCCCCTGTGCCGAGAACGGGGGGGGGGGGGGGGAGGTATCACACAGCGAGGGAGCATGCCACCAGGAATGAGTAGGTTAACCTACGATGAGCGTTTGTCAGCACTGGGCCTGTACTCACTGGAGTTCAGAACAATAAGGAGGGGGGGGGGACCTCATTGAAACATACAGAATAGTGAAAGGATTAAAGGACGTTCTTTTAGGAAGATGAGGAGACATTTATTTAGACAGAGGGTGGTGAATCTGTGGAATTCTTTGCTACAGAAGGCTGTGGAGGCCAAGTCAATCGATATTTTTAAGGGAGAGATAGATAGATTTTTGATTAGTACAGGTGTCAGAGGTTATGGGGAGGAGAATGGGGTTAGGAGGGAGAGATAGATCAGTCATGATTGAATGGCGGTGTAGACGATGGGCCGAATGGCCTAATTCTACTCCTATCACTTTTGACCTTATGGCCATGCAGGTAGGCGGCTCAGGTCAGACCCATGTTTCTTGCTTAGAGTTGGTGAAACTTGCATGAGATCAATGTTAATGGCCAAAGATAGACACAAAATGCTGCAGTAACTCAGCTGGACAGGCAGCATCTCTGGAGAGAAGGAATGGGTGACGTGCTAACGGCCAGATGGGGAACAGCACAATATGCAGCTTCCATTCCAAGTTACCTCCTGGCCAGGCCAGGAAAGAAACCACAATCCTGCAGGATCACATTCCTAGAACATCCGACCCAACAACACCATGGGAGTAGACTTATCATGTGAATTGCAGCAGCTCAGGATGGATGGTGGCTTATTATCAGCTCCTCGAGAGCAGTTCGGGATGGAAACTAAATTTCGGAGTTTCTTAAGATCACATCAGTGAATAAAAAGAAACCCGTGTTTGGCTTTTGGTTACATAGTCATAGAGTGGTACAGTGTCGAAACAGGCCTTTCGGCCCAACTTGCCCACACCGGCCAACAGGCTTCCGTAACCCTGGCCAATAAAGGAAGATTGATGTTGATTGCACTGGAAAGGCATGGTTGTCCATGAAAGACCACCATAAATTACCATCATTTAGATCAGATACCAATGGCCGCAGAGACCTTGTCCTCAGGAGAAGGAGTAGCTGAATGGAAAATCATGTGTGACTAACTAGCGTTACTGATGTTTGAACAAATAACTGGTGTGTTTTGCTATAAAGCTTCTGAATAACTGGCTTTTTGTATTAAAATAATCTTTGGATATTGCAGAATTTCAATCACGACTCAATTGGAAAATTATTTTGGTGTTAAGCAAATTGTTTTTCTACTGCAGTGAAATGCGTTAACAAACACTTTCTCATTGTTTAATGGCGTTGTTCCCTGAATTCTCAGATGACCTTCTGACAACCCCCCCCCCCCAACCTTCTGATCTGCGAAAGCATCTTAGAGGAGGCCTTGATCTCCAACCTCTTGCCCCCACCTACCTCTCCCCCCAACATTCATGTCATTGCTGATCCTGAATTTCAATGCAATCTTGTGCTGAATCCCCTTCTGCACAGCCCCTGCCCATGCCTCAAGACCTGGCCTCTCATCTCCTTCACCATCTCTCCCACCCACTTCCCAATTCAAGCCTTTGTCTTTGATCCATCTCCTCCAGCCCCGATCCCACTCTGAGCTGAGCACTGGCCACCGATTCCTCTCCACTTTCACCCATGACTCAAAGCAGAGGGTGAACTGGGCCTGTGACAGCACACCATTCCGACACTGGAACCTTGGCTTGGCTTCAGACCCGAGAGGTAAATTTCTGATTAAGAAGATGAGAAATAACTGTGCATTGAAGCACAAACTAATATTGGAGTGTGTCCTGATGCAATGCCTTTTAATGCAAACCAATGAACCCACTTGAACTTCCAGGCCAGAGTGATGTCTGCATTGTTGGACACCATTCGGCATTTAGTTACAGGAATTTAATACACTGAACAAAGTTCACTGCAAAATGGAAATGTTCACATTGCTCCCAAAGACTTAATAAATTTTAAGTGACAATAGTAGAAGCCATGGTAGAGATCTCTCTCCCCAAGTGGAATTATATTCATTCCAAAGTTCCTTTGCAATACGTTATACCTATAAAAGTATTAAACATCTGTTTTCTCTTGCAAAACGATTCAAGTTATTTTTCACTCTTTAAGCCATTAAAAATGTCGGGGGTTCATTGGCAGTTTCCACTGATCTCATGGAACGGAGATGATCGAGGACTACAGCAAAGGAACAGGCCCACCATGTATGTGCTGATCATGAGGCCAATCTAACAAAGCCCATCTGCCTCATTGTCTCTATCCCTCTCATCCTATTCACATACAAAGCCCTAAACGGGCTTGCCCCCCACTATATCAAAAATCTTCTAACACACCACTCTATCTCCAGGTCCCTCAGGTCGGCCGACTTGCGGCTACTCACTATCCCGCGGTCTAGGCTTAAGCTCAGGGGTGACCGCGCTTTTGTGGTTGCAGCTCCTAGACTGTGGAACAGCATCCCTCTCCCCATCAGAACTGCTCCCTCCATCGACTCCTTTAAGTCCAGGCTCAAAACCTATTTCTACTCCCTAGCATTTGAGGCCCTCTGAGGGGGCGCTGTGAATTGTTTATGTATGTGCTGTTATGTTTGTGTGCCATTGCATGTTCGTTCTTAGTACCTGAACTGATGTACAGCACTTTGGTCAACGTGGGTTGTTTTTAAATGTGCTATACAATCCCCTCCCTTGACAATGCATCCTATGCATGCAATACTCTCCCTGTGTAAAAAACAATTTGCCTCGATCATATCCTTTAAAGTTTCCCCATCTCATCTTAAAACTGTGTCCTGTAGTATTTGACATTTTCACAGTGGGTAAAAGACTCGGACCATCTACCCCGTCACTGCCTCCCATGATTTGACACGCCTCTTTTATATAACTCCATTGGAATAACTCGGAGAGGTCGGACGTAAGGTTTGTCATATTTACTTGTTGTAGTTGATATCTAGAGATGATGGCCCTTGTCTCCTGATCCCGCTTTGTGCAGTGATTGATACCTCATCTAACTGGGGCATCCACAGGAGAATGTGGAGTGTGACCTGGTAATGTCCCTGAAGGATGTTTTACCCTCCACAAGGTACAAAAGCAACGGGCCACAGTGATTTGGCCGTTTTGGCAATCTACATTGTGAAAGGAAATTAAGAAGGTTGGTGTTGTTATTTTCAGAGAAACAGAGGCAGTGAAAAGACCTATTTTGAAGAGGATTAGTAAAGAGGCGAGAGAACTTACGGACATGAATTAGGTAAATGATGAAAATCAATATTTCAGAGTTATTTAACCTAGCAGGAAGTCTTAGATCAATAAAAAATATAGCTTTGCCTGGCTTTCTGCCCACATTTTAACTTGATCTGAGTTGTTCCTATTTTTCAGCCACAAACTAGACTAGGCACAAAAAAATGTTTTGGAGTAACTCAGCAGGTCAGTCAGCATCTCTGGAGAAAATAGCTGACATTTCGGGTCAAGACCCATCTTCAGATCCCTTCCTACACTAGTTTAGCAACCGGACAGTTAAATGCTCAATCTGCTCAGATCGAGGTCCCAAAGATAAATGTGTATGGCTATATGTCTGAAGAAGGGTCTCGACCCGAAACGTCGCCCATTCCTTCTCTCCCGAGATGCTGCCTGACCTGCTGAGTTACTCCAGCATTTTGTGAATAAATCGATTTGTACCAGCATCTGCAGTTATTTTCTTATACAATGTGTATGGCTAGTTCTCAGGTGCTAAGACATACACATTATACAATGTGTATGGCTAGTTCTCAGGTGCTAAGACATACACATTATACAATGTGTATGGCTAGTTCTCAGGTGCTAAGACATACACATTATACAATGTGTATGGCTAGTTCTCAGGTGCTAAGACATACACATTATACAATGTGTATGGCTAGTTCTCAGGTGCTAAGACATACACATTATACAATGTGTATGGCTAGTTCTCAGGTGCTAAGACATACACATTATACAATGTGTATGGCTAGTTCTCAGGTGCTAAGACATACACATTATACAATGTGTATGGCTAGTTCTCAGGTGCTAAGACATATACATTATACAATGTGTATGGCTAGTTCTCAGGTGCTAAGACATACACATTATACAATGTGTATGGCTAGTTCTCAGGTGCTAAGACCCCTATCGAAGGTCCTTCCCTCTAAGGGTTCTCCCTGATGATTGTCACTTCTGTTGAGCCAATGTCAACGATCCAAAATTAATTTCTATCATGAGGCAGGTTTGCAAAACATAAGGTCATTGGGTCATAAGTGATAGGAGTAGAATTAGATCATTTGGCCCATCAAGTCTACTCCGCCATTCAATCATGGCTGATCTATCTCCCCCTCCGAACCCCATTCTCCTACCTTCTCCCCATAACCTCTGACACCTGTACTAATCAAGAACAGTGAGCAGTCCTGCTAGAATCAATGACAGGCCGCATTAATTAGTCTAACAACATCATCTGCGCCGCTATGCAATGTCCAATTATCTCAATTCATATAATTGGTCACCAGTGTCTCCTTACCTGTCGCCACATTAATGGTAGAGGGGGCACTCTCCCTGTTGTCTTTAATGGCACTAACTCCAAAACCATATTCTGTACCTGGCAGCAGATCTGAATAATAAAACATGGTTCACATTTAATCGATCATTATGTGCAGCAGTAACATTTGAGGTTATTGCCCTCAATGAAATACAACAGAATTCAAACCATGAAGACAAGTCCCTTGATGCTCAAACCAGTGTTTAAAGATTTTTTTTTCATTCAGATTTTAACTCCTGACAAATTTTATTTTTATTTTGACTTATTCAGGGCAAATGCATGGCATATTTTATATTTTTCTATACGACATTGCAGGAAGCCATTGGGCCAAACAGTCTCTGCCACAACAATCCAATTCCCCTTAGTTCTTTGTTACCCCCTCTCCCTCACATGTCCACTGAACTCCCCATTCTCCTGTCATCCCCTACACTAGGGGTGATTTACAGAAACCAGCAAATCTTTGAGAGGTGGGAGTTTCCTGGGGGAAACTCGCATTGTCACTGTTAGCACCCCAGGTCAGGATTGAACCTGGGTCGCTGGAGCTGTGAGGTAGCAGCACTAAGTACTGAGCTACCATGCTGCCCAGTGGAGTGGTTCAGTGGTTGAATGCCCAAACAATTGACTCGGTGATACGAGTTCAAATCCCAGCATCAGAAATTCCTTGGACTTCTTTTGGGAAGTCTGCCCAGCAACTCACACACCATGCAGGGTGTGCCTAACTTTATTGGTGTGAGAGGTACGAGCATCATTTGGGGAAACATCTAAACATTGCCACGTCTCTCAAGCAGTCGATACACCCAGGACACTTTGGTTAAATTTGAAGAACATGTGGCACCATGGAAATAAAAACAGGTCCAATGTACAACAATGCTGTTGATTTGCCTTCAGTTTATGTTGTGGTGTGAGGAAAATTTTATTTTATCCCAAAGGATTCTGGAAAGAACTCTTCCAAACAGCCACCTCACAAAAATCAAAGGCAAATACCAAATAATCAATCCACTTTTTAAAAAGAAAAGGTTAATATGGGCTGGATTGTCAGGTTGCAATCGCCAGTTTCCTGGCATTATTGAGTAGATTCTATCCCTGGAGATTAACCTGGATGGAAGCTAATAAATGTGAAAGCAATCAATTGCAGTGTTGAGTACAGTAGTACAGTACAGTACAGTAGTTTCACACACAATGTAATACCATGAACCTCTTACCAAAAATCTTAACCATGGTCGTTGGTTCTGCACTTCTCTGGACAGTGGTTTCCATATGTACACCTCCTGCCAGGGGTGAAAACTTCACCTTGTAATCTATGACGGAAGCTTTGGTGTTCTCCCACTCCAATGTGATGCTGTCCTCTGTCTGAGATATGTTTCGGAGATTTTTGGGAGCATCAAGGTCTAGATGTAAAAAGAGCAAGGATGGAAGAAGTTTTGAGAGATTTGGAATTGGTTTATTATTGCCACCTGTCCTGATATACAGTGAGAAACATTGGTTGCGTGCTGTCCAGTCAACCCCTACTGTACACGAGTACAATTAAAGCCATACGTAAGTTCATAAGTTGAAGGAGCAGAATTAGGCCATTCAGCCCATAAAGTCTACACCGCCATTTAATCCTGGCTGATCTATCTTTCCCGCTCAACCCCATTCTCCTGCCTTCTCCCCATAACTATAGACACCCTTACAAATCAAGAACCTGTCAACCTCCACCTTGAAAATATCGAAGGACTTGCTTCCACAGCCTTCTGTGGCAATCAATTCCACAATAGAATTCATTGTGTGAAATCATTCATAAGAATTCAAAGAATTCATAAGTACAATAGGTAGTGCAAAGAGAAAAATACCAGAGTGCAGAAAATACTTTTGCTGCGTTATAGTGCTGTAGTTACAGAGAAAGTGCAAAGTCTACAATGAGGTAGGTTGGAAGATTAGGACTGCATCCTAGCTTACAGGAGGATCCTTCGGTAGTCTGACAACATCAGAGAAGTAGCTTTTCCTGAATCTGGTGGAACGTGATTTCAAGCTTCTGTACCTTCTGCCGAATGGGAGAGGGAAGAAGAGAATATAACCAGGGTATAAATAGTCCTTGATTATGTCGAAGGAAGCTGAGCTATATTTCAATATCTTTACTCACATGCCATTGCCTAGGGATGTATCCAATGGTGGTTAAACTAAGCATACTATCCTGTAGTGCCAACAGACTCCACTCTGCTGCTGAAATTCAACTGCATTGACCTCAATGGGGTTAAAACCTTTGTCGAGGAATACAATGCAGTGCAGTTAACAACCCCCCATGGGGTGGCATTTCTGAGCTGTAGAAGTTTTATATCTAACTCAAAGTAGGCTAAATGCAGGAATCACATTTCATCGAACAAAATATTTACTTCTCGAAGGAGGGGTAACAAGAACACCGACGAAAATTTATAAAAGGTTCTATTTAATCTATTTCCATCTCACAGCTGTGTTTATCCCGATGTACCCAAGATAATATTATGCTAATATGCTTCCTTTTGTTGCTGAAACAACCTCACAATTATCATATGCTCGCTGCGTTATTTGAACCACCCCTAAAGTGATGGTTGTCAGAGAGTTGTGAATCTGTGGAATTCTCTGCCTCAGAGGGCAGTGGAGGCCAATTCTCTGAATACATTCAAGAGAGAGCTAGATAGAGCTCTTAAGGATAGCGGAGTCAGGGGGTATGGGGAGAAAGCAGGAACGGGGTACTGATTGAGAATGATCAGCCATGGTCACATTGAATGGCGGTGCTGGCTCGAAGGGCCGAATGGCCTCCTCCTGCACCTATTGTCTATTGTCTATGAGAATGGCATCTGCAGACATATTTTGAACTCCCGACAATAAATGGAGACAAAAGGATCTGCGGATGAGCAAACCCAAAAGGCTGGAGTATCTCAGTGGGTCAGGCAGCATCTGCCAAGGGAATGGATTGGTGACATTTTGGGTCAGGACCCTTCTTCAGATCCATTGATATCTCAACATTTGGTGAGGTCGCATTTAGAGTATTGTGTTCACTTCTGGGCACCGTGTTATAGGAAAGATGTTGTCAAGCTGGAAAGGCTACAGAGATGATCTCCGAGGATGTTGTCAGGATTAGAGAATCTGAGCTATAGGGAGAGGTTGTATAGGCTGGGACTCTATTCCTTGGAGCGCAGGAGGATGAGGGGTGATCTTATAGAGGTGTATAAGATCATGAGAGGAATAGATCGGGTAGATGCAGAGTCTCCTGCCCAGAGTAGGTGAATCGAGGACTAGAGGACATAGGTTTAAGGTAAAGGGAAAAAGATTTAATAGGAATCTGAGGGGTGACTTTTACACCCAAAGGGTGGTGGGTGTATGGAACAAGCTGCCTGAGGAGGTAGTTGAGGCTGGGACTATCCCAACATTTAAGAAACAGTTAGACAGGTACATGGATAGGACAGGTTTGGAGGAATATGGACCAAATGTGGGCAGGTGGGACTAGTGTAACTGGGACATGCTGGCCGATGTGGGCAAGTTGGGCCGAAGGGCCTGTTTCCACACTGTATCACTCTATGACTCTCTATTTCATGCTGTTTGCATTTCATGTTATGACACCAGCAGCACATTGGCTAAGATTGTCCCGAGAAGAGTTGAGATCATTATCAGTACAGAATTCATCAGTTGGTGCCTGTTGGAGATGGAATTTAGCTTGATCTTATACGAGTGAATGATCAGCTATTTTTAAAGATTTATTGCAGTGAGCTGAAATCTGAATGAAGGGCTGGGAATTGACCTGGAACCACACCAGGGTTTCAGCACTCCAACGATAGACACAAAGTGCTGGAGTAACTCAGCGGCTCAGGCAGCATCTCTGGAGAAAAAGAATAGTTGACGAAGAGTCTGAAGAAGGGCTCCAACCCGAAACATCACCTATTCTTTTTCTCCAGAAAGGCTGCCTCAGCTGCTGAGTTACTACAGTATTTTATATTTACCTTCGGTGGAAACCAGCATCTGCAGTTCCTTCCTAAACATTTCAGCACTGCAAGTTCCAGTGCAGAGGGATGAACATCTGTGAGCCATTCCAAAACAGACTACCACAATTCAAATAACCTGCTGACTTGTCTCCCTTTACCCTGGATTAACAAGGAAATGCACAGACGCTGTCTCAGACGAAAAGAATGCCAGGAACCCACCTGTGCAACAAGTACAGAAGCTACGTGGAAAGTAAGCATAAGCTGCACGACATGTTATAGAGTTATACAGCATGAAAATAGACCAGCTCGTCCATTCGTGTAGGAAGGAACTGCAGATGCTGGCTTACACCGAAGATAAACATAAAAAGCTGGAGTAACTCAGCGGGTCAGGCAGCATCTCTGTAGAAAAGAAACAGGTGACGTTTCAGGTCAAAAACTTTCTTCAGGGTCTCGACCCGAAACATCACCTATTCCTTTTCTCCAGAGATGCTGCCTGACCCGCTGAGTTACTCCAGTTTTTTGTATCCCTAGCTCCCTAATAGTCCTATTTGTCTGCACATTTGACCCACATCCTGCTGCAACTTTCCTATCCATTAAACCTGTCTAAATGTCTTTTAACTGTGATCATTGTAGCTGCCTCTAACACATTTAGCAGCTTGTCCCAATACCTCCCAGCTTCTATGTGAAAAACATGCCTCTCAGGTCCCCATTAAATCTTACCCTCCTCGTCGTAATCCTTGGCCCGCTAGTTTTAGACCTCCTCCCTGGGGAAAAGACTGTGATCATCCCCCTTATCCGGGCCCTTCATGATTTTATAAACCTCCATAAGGTCACGCCTCAGCATTCTACACTCCTGAGTGAAAAAGCTCCAGCCCATCCAGTCTCTCATAACTCACGCCGTTGGGCCATTCAGATCTCGTAACGTGTGGCAGGGTGTGTTAGTTGAGAGCATTGTATGGGAAAGGGGACTAAATCAAAGTTTATATTTTTAGATTAGCTTTTGCCCTCCCACTTGTCTTTTGCCTTTTCTTATTCATTCATTCAAAATACTGGATGCAACTTGTGTGCAAAAATGAAGTTTGCTCGAAGAGGAGACTGCACTGTGCAGAATAGTCAATCCCACCACCAGTGGGTGTCACCTGCTATCATGGCACCCCTGCAATGTTTATTTACATGGCAGCTCTCGTGTAGTGACTATTGCAAAGGGATTTACAGGGGTAGAATCTGACAATGAGTCGCACAAGAAGACTTCATGCATCCCTGTTTGGTTCAATCGTGCAAAGCAGCACAGCCAGGAGTTGATTCAGCACAGGTAAAGGCCCCTCGGCCCATTATGTCCATGCCGACCTTCCTTCCCATTGAAGGTATTTATTCACAAAATGCTGGAGTAACTCAGCAGGTCAGGCAGAATCTCGGGAGAGAAGGAATGGGTGACGTTTCGGGTCGAGACCCTTCTTCAGACTGAAGAAGGGTCTCGACCCGAAACGTCACCCATTCCTTCTCTCCCGAGATGCTGCCTGACCTGCTGAGTTACTCCAGGATTTTGTAAATAAATACCTTCGATTTGTACCAGCATCTGCAATTATTTTCTTATATTCCTTCCCATTGACATTGATTCCATTTGCCCACATTGGTCCAAATGCTTCTATGCTTCTTGCCTGTCCAAGTGCCTGTTTAAACGCATTTTAAACATAGTGATTGGACCTGATTCCATCACCAAAAGACCGTGTGGTGGCTGTCCATACACCAGTCTCCCCGTGTTAACTGGTGTCACACACAGGCGTGCACATGAAGGGGCACACCACGCTGCACTAAAGTCCGTGGCTCCAGGAGCAGCCTCTTCAACCATTGTGAGACTCACAGAAAGGACCCACCAGGAAGACAATCACACTCAGCTTCAAGTAATTGCCGATGAGGATGATGCCTTGATGGCTCAGGCCCCTCTTTCCCAGGCTACCCATTTGCTCCTTATACCCTAATAAACATTCAATAAACTTGTCATTCAGAGTTCTATCTATGCTCTTCAGCCTTTCTTGCATCTTTGGTCTTCTCTCTTTCCAGAACATGCTGTTCCCTAAACTCCGAACTTTCCTTTAAAAGGCGTCCACTTGTCTGATGTCCTTTCACCTGCAAACATCTGCTCCCAATCTACTTTCACCTTAGTCCTCTTTAACACCATTGAAATAAAACCTTCTCACAATTTCGGATCTCACGTATATCCTTCCACTGCTCCCTTGAAACTTAAATATGGGCGATAGACACAAAATGCTGGAGCAACTCAGAGGAACAGGCATCATCTCTGGGTAGAAGGAATGGGTGACGTTTCACAAGGAATGGGTGATCAGAGGAGCAGGCATCATCTCTGGGTAGAAGGAATGGGTGACGTTTCACAAGTTCACAAGTTATAAGAGTAGAATTAGGCCATTCGGCCCATCGAGTCTACTCTGCCATTCAATTGTGTTTGATCTCTGCCTCCTAATCCCATTTTCCTGCCTTCTCCCCATAACCCTTGACACCCGTTCTAACCAAGAATTTGTCCATTTCTACCTTAAAAATATCCACTGACTTGGCCTCCACAGCCCTCTGTGGCAATGAGTTCCACAGATGAACTCCTCGCTGACTAAAGACAGTTCCTCCTCACCTCCTTTGTAAAAGAGCACCCTTTAATTCTGGTCCTAGACTCTCCCACCATTGGAAACATCCTTTCCACATCCACTCTATCTATGCCTTTCATTATTCTCTAAGTTTCAATGAGGTCCCCCCTCAACCTTCTAAACTCCAGTGAGTAGAGAGAGGCCCAGTGCTGTCAAACGCTGAATCTTCTTCAGACTGGGTCACTTTCTGTACATTTTTGTAAATAATTGCTATAAGTGAGCTCAATACTTTAACAGTTTGGACGTACCTGTTGTGAAGGTACTGACGGCAGGTACACTACTCGTATGTCCACGCCTGGAGACCAGCGCCACTTCATACTCAGTGTCGGGGTGCAGCTCGGCGATAGAGTAGGTGGTCTCGGTTTCAGGAAGGTTGACAGCTGCCTTCTCACTGCCTGGAGTCCCGTAGGACAGGCTGATGCCCTCAATCTGTGCAGCTGGGTTGAGCCAGGTGATGTGAGCAGTGGTATCGGTGACCTTGTTCACTTCCACTTGGCTTGGCGCGTCAATCACTGCGGAGTTAACGAGAAAAATGGATCACTTACCACGTCAGATGTAGAACGTTTCCACTGGAGCTGAACAGTTGGCTGAGATAATGCATTTTTCTGAAAATGTGTCTCCTGCCTCCGAACATTGTCCAAATTCAATAATGTTGAAACTAAATGTGATAATGCCTCTGTTTGTGTTCTGCTGCTGGGCTCAGTGGTTGGCCTGTGGCAGAGAGTCCATTGTTTTTGCAGATGTCCAAGCTTCTCTGAGGTGTGAGGGTTTGAGGGTTTGTCCCATTATGTGTGTGTGTGTGTGTGTGTGTGTGTGTGTTTGTTATTGTGTGTGTAAGGGTGTGTGTGTGTGTGTGTGTGTGTGTGTGTGTGTGTGTGTGTGTGTGTGTGTGTGTGTGTGTGTGTGTGTGTGTGTGTGTGTGTGTGTATGCGTGTGTGTGTTTGTTATTGTGTGTGTAAGGGTGTGTGTGTGTGTGTGTGTGTGTGTGTATGCGTGTGTGTTTGTTATTGTGTGTGTAAGGGTGTGTGTGTGTGTGTGTGTGTGTGTGTGTGTGTGTGTGTGTGTGTGTGTGTGTGTGTGTGTATGCGTGTGTGTGTTTGTTATTGTGTGTGTAAGGGTTTGTGTGTGTGTGTATTTGTTAATGTGTGTGTGTGTACATGAGCTTATGTGCAGGTGTGTTACATAATGCACAGAACCATTTTACCATTATCGTATTTAGTTTTGTTTAGTTTCAGACATACAGCATGACTTAGTTTCAGACATAAATACACCAAGTCCACACCGACCATCAATCACCCATTCGCACTAGATCCATGCCATCCCACTTACTCATCCACTTCCTGCACACTTGGGCCAATTTAGAGAGGACAATTAACCTACAAATCCGCACGTCTTTGGGATGTAGGAGGAAACCGGAGCACCCGGAGGAAGCCCACGCGGTTACAGGGTGAACATGCACTCTCCACACAGACAGCACCCAAAGTCAGGATTGAATCAGGTCTCTGGCGCTGTGAGGCAGCTGCACTACCAATTGCGCTGCTGTGCTGGCCTAATTTTAATTAAAAGCCCATGTGTTTTAAATACGTTTTTGATATTTTATCCTTTGGAGAAATACTAAGATAATGACAACGAAGGCAAATGCAGTTTAAATATTCACAAAGACTCCTTGAGTTTAATTGCCACATGGCAAGCCTAATCATCCACTGAAGATGCTTCATAAGATAAAGCATCTCTGTTAAAATCTCTGATTGAATGACTGCACGTTAAATTTAATTGCTAGGCTTAGATTGCCTGTTGCTTTCCAATTTAATTTGCAAGATCAAAAGATAACCGCAGAGTTGAAGGGCGTCCAGTAATCTGAATGAGCCTCTGCTGGGCCATTTATTTCCTATATCATTTTAGACCTTCACCACTGGTCATTTCTTCCATCGGGAGAACAATTTGCAGAGATAAGCATGAACTATATTTCTTACTTTAACCCCCTTCTCATATACACTACACCTGCAAGTGAGAGCAAGGATTACTGGTCCTTTGCTATCAGTATCTCACTTACAAGAACTTATTAAGATCATAAGTGAAAGGAGCAGAATTAGGCCATTCGGCCCATCAAGTCTACCCCACCATTCAATCATGGCTGATCTATCTCTCCCTCCTAACCCCATTCTACTGCCTTCTCTCCATAACCCCCGACACCCATACTAATCAAGAATCTATCTATCTCTGCCTTAAAAATATCCATTGACGTCCTCCACAGCCTTCTGTGGCAAAGAATTCCATAGATTCACCACCCTCTGACCAAAGAAATTCCTCCTCATCTCCTTCCTCAAGGAACGTCCTTTAATTCTGAGGCTATGACCTCTTGTCCTAGACTCTCCCACTAGTGGAAACATCCTCTCCACATCCATTATAAGAAGTATTATAAGAAATAGAAGCGTGAACAGGCCACATGGCACTTTGTAATTGCTCTGGCTTTTACCAAGGTTGTGACTAACCTATAGGCGAAGCATCATATCCTTTAATTCCCTCCATATCTAACAATGTGTTGATCCCTGTCTTGTGTCTAGTCAGTGAATGAACCTCCGCAATTTTATCTGGTCAACGGTGGTGTAGCGGTAGAACTACTGTCTTACAGTGCCAGAGACATGGGTTCGATCCTGACTACGAATGCTGTCTGTCCGGACTTTGTACGTTCTCCCCGTGACATGTGCAGGTTTTCTCCGAGATATTCGGTTTCCTCCCACATTCCAAAAACATATAGGTTTGTAGGTTAAATGGCTTGGTATAAATGTAAAATAGACAATAGACAATAGGTGCAGGAGGAGGCCATTCGGCCCTTCAAACAAGCACTGCCAATCATGGCTGATCATTCTCAATCAGTACCCCGTTCCTGCCTTCTCCCCATACCCCCTGACTCCGCTATCCTTAAGAGCTCTATCTAGCTCTCTCTTGAATGCATTCAGAGAATTGGCCTCCATTGCTTTCTGAGGCAGAGAATTCCACAGATTCACATATCATAGCATCATCCTCACAGTTCACACTACCACCCAAATTGTCCCTGGCGTGTGTGTTGGATAGTGTCAATGTGCAGGGATCGCTGATCGGCGCAGCCTCGGTGTGCTGGTGGGTGTTTACACGCTGTGTCTCAAAGCTAAACTAAACTAACGGTGGTCATCACTCATTTTTTGCTAGTTAAGTCCCCGATCCTGGCTCCATTTCTACACAGTGTTGGGAAGATGCGTTTGCTGTGCGTTTGCATGTGTGTGTGGGTGATTTACAGTTCTGTGAATGGATCACGTTTCAAAGATCCTGTGAGTATATCCACACTGTGAAAGAGCCCTGGATCCAGCACAATACAGATTTTAGTTTTTGGGACAGTCCCAGGACAGAATTAAATATTCACGATTGGACATTTCCCAGATTCAATCTTGCCAGCTACGCCTGAAATTTAATTTCCACAGCAAATAAATTAAATACATTAGACGATTGCCTGAATCATCAAAATCCACTATTTCTGGTGGTAGATTTTTATGAGGTGTGAAATTAAAAATGTACATATCTGAAATGGCTGCAGAATAATGCATTGACTGATCATTCCTACATTAATTGGATTTTCATTTATGGGCAGATGCAGAATTTAATTTATTATCCTCGGCCATTTACTTGCATGAAATTCAATAACGTACTGTCAGCAGGAGAATTTTACACCAGATATTTTTATGATTTCTTGATGCTTTATTATCTGTGAACATTGAGTCACATGGATTATCTTCCAATGTGGTTAAAGAAGGCCATGGTACAAATATGTTTCTAGTTAAACTTGAACTTCCTCTACCACCGTGCTAAAAAAACTGATGCCTTCCAAAAACATGCAGACATTTCAGCTGCTACAGCATTCTTAACACCACCACCAGAATCAATGGCCACAGTGACTCTCCCTCTGTCTCCCTGGAGATTGACATTTCACCCCCTCCTGTTCCTCACCAGCATTACTGGAGGATGGACATTTGCAGCAGTTAATGTGAATGCCATGCGTGTGTGAGTGACGCTGCTCACAGCTTCACTTGTGGTCAAATGTATCGTGGGGAGCGCTGGAAATGTTTCTTGATTAACATTCTGTTGGGGCCATCTATCTGCCTGCTGGGGCTGTTCTCCAACAAACTGCCCTTGGAATGAGGACCTGATCCTGGGTCATAGGAACTGCGCACCGCAGGACACAGTGGCGCAGCGGTAGAGTTGCTGCCTTACAGCGTCAGAGACCCGGGCTCCATCCTGATGACAGACGCTGTCTGAACGGAGTTTGCACGCTCTCCGTGTGACCACGTGGGATTTCTCCGGGTGCTCCAGTTTCCTCCCACACCAGTACACATAAAGGTTACATACAAAAACATACAGGTTTGTTGGTTAATTGGTTTCTGTAAATTGTAAATTGGCAGTGGGCAGGTGTCATAGACCTGCACGGGAAGGTAGACCCCATGAGTCTCGGGCAGATGAGGCTCATCAGCCTGGGAAGGCCGTCCATCTCGAAGAGGGAAAACTGATCTAAAACCTCCACTGCCTTGTGGCCATATCCAGTCATGGAAAAGGCTCCAGGAGTAAACCTCAAATTGTCCCTCTTGTGTAGAGTTGAGCTAGTGTACAGGGTGATCACTGGTCGGCACGGACTCGGTGTGCCGAAGGGCCTGTTTCCACGCTGTATCTCGAAAGTCTAAACTGGTCCATGAATTAAAGTCCTCATTGAATCAAAGAGTCATTCAGCACTTTACAAGATGGCCATTTGGCTCAATTTGTCCATGTCAACTGAGGTACCTTCCTGAGCTAGTCCCATTGGTCTGAATTTGACCCTTACCCTCTAAATCTTTCTTAAGCATGAACCTGTCCAATTGTCTTTTCAATGTTGTAATTTTCCCCACCTCTACCACTGTGTGAAAAACTTGCACCTCAGGCCTTCTTTAAATCTTTCTCCTCTCACCATAAACTATTGCCCTCTAGTTCTAGCCTCCTCTATCTTGTAAAAAGACCATTTGCCATCCTCCTTATCCATGCCATTCATGATTTTATTAAGCCACCACTCAGCCTCCTTCACTCCAGGGAAAACAGTCCCAAATATCCTCCTCCTCCTTGAACACAACCAAAGGAAGGCGGCAGTGCAACTAATATCCAAGACTTTAAACATTTACAACAGAGTGCTAAGATTATAACATGCAGATGAGATTCATGTAACAACTGAAATGTCGTAACATTTCTAAAAAAGTAAAAACGAAATCATTTTTAAATGTACTTTATCTGAGGGAATCACAATCCATTAACAAAAGATAATAATTCTGGGCTGGGGATTTTGTTCGGCAGATGTTAAAAAGTCAGTACATCATTCAAAACTTCAACCTCAAGCAAACCAAGGATAACATATTCAGAGATTGTGGTGGGGTAACCCACTGTAGAGAGGAAAAGAAAATCACTGACAAGCTGTAGAACCACAGAATGGTACAGCACCAAAATGGGCCCTTCAGCCCACCATGTCCATGCTGACCCTTTGCTCAACTACTCTAATTGTTTTTGCCTGCATTAAGACCATATCCTTCTATGCCTTGCCTATTTAAGTATCTGTCCAAATGTCTCTTAAACGTAGTGTTTGTATCTGACTCCAACTCCACCTCTGACAGCTCTTTACAGATAACAATCTATCTCAGTGTAAAATACTTCTCCCATAGGTCCTGTTTAAAATTCCTTCCTCTCACCTTAAACTTAATCCCTCATTTTTTTATATCTCTACCATGGGAAACAGATTCTATCTACTATAACTATGTCTCTTACAATTTTAACCAGCAAACAATTTCTCACAGTGTAAAATACTTCTCCCCCAGATTCCTTTTGAAACTCCTTCCTCTCATCATAAAACTTAAATGCTCTTTTTTTTTATATCCCTACCATGGGAAAAAGATTCTATCTATTTAATCTGGGCCTCTTATAATTGAACATACCTCAGTCAGATCATCCTTCAGCCTCCTTCACTCCAAGGCAAACTGAGCTAGACTCTTCAATTTCTCCTTATAACCAAAGTCCTCCAGTGCAGGCAACACCTCTCCTGGGTGAAGAAGGGTCTCGACCCAAAACGTCACCCATTCTTTCTCTCCCGAGGTGCTGCCTGTCCCAATGTGTTACTCTAGCATTTTGTGACAATCCTCCCCTGCCCCCTCTCTCACTCCAGTGCAAACCATGTCCTTTCCCTGGTGTGGATTCCCAGGTTTAATCATCAATGTGCACAATCCAGAAGCTGTCATCTTCACCGCATCGTGACACCGAACGCTGACACACTTGTTTTTGGTAATGACAGAAAGACTGGGCTCGGAGGTTTCTAAAGGTGACAACTTACGGAAAAGGCTTTCTGAAATCCAATTCACATTGAGTCTACTTGAATCACCTCTGGGACCAGGAAGTCATTCTTTATTCTTGCACGAGCCCAAATATTACTGGCTGTCAGATGTGAATGTATTCTGGCAGAGATCATAAGTTTCTAAATCAAGACTGTCTGGGATTTATCCAGAGGTGGAGGATAAATGTGATAGTTGTTCGGGCCCATGCTGTCATTTGAGCCATATGTTTCTCCTTTGTCCACGATGACATAATTTTTGGTCCAGCTACTTTAATATAATGTCTACCGTAATGGGAATACATCACCAGCCCTGATACATCTACATTGATAGCCATCTTTGGGATCCCGGATGAGTCAGGTCGATTAAACTCTGTGCAAAAATAAATTATTCATTTTACATCTTTAATAGCCAGACGTCGCCTACTCCTACAGTGGAAATCTCCTAACCCTCCCTATGTGTCACAGTGGCTCAAAGATGCAGTGTTTTTTCTTAAACTTGAGAAAATTAAATATACATTGAGGGGATTTTTTCAATTATTTTCACAAATGGCAACTTTTTTTATCATACTTCACAACCTTGCAGGTTCTGCCGGACTAAGGGCTGGTTTGTTAAATTGAGTTATGTGTAAGTGCACTCTTTATTCTTAATTAGCCATGGTGCGGTGTGTGACTGATGGTATGGTCGGATTCTTGGGATTTTGCATTATTTTTTAAAAAAATATTATCATTTCTATTTCTTTTACGTTTCTGTATATTCTTGTATTTTTCTTTTTGAGTGTTTCTTATTAACATCCCTTTTCTTTGTGTTGATTTATTTAAAATGTACATCTGCACGTTCATTGCTATGTCATTTAACTCTGTTCTGAATGAAAATGTTTTGCAAGAGATCGTAAGTGATACAAGTAGAATTAGGCCATTCGGCCCATCAAGTCTACTCCGCCATTCAATTATGGCTGATCTATCTCTCCCTGAATCTATCTGTCTCTGCCTTAAATATATCCACTGACTTTGCCTGCACAGCCCTTCTGTGGCAAAGAATTCTACAGGTTCACCACCAGAGCAGGTTCACTCACTTGTTGTCAGTTTCTGTTTCGCTGCTGGCCCGCGGGTGCCGTTTTTCACGATGTGGAGGTTGACTTCATATTCCTCTCCTGGAGCCAGGCCCGTTTGCACAAATGAGAGTTGTGGCTGCTTCAGGCTGTTCAAAATCTTGTCGTTGTCTTCTTTCTGCAACCGAGAGAAAGTGTATCACATCTGTAAAAACGTGCAAACCAGCAAATCGTTTTCCCACGAAGCAAAAATCAAATACTGGAGGGAATAACTTTACGATCAGGGAAGCAAAGTTTAAAAGAAATTTGCGGGCCACGTTTTTTTACACACAGGGTGGTAAGTGCCTGGAATGTGCTGCAGGGGTTGAGGCAGATGCAATATGTCTCGACCCAAAACATCACCTATCCACGTTCTCCAGAGATGATGCCTGTTGAGTTACACCAGCACGTTGTGCCTCTTTTTTTAAACCAGCATCATTTTAAACATAAGGTAGGCACAAAATGCTGGGGTAACTCAGCAGGTCAGGCAGCATCTCAGGAGAGAAGGACTGGGTGACATTTTGGGTCGAGACCCTTCTTCCTACACATCATTTTAAACATGCTGGTTTCTTGTGAGAAGGGTCTCGACCCAAAACGTCACCTATCCATGTGCTCTAGAGATGCTGAGTAACCCGCTGAGTTACTCCAGCACTTTGTGTCCTTTTGTCTATCTGCAGATCCTTGTTGTCAATCATTCATTATGTTGACTCAGTTTTTACACATACCGCTTCCAGCCAACATGACATTTGTGCCATCCAGAAAAGGCACTCCAACCAGATTCCCTTCTTCCATCCATATACTCCATTCAAGAGAGAGCTAGATAGAGCTCTTAAGGATAGCGGAGTCAGGGGGTATGGGGAGAAGGCAGGAACGGGGTACTGATTGAGAATGATCAGCCATGATCACATTGAATGGCAGTGCTGGCTCGAAGGGCCGAATGGCCTCCTCCTGCACCTATTGTCTATTGTCTATTTTCTGGCAAGTCATCCAGTAAGCTGAGGCTTATTGGATTGTCACCACTCATCTGTTACAACATGTAATAGTAGCAATAATATGTGGCTTTTGGTCATGCATTGTTGGGAGCAGATGCACAAACATTTTACAGCTGTCTGCATACCAATTGACAAAATAAATGTGATAGGGTCTTGGGAGAATTTAGTAAAGTAAAATGATATCATGTTATTTGTTTTAAATGGAGGGAACTTCTTGGGAAGCCAGGGTCAGTGGAGGTTTGCATTGGCTCATTATTTTGATGTGTATGCTGGAAAGTCTGACAGCTAGGGGAGAGGATTGTGTATCCACTTGACTATCTCACCCTGGATCCTATGTGATCTAACCTTCCAAATCAGCTTAACATGCGGGACCTTCTCAAAGGCCTGGCTAAAATCCACATAAACAATGTCTACTGCCCTGGCCTCATCAATGTTCATCGTTACCTCTTCAAAAAACTTGTCAATCTTGTGACAAGATTTCCCATACATAGAGCCAAGCTGACTATGTCCTTGCTTCCCAAATGTGGGTTGTTCTTGTCTCCTAGAATCTCTTCCTGTAACCTACCACCACTGACAGTTTGCTCAAAACATTTGCCAAGCTCCAATTTTCCAGTACCACACCCGCCGCAGCTGAAGATGATGCAAATAGCTCCTCTGTTGGAATGTGGATATGTTCCAAACACATCACCATCACTCTTCAGGCAACTGAACCATCCTACCAACAACTAGGGAACATTCTACCTCTTTGGAAACTATCTTTAATTGGACTTTACTGGACCTTTACCTTGCACTAAACGTTATTCCCTTCATCATGTGTCTGTACACTGGCGATGGCTCGATTGCAATTATGTGATTGCAATCCACTGACTGGTTAGCACGCAACAAAAGCTTTTCACTGTACAATAAACTAAACTGAACTAAACCAAACTATTAATTTCCCTTAATTCCTTAGCTTCCATGATATTCTCAACGGTAAATAAAGATAAAAAATATTCATTTAAATATCCATTTAACTCTTCCATCTCCCGTGGCTCCACACATAGACAACTACATTGAACATTAAGGGGATCTATTCCATCCCATTTACCACCTTACTCTTAATTTACTTCAAAAATTGCTTAGAATTCTCCTTTACATTATCTGCCAAAGCTCTCTCATGCCCCTTTTTTTCTCTCAAAATTGTACTCCTACATCGCTTATATTTCTCAAGTAATTTGCTTGATTCCAGTTGCTTATACTTGCCATTCTCCTCCTTTTTCCTGACCAGTGTCTCTTCAACCAGTGTTAACCTAATCCAGCCAGCCTTGCCCTTCGTTCTAACACGAACATGCTCTCCCTGAACTCTGCGTATCTCACTCTTAAATGCCTCCCATTTGCCAGGCATGTTCTGCAAACAGTTCTCCAAATAAGTTTCTGCCTAACATCTTCAAAATGTTTCTTCCCCCCCAATTAGGAATTTAATTTGTGAACCAGTCCTATTTTTTTCCATGGTTATTTTAAAACTAATGGATGGTAAAAACCTTTGTCCCAGGGTGGAAATGTTAAATACTAGAAGGCATAGGTTTAAGATGAGGGATGGAAAGTTTAAAGGAAGTGTGCAAGATATTTTCTTTAACACAGAGGGTGGTAGATGCTAGGAACGTGCTGTCAGGAGAGGTGGTGGAAGCAGATGCAATAGCAATATTGAAGAGGCGCTTGGCACATGAACAGGAAGGGATGCAGACCATGTGCAGGTAGAAGGGAATTAGTTTAAATTGGCAACATAGTCAGAGCAGACATTGTGGGTCAAAGAGCCTGTTACTGTACCATTGAGTTTTAACATCTAACTTACAGGGGGTTTGAAAATGATGTCCCAGCCATCAAAGGAAATCTCAACAGGATCCCACTCCACCTCGACGGAGGTCTCACGGATAGACTTGAACCTCAAACCATCTGGTGTGGGGAGATCTGCAGGCAGACAGGAATTATTCAATAGAAACTTTACCTTCAAACAACGTCCATTAGAAAAATTAGACTTTGAGAGAGCTAACATCAAATAAATGCACCCGAGTCTCCACATGAGTTGTAAAGAGTCCCGTCTCTTCACTGTTCATTCCTCCTGGTGGAAATACCTCAGTTCATTCCCTAAAGCCAGTAAGGCAGCTCCTCAGAACAAAATTAAGTTGTGACAATGTATTCATTGTATTCAAATTCAGAAGTAACCATTTTTGGCAAAAACTGCAAGAGTGGTCTCAGAATCTTTATCCTTAACCCTTAACTCAGAATTTTAACCTTAAATATAACTGCCAAATACCTTGTGCTCATCTCCCATCCCCGAGGCCTATATTTCCCTCTTATCCTCCTCCTTTTCCTCCCTTTGTCCTCTTCCACTCACATCCCTCTCTCTGACTTTACATTTCACTCCTCTTCTACATATCTGAGACCTTGTAAAATCCTTTTCACCTCTAGCCTTTATCTCTTATTCCACCCATCTGCCAATAGTCCCACCCCTCACCTGTACCCACCTGCATCACTTGCCGGGCCTTGCCCCACCCCCGCCTCTGTTTTCCAGCTTCCTTCCCCCCCCCCCACTCCATCAGTCTGAAGAAGGGTCCCGACCCAAAACGTCATTTCCCCTCTACAGATGCTGCCTGACCCCCGAGTCTCTCCAGCACTCTTCCTTTTGCACAAGATTCCATCGTCTGCAGTTTCTTGTGTCTCTAGGATTAATTAATTCTGGTTGAATTCACAGTACAATCGAATTACGGTGTATATCAATGACAAGAATCCAAGGCAAAGCAATCCATGTAATGATTTATACATGCAGTCTGTAGCATGGGAGAGCAGAAAAAAAAAGACCTTGGATTACACAATGAACTTGAAATGCCTTAAGTGAAAATGTTGAAATCATTATAATTTTCTTTAGGTCACCTTGTACCTTTGGTACAATTGCTGACCAGATTTCCAATAGAAAACTTACATATCCTTCTTACATTTCCAATAGAAAACTTACATATGTAAGAAACTTACATATCCTTACAAAACCCTTGTTAATTTAATCTTTAAACAAGGGTTTTTTGTTTGTCCTTTCTACGCTGTGATATTTGACAACAGGGAGTGTTCTTCACCATCAGTGTGTATTAATGAATGATGGGCCATAATGAAACAAAACTAGGTGGGTCCCTGAGATATTCGCAGCTGAGAATGAGAGATCTTTGGGCACTAAGAATAACAAAGAACGTTTACTGAACAAAATACTGGAAAGTGGAAATTCATTCAGAACTCTGCTGTGACCTTTCGGTGGAGCAGGTACAGGAGCTGATTGACAGACTCCTGTACATAGTTCCATGTGATATAAACATTGCAGTCCTTGCACTTCTGATCAGTTTCACCTTAGAGATTTCTATTTAGCCTGAGACTGAGATTTTAGCTGGGTTATCCATGCAGCTCAAAAGAATTCAACTCTTTCCCAGTTGAACAACATATTTTACCGAAGACGAGGTGCCAGCATACATCAAAAATCACAAATTCCTGAAGTCTCGTTAAAAGGCTGCAAATGAGAGCAGTTAGCAGAACCTCACGACGATGGTCATTAGTGTAGGAAGGAACTGCAGATGCTGGTTTAAACTGAAGATAGACACAAAAAGCTGGAGTAACTCAGCGGGACAGGCAGCATCTCTGGAGAGAAGGAATAGATGACGTTCTGGGTCAAGACCCTTCTTCAGACTCTGAAGAAGAATCTTGCCCCGATACATCACCCATTCCTTTTCTCCAGAGATGAGGTCCTCCAGCTTTGTGTGTCTATCGATGGCCATTAGTTCTTTCTGGATGCAAGATCAGTGTGAGCCAGGTCCATGTCTAGGGTAACAGTAAAACACAATTCTACACCTACTGAATATTTCCAGCATTTTCTGTTTTTTATCTTAGATTCCCAGCATCTATGGTTTTCGTTTTTGATTTTCACCTATATTTAGTGTGATATTTTTAATATTAGAGCAAAAGATCATAGTTGGGTTGAACACAGATCTCCACAATCTTCTGCATTAAACTTGCGAACTAAAGCAAAATGGCATACTTGGGGCAAAGTCTAAAGGAGATTGGTGGGACAAGTAACTTTTACGCAGAGGGTGGTGGGCACCTGGAATGCACTGCCAGGCATGGTAGTGGAGGCAGATACGATTGTGGAATTTAAAGGGCTTTTAGATAGGCACTTGGATATGCAGGGGATGGAACTAATGGATCACATACAGGCAGATGAGATTAGTTTATCTTGGCATCATGTTCAGCACACACTTTGTGGCGGCAGGGCTTGGTTCCCATGCTGTACTCTTCTATGTTTTATAAACATGAGGCCAAGTTGTATTAATGTGGGGTTGAGGAGTTTATCTTTGGACATCGTTTTCTCCTCCTTTCCAATGCACTCATTTTCAAACTCGTACCTATTCCTACATCAGCATTTATATATTCAGATACAAGTCTTCAGAGTTGCCGTTTGATGCTAAATGTAATTAAAGTTTTCAGAAAAAGGATTTGTCACTTTAACAAATGACCCAATGCACTGCAAACAATTTGGCATTAGAAGGCCATCCTTGACATTCTCGACAAACTTCAGCATGTGAAGCTGCAGTTTTGGCCCTCCTTGCCTCTGAGCTCGTTTCCTGATGATGATAAAAGTTGATATTAAAGCATAATTTAGCTGATTGGCAGATTATTCAATTTGGATAAGTGCACAAGGTAGGTGACGTGCGTTTTTCACTTTACTCGTTTATAACAAATTTCTATCCACGTGGTCAAATAGAAATCAAATAAATACACTTCAAGTGTAATTGTTTTTCTCACTTTGTATTCCGTCCATCAGAGACCACATACAAATGTGACCTTGGCGACAGAGACTGTCACTCCTGCATTGGTCTCTTCAGCCACAAGCAACGCTGCTCTAGCCGAGGTGTGGAGCAAGCAGCCAACTAGGATGCATCACCCATGGTCAGGAATGACCGAGGGGGCCTAAGATTCCGCCCGTGGTATTTTAATTGTTAATGTTTGTTGACAATATTCAATGGCTTACAATCTGGTAATTGATTGAAATGTAAAATTATTGCATTAAACAAAATAATTTCAACTAAAGGTGTTAAGGGGGAAAAGTAATTGTCAGAATGATAGGCATTTGCTGCGCTCAAAATATATCTGTTACAAAAAAAAAACTCAATTATTTGAAACTGTTAAATTCAGTGTTGAATCTGGGCCTCTTCAGAAATGAGCTGGTGTTTTCATTAAAGTTGTAGATTTGGATGTTTGCTCCATAACATTGGAAATAATAGCTTTCGGGCTCATTTTCCCAAATTACTGAAATAAGGCTTCTTGTAAAGATTAGTGGCAGTAACCATTTCCTGTCTATACTTAACCCGCCTATAATTTTGCTTTGCATCGCTACCCTGATCACAATTTGTTCACTAATTTCCTTAATTTTTAAACTAATTATCACAGATGCAGATAATATTCTGGTCCTAACGTATCATATTTCTAGCTTCAAACCGCATTCTCACTCATCACTCAAAAGCTGAAGTTAAGATGTTGTAAGACTTCAACTGGAAACATAAAAGCTGTTGAATTGCCACTCCCAGATTGACAAGTATTGCCTTTCTGTCCCACAAAGTAAATTTACTATCTCCCAATTAACAACTAGGATTGCTCTCGTGTATTGAAAGTTTACTGAGGTTGCTTTAGTAGCGAGGATGCTAACATGTTATAGAGGTGTAGGTCTGCTGATCACAGGCTGATGCACTGAAATGAGATGATGGCACTCACATGTTGCCACCCTGGCACTGACAGGAATGCTCCTCTCGTTGTTCAGGATAGCATAGACGTTGATTACATATTCAATCCCCGGCTCTAGTTCCTTGATGGTGGATGACAGCCGCTCTCCGGGCACTCGTATTTCCAGCTGCAGACCCCCGGGGGTGGTGGGGGCATAGGTGATGAGGTACTCATTGACTCTAACCTCGTTCTGCCACTCCAGGTCCACGGTTTGAGGAGTCACTTCGGTTACCTTCAGGTTCTTGGGAGGTGAAACTGCAGGAAGAAAGAAAAGAGTTAAAAGTTCTGAAGTTGCTCAACAACAAGATCACACTGTCATAACTCTGCCTGGACTTTCAAACCGAGAAACTCAGGCAAACATCCAGCTGTCTTTAGGTTTACGTCTGGAGATACAGTGTGGAAAACAGGCTCTTCGGCCCACCAAACTCACGCCGACCATCGATCATCCAGACACTAATTCTATGTTACCCCACTTTCACTTAGAGTCATAGAGTCACAGAGTGATACCGCGTGGAAACAGGCCCCTCGGCCCAACTTGCCCACACCGGCCAACATGTCCCATTTACACTAGTCCCACTTGTCCGGGTTTGGTCCATATCCCTCCAAAGTCCAAACCTGTCCCATCCATGTAACACACTAACACTAACACACATCTTACACACTCGGGGCAATTTGTAGAAGCCAAATTACCAACATACCTGCACGTCTTTGGAATCTGTGAAGAAACTGGAGCCAAATCTATTTATTAATAATAGACCATCACTTGTAATCTTCTTTATAATCTGAACACTTTATGGGCAGGTTAGATTTACATATTTCAGTGGCTGCCACAGAATGGATAAAATGTGTACAAAAAGAGAGATGAAATAAAAGTGGATTTCAAATTTATTGCGTACTCCATTCAAAGATTTGTTACCCGAGTGGTTTTCAAGTAGCATTCTCCACTAAAGTTAAATTATCTTGGTTTCCTGAGGGAACCTCTGATGAAACCTGGCAATTGATTCTGCATTGTAAATTCACAGACTGTGTCAATCATCAGTGAAGCCACATGCTTGCTGTGATAAAATCACAGAGCCACAGCACACAATGTATCCCTTTGGCCCATCATGCTTATGCTGGCCCTCTAAAAGAGTGATTTAAGTGGTTCCAATCGGCCTGCTCCTGAATGGGTACATCACACAGTACAGCAATTCCAACTCACCGGAATGGTACAGCAATTCCAACGCACAAGAATGCAAGTGGTTACAGAATGTGGTGGACTCAGTCCAGTCCATTGTGGGCACAGCTCACCCCACAACCAAAACTATTTATACGTGGCGCTGCCTCAAGAAGGCAACTTCTATCATCAAGGATCCCCACTATCCAAGCCATGCCATCTTCTCACTGCTACCATCAGACAAGAGGTATAGAGTCCTCAGGTGCCACACCACCAGGTTAAGGAACAGCTCTTTTCCTACAACTATCAGGTTCTTGAACCAATCTGCATAACCCTAATCCTACCTCAACAACAGAACAACATCCACCTTGTATATGATCATGGACTTGTTTTATTTCTCTAATTATATTTCTGTGCTAAAATCTTGTTTTTTGCTTAGTCTTCCTTCTGTTGGGAAGTTTACGTGTAATTCATGTATAATGTGGGTTTATGTATTTGTCTGAGTTTATGTGCTTGTGATGCTGCTACAAGCAAGATGTTTCAATGTACCTCTACCTCACTGTACGCGTGTATGACAATTAACTTGACTCGACTTTCTTTCAGGTATTTATCCAATTCCTTTTTGCGTCTACATTTGGAACTGCTTCCACTGCCCTACCAGCCAGCACTTTGCAGATCACAGTGACTTAATCAATGTGGTTGAAACATATTAGTGGGAGCTTGAGGAAGGGAGGCATTTATAATGAGACGCTTCAGCCTCAGATGATGTGAATTTACGGCAAAACACAAAAGTGCCGATGGGACTCAGCGGATCAGGCAGCATCTCCAGAGGGAAATGGACAGGCGATGTTTTGCGTCAGAAACATTCTTCCGAGCAGGCGAGGCAAAGCTGTGATAATCCACTTGGGCAATTCCTCACCAGTGACCCTGCTTTCTCTTAATAAATGATTTGAGGTAGAGGGAGACATGATCGAGGGATGGCCAGAAATGTATAAACAATATTGAACACAAGAACTTCAGAAATAGAAGCAGTAATGTGTCATTGTTAGTTGTGTTGGCTCCAACATTATGATTGATCCAATTGATCCCTGTACTCATGCTTCTTTACCATCCGAAGATCTATTGATGTGGGCTTTGACTGTTCAGTGACTGATCATCTATATATACCCTGGGGAGAGAGTTTCAGATTCCCAAAGCTCTGAATAAAGACATTTTGCCACATCTCGGGCATCACTAATCAATCATTGATTAGGAATCTATGCTTTTCAAATCCAGAGTCTCCAGCCTCCTGCATCTACCCTGTCAATGTCTTTTACATTTGCATATTTGTCTTAAAATGGAATGCAAACATATAGCCATGGGTGTGTGGATATAGGGGAGGTCTTGCAAAAATGGAAAAATAATATAAGTAGACATCAGTACAATTCACTTTTCCACAGTGATAAACATCTGGAGCAGCTGGTAGAGCTATTGTCTCTCAGCTCCAGAGATGGCTCACAGTGCCAGAGACATGTACTCAATTCTGACCTTGGGTGCTGTCTGTGTGGAGTTTGCATGTTTTCCCTGTCACCGCGTGGGTTACCTCCGGATGCTCCGGTTTCCTCCCACATCCTTAAGACGTGTAGGTTTGTAAGTGTAAATTACCCCTAATGCGTACGGAGTGGTTGTGAAGGTGGGAAAATGGAGAACCGGTGTGAAGATGTGATCGATGGTCAGCATGGACTTGGTGGGCCTGTTCCCATAATGCATCTTTCAATGGTTCAGATTCCAAGTAAAATCCATGTCAATTAATTCCTCCTGAACAATTCAAATACAAGTCCATTTTTAAAATATGGATGGTAGGTCCCGGAGTAAAAACTAGAATCATGATGTCTTGTTTCAGGGAAGAAACTAGAATCATGATGTCTTGTTTATTTTAAATCATGTACCACAGGAGATACGGAGACAAAGAGACAGCAGGGAATAAACACGACTACCACTTTGTCAGTTGTTGACTCTTTCAGAAAATTAATGGAGGCTGGCAAAATACGATTAGACTCATGTTTCATTCCATTGTGTATAACTTGTATTTATGACGTGCATAGGTTTTGGCATGGTCTGTTAAACATATGGAAAACTCTCTTCGATGTGCATTAACTTTTTTCCCTACATTTCTAAACTAGACAGTGAGTAATTCAATTGCTTTCCTCACTGATTATTTCCCTTTGATTGTTTATTTAAATAATATATACTTCCTGCAATTGGTATGCTACAATATTTTGGTCCAAACACAGCTAAATGGGCTGGGAATGACTACAAGACCTACAGGTGATAAGAGAGTTTAAAGCAAAAAACAAACTGCTGAAAGAACACTAAGATACACACAAAGTTAGACACAAAATACTGGAGTAACTCAGCGGGACAGACAGCATCTCTGAATGGGAGGAATGGGTAACATTCCGGGTCGAGGCCCTTCTTCAGTCTTTTTCTTGAGTCTGAAGAAGTAGACAGAAAACACTTTTTCAGTCAAAGAGTTGTGAATCTGTGGAATTCTCTACCTCAGAAGGCAGTGGAGGCCAATTCTCTGAATGCATTCAAGAGAGAGCTAGATAGAGCTCTTAAGGATAGCGGAGTCAGGGGGTATGGGGAGAAGGCAGGAACGGGGTACTGATTGAGAATGATCGGCCATGATCACATTGAATGGCGGTGTTGGCTCGAAGGGCCGAATGGCCTCCTCCTGCACCTATTGTCTTGACCCGAAACGTTACCCATTCCTTCTATCCAGAGATGCTGTCTGTCTCACTGAGTTACTCCAGCATTTTGTGTCCATCTTCGGTGTAAACCAGCACCTGCAGTTCCCTTCTGCACGATAAACACAAATTGCTGGAGTAACTCGGTGGGTCAGGCAGCATCTGTGGGACAGTTTTCATTAGGGGGGGGCGAGACCTTGCTTCAGATTCTAAAAAGCACACAATGAGCCAGGGCAATTAGAACAATTAAAATATGGGTGGACCCTTTTGAACATTAAATAATAGCTGTCTGGATATAGATGAAAGCATTGGCAATCCTTGGCAAGCATTGGCAATCTTCCAATCATTGGGACCCCTGGTAGTCCTTCGATATATTTATGTGCTGCAATAAAAGCTAATTAAAAAAAAGGGATCTTGAATGAAACAGGTATTTGTCTAAAACCCATGCAGTGGAACCAGTGTTTGGTATCACTTACCAGAAGAGCAGTCTTCGTTGACGTAGCCTTCGTTGCAGATGCACTGGCCCTCAACACAGTGGCCTCGATCATTGCAGTCATTGGGACAGGCCAGTTCCCCACAGTCCACTCCCCTGTAATCGGCATCGCAGACGCAGCGACCATTGACACATTGTCCGTGGTTGTTGCAGCTGTTGGGACAAGCCAGCTCGCTGCAGTCCTCGCCGACGAGGCCGTGGTCACACACGCACTGGCCGTTGACACAGAGGCCGCGGTTGTTGCAGTCGTTGGGGCAGGAGAGCTGTCCGCAGTCCTCTCCAGTGAAGCCTTCCTCGCACACGCACCGCCCGGCCACACACTGGCCGCGGTCGTAGCAGTGGCTGGGGCAGGTGAGCTGGGCGCAGTCCTCGCCAGTGAAGCCTTCCTCGCACACACACTGGCCGCTCACACAGCGGCCTCGGTTGTTGCAGTGGTCGGGGCAGGAGAGCTCACTGCAATCCTCGCCAGTGAAGCCGTGGTCACAGTCACACTGCCCGTCTACACACTGGCCGCGGTTGTTGCAGTGGTTGGGGCAAGCCAGTTGTCCACAGTCTTCTCCAGTGAAGCCATCCTCGCACACACACTCCCCGTCCACACACTGGCCGCGGTTGTGGCAGTGGTTGGGGCAAGCCAGTTGTCCACAGTCTTCTCCAGTGAAGCCATCCTGGCACACACACTCCCCGTCCACACACTGGCCGCGCCCATGGCAGTGGTTGGGGCAAGCCAGTTGTCCACAGTCTTCGCCAGTGAAGCCATCCTGGCACACACACTGGCCGCTCACACACTGGCCGCGGTTGTTGCAGTGGTTGGGGCAAGCCAGCTGTCCACAGTCCTCTCCAGTGAAGCCATCCTCGCACACACACTCCCCGTCCACACACTGGCCGCGCCCGTTGCACTTGTTGGGACACGACCACTCGTTGCAGTCCGAGCCCGTGTAGCCTTCGTTGCACACGCACTGGCCGCCTGTGCACCGGCCGTTGTTGCTACAGTTGTTCAGGCAGGTAACCCCGCCACAGTCCTCGCCAGAGAAGCCGTCGTCGCAGTAGCACACGCCCTCGAAGCACCGCCCGCGGTCGTAGCAGTCCTTGGGGCAAATGATCTCGGAACAGTCAACGTCGGCGAACCCTTCGTCGCAGACGCACTCTCCGTCCACACAGCGGCCCCGGTTAAAGCAGTGATTGAGACAGGCCAGATCCTTGCAGTCTTCCCCAGTCAAACCTTCATCACAGACGCACTTCCCATCCACACAAGTCCCTTGGCCACTGCAGTTGTTGGGGCAGAGCCTGGCCGTGCAGTCCTCGCCCGCGTAGCCTTCATGGCACACACAGACTTCCTTCATGCAAACTCCATGTTCTCCACAGTCCACCCTGCACACCTCCCGGCTGCAGTCTTCTCCCGTGTAACCCTCGAAGCAATGGCACACCCCGTTTATGCACCGACCTTGGTCGCTGCAGTCGTTTAGGCACAGGTCCTCAGGGCCACAGTCGTCCCCAGTGTAGCCGGCTTCACACTCACACCTGCCGTCAACACACGAGCCTCTGTCGTTGCAGTTTGCTGGGCAGTCGGCCTCTGTGCAATTTTCCCCTTTCCACCCTGGCTTACACAGGCAGCCACAGGTGCCCGTGCTAAAGTTTCCATTGGATCCACACAAAGGTTTCACATCAACACGACCTGAGCAAAGACAATAGACAATGCATGGCATCATGTGAGCTTCAAGTAGTATAAGAAAATAACTGCAGATGCTGGTACAAATCGAAGGTATTTATTCACAAAATGCTGGAGTAACTCAGCAGGTCAGGCAGCATCTCGGGAGAGAAGGAATGGGTGACGTTTCGAAACGTCACCCATTCCTTCTCTCCCGAGATGCTGCCTGACCTGCTGAGTTACTCCAGCATTTTGTGAATAAATTATGTGAGCTTCATTAGTTCAAAGCTAAAGTTAAAGAATTATAACTGGATTAATGGTGTAGCAATGTAATAAATCAAACGTGCAATTAATAACAAATTCATATGGTTTGAGATTAAAGATATGCCAGTAGCTTCTAGCCTTGCTCCCAGTTTACATTCGTGGCCTTGTAAGGTAGACAGCGTGCAGAGAAGATTTATGAGAATGTTGCCAGGGCTTAAGGGCTTGAGCTATAGGGAGAGGTTGAGCAGGCTAGGACTTTATTCCTTGGAGTGCAGGAAGATGAGGGGTGATCTTGTGTACGATCATGAGGGGAATAGATAGAGTAAATGCAGTATTTTTACCCAGAGTAGGGGAATTAGGAACCAGAGGGCATAGGTATGTCAGAGAGAAAAGATTTAATAGGAACCTGAAGGGCAACCTTTTAGCCCAGAGGATAGTGGGGTCTGTGGAACGAGCTGCCGGAGGAGGTCAGTGGGAAGGAACTGCAGATGTTGGTTTAGAAACATAGAAAATAGGTGCAGGAGGAGGCCATTTGGCCCTTCGAGCCAGCACCGCCATTCATTGTGATCATGGCTGATCATCTACAATCAGTAACCTGTGTTTACACCGAAGATAGACACAAAATGCTGGGGTAACTCAGCCGTTCAGGCAGCATCTCTGAAAAGAAGGAATGGGTGACATTTCAGGGCGAGACTTTTCTTGATTGAGGCTGGTACTATAACAACAATTAAAAAGGCATTTGGACAGGTCCATGGACAGAAAAGGTTTAGAGGGATATGGGTCAAATGCAGGCTGGTGGGACTAGTGTAGATGGGGCATCTTGGTCAGCATGGGCAAGCTGAGCCAAAGTGCCTGTTCCCTTGCTGCGTGACTATCCATTGTGTCTGCATCACAACTATTCAACTGACACAAAATGCTGGAGTAACTCAGCGGGACTGGTAGCATCTCTGGAGAGAAGGAATGTGTCAAGACCCTTCAGACAGAGAGTCAGTGGGGAGGGAGACACAGAGATACGGAAGGGTAATCTCTGGCCATTCTACATTCCCAATCTTGTTGTACCCCTGTACAATGACAATAAAGATATATTGTATTATATTGTATTGAAAGCACAGATCAAAGGGGACGTTGGCCAAGGGGAATGTAGAATGGTTGATTGTCAGCTGAGGGGAGGGTGGCAACGAGGCATACAATCAGTAAACTGCAAGGCTCGTACCCTTTCCTTGCTGCGCTCCGTTTCCACAGCATCGCCCGCTAGCACACTGTTCCCGCAGCAATGACACATGGCCCTCCAGTGCCTCCAGCCTGCTGAGCAGGTCATGGATGTCGGACCCTGCCGCACAGCCGCAGGCCTGGCGTGGGATGTTGATGCGGTGGGTGAAGACGATCTGATTGTCGCCGTCGGCCGTGTGCTCTATGTGTTGGTAGCTGGGGCCCTCGCTGGGCCTCGCCATGCCATCGGGGGACTCCAGGTCGACCGAACACAGGGAGCCCAGGGGCACGTTGATGTTGTAGACGTGGTTGAAGTTTATGGGCTGCGTTCCAAGTGGAAACGTGACGTTCTCTTCTTTCAGCTGCGAGATATCTCTCTTCTGCCGAATAATCTTCTTAATGAGCCCCCCGTGGGTTTGTTCCACCAAAACTGTGGTCACGAAGCAAACTAAAACGTGCCACCGAAGCCCCATTTTGGTGGTTTACAGCCTTCCTGGTGTCCGCAATCTGTCTATTGCCCAATAGTAAACCCAGTGATAAAGGAGAAAAGCTTCAGTTCCCGTTCGACGTGATTTATCTGCAAAAACACCAAGGAGAGAAGGATGAAAAGACATGCAAAGAAACTGTAGCATTTCCTTAACTCTGCGCACAATGGAGGAATTTTGCATTTGCAATTTTTTTATGAGGCAATGAGATCCATTCAAGGTAAAGCAAAAAAACAGAAATGTTATCATCTACATTCTCCCCAGCGGGAGGGTAATTGGTTTTTAATACCGAAGCAGCTCCGGCAATGGCTAGTCCATTTTTTTCCCCCGATGACTAACACTCTCTGATCTCAGCCTTGTGTCGTTAAAGTCTCATATAAACAGCATGCGCGGAAACCACAGGTGTGACTGTGAAGCATTAACAGGTCACAGCAATGCAGAGCGAGGATGAATAATGAGAAGACCTTCCAGAAGCTGTCCCTAACTGTCAGCCCCTGACCTACTTTGCTTGATGGATGGATGGATAGTTTGCAGCTTCCTTTCAATTATAACCAAACAATGTCATTTGCCAAATTCGAGGTCTGCAGAATGTTTATCTTAACTTGTCAGTCAGACAGTACTAGAGTAGATAGAGTCATAGGGTGATACAGTGTGGAAACAGGCAAACTTGCCCACACCGGCCAACTTGTCCCAGCTACACTACTCCCACCTGCCTACGCTTGGTCCATATCCCTCCAAACTTATCCTATCCATATACCCGTCTAACTGTTTCATAAACGTTGGGATAGTCCCAGCCTCAACTACCTTCTCTGGCAGCTTGTTCCATACATCCACCACCCTTTGTGTGACAAAGTTATCCCTCAGATTCCTATTAAATCTTTTTCCCTTCACCCTTGAACCTATGTCCTCTTGTCCTTGATTCCCCTACTCAAGAGATTCTTTGCATCTACCCGATCTATTCCTCTCATGATTTTATACACATGGCAGATGGAAGTTTTAGAACGGCAAGAACAGATTTCCCTTATCAGAGCAACAAGGGGGGATTTTCAGAAGGGTGGCAGTGTCCTTGGTTGTTTTCTCCATGTGAAAGGCTGAGAATTGCTGCACACTTGTTGTAAACTAACATCATCTGCCAAGATGCTACTGACGTTTCCTTCCATTTATGTCTGGAAATGAGTATTTAATCAGTTTAATAGGCGGGTACATGTGAAAATGAAAGCCTATAATCACAGCATAAAGGGTGAGCCATTCAGGACAGAGTTAAGAACAAGTTCAGAGTACTGTGAGTGCATGGAGTTCTCTTCCCCCAGAGCAAACTATGAACTACCTGGGTTGCACTGGGGACTCTGGGCATGTCGTGTTATTTTGCACCATATTAGGTGTAATACATATTATCTATTGAACACTGCATTTACAAACCTGTTGTGCTGCTGCAAGTAAGAATTTCATTGTTCAGTTTTTGGTACACAACACTCTTTGGTATAAACACTCTTGACGCTACACAATGCTTAGTCATTGGTGTGGTGAAGTTGGCTATTGATAGATTTTACATAAACCAGCACAGCACAGGAACAGGCCCTTCACCCCACAGTGTCTGTGTTGAACATGATGCCAAGACCAACTCTTAACTGCCTGCACATCATCCGTACCCTGCACCCACTGCATATCCATGAGCCTCACCAAGAATCTCTTCAATGCCACGATCATATCTGCCACCAACACCCTGCAGTGCTTTCCAGGCACTCACCACCCTCCATGTAAAAAGACTTGCCGCACAAATCTTCAAACGTCTGCCCTCTCACCTTAAAGCCATGTGCCTAGTATTTGATATTTCCCCCCTGGAAAAAGGTTCTGACTGTCTCCAGGTCTTCCCTCTGCCTCCAGCATCCCAGAGTAAACAATCCAAGTCTGTCCAACCTCCCCATGTACCTAATACTCCCTAAACCAGGTGTCATTCTGGTTAACCTCTTCTGTACACTCTTCCTCAAAGCCGCCACATCCTTCCTATAATGTGGTGACCAGAACTGCATGGAATACTCCAACATTGTGAAAGGAATTGAAGGTTTGAGCAGCGAAACAGAGATAGAGGATACTTATTAAATAATGTAGGAGGTTCCAATAACGAAATAACTTTGTCCTGCTCCTAGTTGTTACACTTTTCAGATAGAGTTTTGATACTTATTACTCAGTATCTATCTCAATGTGGGTAGATTATTGGCAAGCACAGAGTGCATTTCTGGTCACCCCATTACAGGAAAGATGTGGAAGCTCTAGAGAGTTTGCAGCAGAGGTTTACGAGGATGCTTGACACAAAAAGCAGGAGTAACTCAGTGGGACAGGCAGCATCTCTGGAGAGAAGGAATGGGTTTTGGGTCGAGACCCTTCTTCAGATCCTTCTTCTAGGATGCTACCTGTATTAGGGGGTGTTGGCAATAAGAATAGTTTGGATGAATTAAACTGTTTTGTCTGGAGTGTTGGAGGCTGAGTGGAGACATGATAGTAGTTTACAAAGTTGTGAGAGGCATGGATAGGGTAAATAGTCAGAACTTCTTTCCCAGGATGGGAATGTCAAAGACTAAAGGGCACAGGTTTAAGGTGAAATGGGCAGTATAAAGGAGATGTGTGGGGTAAGTGCTCTTTCACACAGTGAGTGATCGACATTTGGAATGTGCTACCAGGGATGCTGGTGGAAGCAGATATGATAGAGTAATTTAAATTGCTTTTAGGCGGGCACATGAACACTGTATGTTGGAAATGGAGGGAAATGGATCATCTGCAGCTGCAGGGAATTAGTTTAATTTTTCAATAGGTTCGGCACAGACATTGTGGGTCGAAGAGCCGATTACCTTGTTGTACTGTTCTATGATTTCAAGAGTCAAAGTTTACCAGGTGTAGGTATAATTGTAGAGTAGAGGTTCAAGTCAGATCAGCTGTGATTTAATTGGATAATGGTGCAAGTTCAAAGGAATGAATGATCTCCTTTTGCTCCTAGCATGTATGTTTGCATGATTGGTCTTATTCCAGCAATTGTGTTGTAACCCCATAGCAACAGAAAACTCTTTAAAGTATCTGCCCATTAAATCCTACCTGCAGTATAGAAAGGTCATTATAATATCTATCTGCGCAACTTAATTTCATTGTGTCCCAATTAATATTGCCTCAGTTCAGTGGCCTGACTGCTTTATACTGCCTTTTGACTGCTGTTTTTTTTTTAACCTGCAAAGATTCCTGCACATCTTGATTCAATGAGTCTACCCTGTTGCCAAGATACATTTAGCAGGCACTTAAACCAGATGCAGACTGAAATGCGTGCATCAGTGGCCATACCCAAAATAAAGAATTTACGAGAAGAATCTGATGGGGAAATTCCAACCGTAAACATAATGAATAAATCTCCCCAAAACAATGTGAAAAGTCAGTAAAAATGTTGTAAAAGTTTTGAATGGCTGGACTTTGAAGGCCATTCCTCCAGGATGTTGCTTTTCCCCACTGTAATTATCGGCGTACAGTGAACGAGTCTGGAAACTTGTCTGCAGGCTTGGCAGCAGGTGGCTGGGTTTTACACGTGCAAAAAAAAACCCTGAAGAATTTTAATTGGAAACAGAATTGTTTGTTCCCCAAGGCTCATATTGTGCACGAGGTGATGCAAAAGTGAAGGGAAATCCTTGCGTTAAACCAAAGAGAGTTTCATGCCGTGGACAACGTTTGAATTCGAAGGAAGGAATAGTATGAACTCCACTGCTGTTATGTATTTAACATGAAATACACTGCCAGTACCAAATACTTTACCCAATCTAAATGTACAGCTACTCTGCAGCAAGTTCTTCGGTCATCAGTAATGGTGCAGAGTCAGGCTCAAGCAGGGCGGCACAGTGGCGCAGTGGTCGACTTACTGTCCCTCAGAGCCAGAGATCCGAGTTCAATCCTGACTGCGGGTGCTGTCTGTACGGAGTTTCTACATTCTCCCTGTAACCACGTGGGTTTTCTCCGGGTGCTCCTGTTTCCTCCCACATTCCAAAGACATTTGTAGGTTAATTGGCTTCTGTAAATTGCCCCTAGCGTGTAGGACGCAAAACTGCGATAACATTGAACTAATGTACGGGGTGATCATTGGTCGGTGTGGCTCAGTGGGCCGAAGGGCCTGTTTCCACACTGTATCTCTAAACTAAATTTGAACTAAACTAGGCCAATAGACGTGGACTTTTTGTGCAAATCGAAATGCATAAATCTTTCATAAGTCTGCAGTAGTCCTTCATGCAAAATGCACAATCAATCATCTTATTGTTAAAGGTTAACAAATTTGTTGGTTTACATTATTTTTAAAAACCTACTTGTATAATTCAGGTGTAATTTGTTTTTGTGTGTTTGTCTGAGTCGATGTGCCTGCGATGCTGCTGGAAGCAAGATTTTCACTGTCTCTGTATTAGTGTACATGACAATAACTTCCACTCCACTCAACTTGACAGGAGGAGAGATGGCCGCCTTTCCTGGCAGCTCCATCCTCTTGTTTAAATATAAACAAGACGATCAAATACCTTTGGCATGTAACAAAAGGCTTCATTGAGGCAGCTCATCCAGTTACTGATCAAGATCATTTTACAGGAATATACAGTAACACACCTTCCTGGCAGACCTCGATGGTTCACTCTTTAACCACTGCCCCTAACGCGATCCTTCACGTTTCGCTGTTTTGGCAGGTCGTGTTATGCAGTACATCGTTGTATTCAGAACACTTACTATTAGAGACATCTTCTCTTAAATCAGACTCCGCTATCTCAGAAACAAAGAACTGCAGATGCTGGTTTATACCAAAAATTGACACAAAGTGCTGGCGTAACTCAGCTGATCAGGCATCATCTCTGGAGAAAAAGGATAGAAACATAGAAAATAGGTGCAGGAGGAGGCCATTCGGCCCTTCGAGCCAGCACCGCCATTCATTGTGATCATGGCTGATCATACACAATCATATCCCTTGATTCCACTAGCCCCCAGAGCTCTATCTAACTCTCTCTTAAATTCATCCGGTGATTTGGTCTCCACTGCCCTCTGTGGCAGAGAATTCCACAAATTCACAACTCTCTGGGTGAAAAAGTTCCTTCTCACCTCAGTTTTAAATGGCCTCCCCTTTATTCTAAGACTGTGCCCCTGTGTCACCAGGATAGGTGATGTTTTGGGTCGGGACCCTTCTTCAGACCAACAAAGTGTCTGAAGAAGTCTGAATGGTCTGAAGAAGGGACCGACCCAAAACGTCTCCTATCCTTTTTCTCCAGAGATGCTGCCTGACCCGCTGAGTTACTCCATCAGTTTATATCTATCTCCTCTATCTCAAACTTGGTTCAATTGGATGATTTTTATCTCTAAGTCAAACACTTGTAGACATGAACTGATGCAAAATGTAGTACTCGAGTGTTGTGTTAATGGACATGGCATCCTATGGGTGATTGTCAAGGTACGGCACTCTCTGTTCTCTCAAGCATGTATAAAAGACCCATGACATTATATCAAACAGCAGAGAAATATTTATTGGTGTCCCTGTTGATATTAATCTCCGACCAACCAGTCATTATTCCTTAGCCATTTGTGGGGCATTGGTATGGATAAATTGGCTGCAGTGTTTTATGCTGATTCCACACCTACCAATTTCCGGGGTGCAATTAGTATCTTTGGCACATGTTGAAAGTATATAACTAGCAGCAAAACTGTGAGATGCCCTGAAGTTGTAAAAGATCCTTCTTTCCTGCTTCTGGATTGTTAGTTCAATCCACCTGACCCCCTCGGTTTCACAACTGCTGTACCCAAAACTACAAGAGACTGCAGGGAGTTGTGGATACAGCCCAGTCCATCACACAACCATTCTCCCTCCCATTGACTCCATCCCATTGACCTACCTCGGGAAAGCACCAAACATGATCAAAGACCCTTCACACCCCAGTCTTTCTCTCTTCTCTCTCCCAGCGGGCAGAAGATACAAAACCTTGAAAGCATGTACCACCAGATTCAAGCACAGCTTCTCGTTATCAGACTCCTGAACAGACCTCTCATATGCTAAGTTTGAATGTCTGATCTCCCAAACGACCTGGTAGCACTTTTTTTAAAAATCAGTACTTTCTCTGTAGCTGTAAAACTATATTCTGCTTGTTGCTTCCTTTCTCTTTTTGCACTACCCATTGTGCTCATTGTGGCATGATTTGCCTGGGCAGCAAGCAAACAAAGATTGTCACTGCATTTTGGTACACATGACAGTAATGAACCAATACCAACACCAATCTGAAATTTGCCAGAGCCAGGATAAAGAGTGAATAAATGGAGCTGTAAATGGATAGAATCAATTTGAAGCATTGTGGCTCTTTGTTGGAATCAGAGAATGCGGATATGAAGTTATTTTGAGTTCTTCATATAGATCTGATAACTTGCCAAATCAAAATGAACATCAGCCCAAGAGGGGATTCTTTATGCTAAATATCATTACTACAACTGGGTATATAACTAAGATAAGATTTCAGGTGATAGACCACTTTTCAATACCCATGAACCATGAACGTTAACTCTATTTCTCTTTCGGCAGATTCTCTCTCACTTACTGAGTATTTCTAGCATTTCTAGTTCATACTTTGGATTTCCAGCATCTGCCAAGTTTTTGCTTTGTTTGAACTAAAGATCCTCACCAAAGTGTCGTGGTGTCAGAGTTGGCATCACCTGGTTTAAAGACTGCCTACCGTGAATTGTCAGACACTGCATATATAATTAAAGGGCGACTTTACATTAATACATCTAATTACCCGTTCAGTCGAATTTGGTTACCACTCTCAATGCTTATGTTATAACCAGAAAATAGGTTAAGCAGAAATTGATTGAAAGTGTCCCAGATATACAGTTCTGAATCAGACTTAGATTTGATGGATTCACATTCATTTAGTTTTTAGTTTTAGAGATACAGTGTGGAAACAGGCCCTTTGGCCCACCAGGTCCACACCGACCATCGATCACCCATTCATGTTAGTTCTATGTTCTATGTCCTATGTCTTAAGGATAGCGGAGTGAGGGGGTATGGGTAGAAGGCAGGAACGGGGTACTGATTGAGAGTGATCAGCCATGATCGCATTGAATGGCGGTGCTGGCTCGAAGGGCTGAATGGCCTACTCCTGCACCTATTGTCTATTGTCTATTGTCTACATGCTAGGGCCAATTCATAGAAGCCAATTAACCTCCAAACCTGTACGTCTTTGGAATGTGGGATGAAAGCGGAGAGAAAACAAAAGCAGTCATAGGGAGAACATGTAAACTCCGCACAGACAGTACCCGTAGTCAAGATCAAACCCAGGTCACTGGTACTGTGAAGCAGCAGCTCCATCACTGCACCACTCTGCAGCCCTGTTAAAGCGTATACAATAGACAATAGACAATAGGTGCAGGAGTAGGCCATTCAGCCCTTCGAGCCAGCACCGCCATTCAATGCGATCATGGCTGATCACTCTCAATCAGTACCCCGTTCCTGCCTTCTCCCCATACCCCCTCACTCCGCTATCCTTAAGAGCTCTATCCAGCTCTCTCTTGAAAGCATTCAACGAACTGGCCTCCACTGCCTTCTGAGGCAGAGAATCCCACACCTTCACCACTCTCTGACTGAAAAAGTTCTTCCTCATCTCCGTTCTAAATGGCCTACCCCTTATTCTTAAACTGTGGCCCCTTGTTCTGGACTCCCCCAACATTGGGAACATGTTTCCAGCCTCTAATGTGTCCAATCCCCTAATTATCTTATATGTTTCAATAAGATCCCCCCTCATCCTTCTAAATTCCAGTGTATACAAGCCCAATCGCTCCAGCCTTTCAACATACGACAGTCCCGCCATTCCGGGAATTAACCTAGTGAACCTACGCTGCACGCCCTCCTTATTATTTACACGATATTCAAATAAGTTCTAAATACTGATTAAATTTATGTTACAGTCGTAGGTTTGTACGGCAGACATTAGCATGAAGCTGAGATATTTAAAAATGCAGCATTAATTAGAACTACTCCACTTCCATCCCTTCAATATGGTGAGATCTACACAGCCTCTGTGCCAACAATACAATTTAAATGTGTTAGTTGTATCACAAAAATAGATTGGTGTGGAATCATCAAATTATTGGCTCACAGAATAACACAGCTGGACAAAACTGAATGAAAACGTAGAGAGAAATAAAATCTAATCAGTAAGTAGCCTTGAACACATCGATGTTGGCCTTTCAGTATAATATGAAATTAACACTTTAAACAAACCATTTTGCCATTCATAATGATTATCACAAAGTATATCAGTGATTTCTTTTTCATTTTTCGCTGGAGAATTGTACTGGATCATGAGAGACCACATTCGATGCATAATATGGATTAAAAAATTAGTTTTATTTTTAATTTTCAAGGACAAAAGAAGCTAGGACCTCTCAGAATCCAGCGTGCATCAGTCACGTGAGTTAAATTACAGAGCAGAAGAGGAAAATGATAATTTGTGCCTCTCTTTAATTATAAATAGAAATTCAAAGCCAAAAACTTACAATGCCACATTTTGGAGCCTATTAATTAGTGTCAATGTGCCTTCAGGCAAAACTGACAGTGAGCTACTTCAAAGACATTGACAACTGCTTCTGGTGTTTTGAATTTAGGTAGTTCAAAGATCTAAAATTGGGCAATTTTATTCAGAACAGATAAAACATTTACTCAAGCAAACAGTTAACGTATCAATATTTTTTTACTCAGAGCATTCTCATTTCAGCTTCATAGCACAGTTGTGCTGCTTCCAACTTATGCTTGTATTGGAACTGCAGCCAGATATCTCCTTTGGCAACAGGTAATTTCCTGACCCCCATTTCCATGTCATTCTGTTCCCCATTTTCCATGGAAATGGTGCAGGCTTCTCATCTTCCCCCATTTATTCTCTCCCTGACCCGCTCTGAGTTTAGAACAATTTCTCTTCCACGTCACACTCTATGTACACCTGCGTAATCATTAGGTAATTTAGGCCAGGAATTCAAAGCGATATGGTGGACAACTGCAGAGACAATGGAGCCAGAAGGGGCGAGCATTACAAATATCTTTCATTTTTAAAGAAATAATGGATTATATTATGTGGTCATTGACGTTATGATGCCATTTTGAAATTACCATTGTCCATTAAATATTCTGAGCCTATGTAAATATTCTGAGCGTAGATTACAATTCTCACACTGCAGGCTTTTTTGATTGATAAAATCTCATTTAAAATCTCCTATATGTCACTTTGTGTCTTCACTTCTACCGTGTTTGAGTTGTGTATGAGTGGTACACTGCACAACTTTCAACACTTCATACATGTTTAACTGCTGACTTCGACACTAAAGAAGCTTTCTCCATTTTGATTTTCTTAAATGCCAGCCAGGCCTCACACAATGTTCTCCAACTGAGAAAGCATAAGGACGCTGCAGGAAATCATCAATGTGACTCCAAATCGTCGGTGGCCAGTTGCTCTAATGTGACTGTGAATAAACCTTTGCCAATTCCCACTTTATTATTAACGAGGCTTCTTTGCTCAACAATATTCTCCTCCATTTATCATTAAGTCAATGAGATTATGACCATGAAGAATTCTTTGCCAACCAGGCATCTTTTCTTAATGACATTCCTGTTCATCTATTATTAAACTATCAAGGAAAGCTAAGAGTTTCATGGACTCAAATTGCGCATTAACTTTATTAGCATCTGGCTCATCAACGAAATTCAAATCTCATTGATGTAATTCCCTGTACTGGCATTTTAGAAAAGGAACCAGATGGTGTCAGAAAAGAGGGCCAATGTCTTTGTTAGAATATTGGCCAGAGGATCTTCATCTAATGAGTCCGTAATACACAAAGACTGGGGCTCATACTTTTGCCAACGTAAATGATGAACTTCAAGGAAGTCACTGAGGCAATGTGGGAAACTTACTTCTGTCCCATGAAAAAATGCTGAATTTTGGGGAAAAAAGTTGTCATGGACTCATACCAGAGGTTATCAACCAATGTGAGTATTCCTTGGAAGAACTATCCAATTGCTCCCACCCCCCCGCTCTTACTCCAGGGTCCAGAAGATTTCTCTTCTGAATCCGCTTCCACTCCAGAGTTTAATGATATAATGAACATTTATTTTTTCCGCAACTAAAATCACTTCTGAATTAAAATTGGTCAAAGTTCACTGAAAGAAAACAATGTAATGACCCAGGAACCGTGCATTTCATTCAGAATAATGCAGACACAAGGAACTTCAACTTGTTTACCAAGAAAGACACAAAGCGCTGGAGTAACTCAGCGGGTCGGGCAGCAGAATCTGAAGGAGGGTCCCCACTCGAACCATCTCATATATCCATGCTCTCCAGAGATGCTGCCTGGCTCGCTGAGATACTCCAGCACTTTGTGTCTCATTCAGAGTAACGTAGTTCAAGACTGGTTTCTTTACCACCTGAGTACACGTTTATTCTTAGCTGAAGCTCTTCAGTTGCCCATGAAAGTCCTCCTAGTTTGCTGGTGGACACCATTTCCCGTGCATTCGAGACTGTGGCAATGTGGGGGTAATAGTTTACAAGCTAGCTTTGGAGGGACATCAGATCGTCCAACCCATTGGACGTCCAATTAGGTCGTCCAAACCTGCAGCGACATCTGCATAACTGAACCAATAAAACTGGTGAGATTGCTGACCGACCAACTTGCTGAGATAAATGTTGACATAAAGTGTGACTACAATATGTAACTAAAGGGAAATAAAGGAGGAAAGAGCCGGGAAGTGCAGATCACTCTACCATGTTCTCTAGAGAAGCTGCCTGGCCCGCTGACTCACTCCAGCATTTTGCGTCTTTCTTTTTTTAGTGCATGTCACAGTCCAGTTTTTAAACGTAATTCGGAATTTGCATTTGCTTGCTGCCTGTACTCTGCAAACCAGCAGCTATGATTACGCAGTTCAATGCGTAGATCAGTCAAAGCCGACAGCTCCTTCAACAAAGGCACTGTTATGACCCTTGCAGTTAATATGGAATCAGTGATTTGACACGAATGCTGTCCCCTATTTCCCTTTCTTAATGATTATATAAATCAGACATCTCATTTCAATGAGGCAGAGCGTCCTGGGGGTAATTATCCTTTTTCTTTACATGGTGCTCGTCCTCAGTGACCTGACTGCTCAGTTATACGTTAGTTTACTTTAGTTGCAGTTTAGCTTAGTTTTAGTTTAGTTTAGTGTTTTGTTACGTGTCCCGAGGAACAGCCAAAGGTTTTTTTGTTGCATGCTATCAGTCAGCGGAAAGACTATATGTGATTATAATCAAGCCTTTCACAGTGTTAGGAGCTCGTCTTTGACCATTCCCTGGTACAACGCGGACGAGCTTTCATTTGCTGCTCCATTATCCCATCTGCCAAATGTTTATCTTTAAATAGGAATGAGCGGAACAAGATGTGTTTTACCTTTTGAGGCTCCAGCCACAGATTTTGTACCTGGACAGAGTTAGTCACAATGGTGTACGCCTCAGTGTGGAAAGTAGCACAGCATGGAGAGGGATGGAATAAAAGTGGCCAACCTGAAAAGAAATTGGGGAATAAATGACCACACAACTCTCCAGGAAGGAATCAGTCCACGGAGTGGCTCTCTGGAAACCACAGTGGTCGGAAAATATAATTATCGTGCCCGACAGACAAACCACAAGAAAGGCACAGAGGGGAATGATGCACAGGTGGCTGGAAGTGAATTAAAAAGAAAGCTGAATAAGACCTTCTCCAAACAGATTCATCACAGGGTGGAGGTCTCTAAGTAGCGTGAACTCTGGTGACATCTTTGCTTTGGAAACCAGATGTGACCACATCGTTTCCAAGAAAACGTTCATGTTAGTAATCGCCCGGCGGCAAGGTTTCGCCATGAAGCCTCAAGCACGGAAATTGCAATGTCCACTTTCCTCCCAGATTAGCCTTACAGTCATACAGAGCGTAACACAGCACGGAAGCAGGCCCTTCAGCCCAACTTGTCCAGGCCGACCACATTTGGCCAGGTACGTAGATAGGACAGGTTTAGACGGACTTTGGGCCAAATGTGGGCGTGTGGGACTAGTGTAGATGGGGCTACTCCAGTCCCACATGCCGGCATTTGACCCATATCCCTCTAAACCTATCCATGTACCTGTACAAATGTCTTTTAAATGGTGGATATGGTACCTGCCTCAACTACCCCATTTGGTTCCATTCACCCACCAATCCCTGTGTGAAAAAGTTGCCACTCAAGTTCCTAATAAATCTTTTGCCTCTCACCTTAAACCTATGGCCTATGGTTATCGATCCCCTTACTCTAGGTAAAAGACTGTGCATCTGCCCTATCTATTCCTCTCATGATCTTATTTACCTCTATAAGATTACCTCCCATCCTCTTTGTCATGCTCAAATACATGTTAAAACCCACAATAAACAGCAGATCCTCTCCAAGATGTTTGATCTGTTTTTAATTCCCTCATCCTTTGGTTTATAGATCAACCACCAGCCCGGAAGAGTGGTTGGCAAATGTTTACCAGAGCTCCACAAATGGTTGGATGGCGATGATTGGGAACAAGGATAGCAAGAACCTAGTTTGTAAACTTCATTCTCCATCCAGCTCTACAGAGATATGAACCAGAAGGGCAAACCAGGCTTTCTGCAGCAGATTAAATTCTTTATATGATACAGCCAGCTTGCCTGCTAAAGCTATACATGCTGACAATTTAAATGGAGAGAAATGTTTACAAAGCAGATGAATTCATACTGCATACCTATCAGTATCACCTGCTCAACAATTACACGCAATTTGTGCTCACTACGATCTCAATGAAGACATTCAGCTGAAACGTTAGACTCTTCTTTCATTTGGTAAACTGATCAGTGAATAAAATCACTGTCCCCGACATTTTCACCTGGTTTGACAGGCTGGGTGTAGAGCAGGGCCGTTTTTACAGCATTATGGGCCCCCGGGTTAAGCAGTGTACTGGGGCCCCTACCGTTACTCTCCCCCACCCCCCTTTCCCTACCCCCCCCCTGTCGTGCCGGCGAAAAGCACTTAGCGATGGACTTAGGGTGCTACATTGTTGCGAAAAGCACTTACAGATCGCTGTGAGAAGCACTTAGGGACTGAAAATGTTGCGAAAAAAGCACTTATTGAACCTACATTTTAAAAGTAGTATTTATTTATTGCAAGTCATTTAACATACACAGATCAGCATGGGGCCCCTATGCTCGTGGGCCCCCAGGCAAGTGCCCATCAGGCCCATGCGTTAAGACGGCCCTGATGTAGAGAGGATGTTTCCCTTGGCTAAGCGGACTAGGACCAAGGAGGTGTCGTTTAAGAACAAAGGGAAGGCCAGTTATGATTGGGATAAGGAGGAATGTCCTCACTCTGAGGGTGATCACCTGAGGGGATAAGGAGGAATGTCCTCACTCTGAGGGCGATCACTTGTACTCTACAGGGCTCTGGAAGCTCAGTCATGCATAGAACACAGAGTGGTACAGCACAGGGAAAGACCATTCAGCCCTCCATCACTGTGCTGAACATGATGCCAAGATGAACAAATTAATTTCCTTTCCAGGACATTATCCATAGACCTCCATTCCCTGCATATCCATGTGGCTCTTAAATGCAACCTTTTGTATCTCCACCACCATCCTGGCAGAGTGTTCCAGGCACTCACCACCCTCAATGTAAAATACCTGCCCCATGCACCTCCTTTACACTTTACCTCTGTAGATTTAAAGCTATATCCCCTCGTCTTTGACATTTTGTCACTCTGGCTGACTGTCCCTAACTATGCCTCTTGGGGGCGACACACTGGCGGAACAGTAGAATTGGTTGCCTTACATCCCCTGAAACCCCGGGTCGATCCTTGTTACGGGTGTTGTGTTACAGAGCTTGTACATGCTCCCTGTGACCGTGTGTTTCTTCCAGGTGCTCTGGTGTCCTCCCCCATTCCAAAGACGTGTGGGTTTGTAGGTTAATTGGCTTCTGTAAAATGATCCCTAATGTGAAGGATGGTGCTAGTGGACGGGGTGATCGTTAGTCGGAGTAGACTCATGGGGCCAAATAACCTGTTTTCACGCTGTATCTCTAAACTGAACTAAAGAAAACATTTTCACATTTGTTTTCATGGAAAAGAAGGAACTAGTACATATCTGCTGGCAGTGATGGGACTCGAACCAACTACACTGGAGACTGGAGCCACAATCCTGTGCCTTTAGCCACACTGCCACCAATGTTTTAGTCAAAATGAGGAGCAATAGATTTCTGGGCATACAAGGAATTTGGGGAAGTATTGGAAAAGACCACTGAGATAACAACGTGGATCTTAATAAGTGGCAGACCAGACTTGAAGGATGGCCTATTCCTTCTCCTATTTCTTATGTTCTTATTTCATCTCCATACAATCTGACTAAGGCAGGATTCCATTAGATTTGCAAGCAAGGTGATTGACTGCCTGGCACTGTTCATTTGTTTGCTGAATCCACGGAAAAATTATTTCTCTTAAATTTAATTTCTTCATTTTACATTTCGTTTTTAAAAAAAAAAGTCTTTGTAACAAACCTAATCATTTAACAGGGCTAGGCAGGACGTTTGTTCAATGAACGATCCCACATCCAGGGGTTTACCCATCGGAAGGGCAAATCGGGACATTGAGCAATTTATTCCATGTGAGACGAATCTCCCATTATAGAGAAACCTGAGGAAAAATGTGTGCCCCCTGATTTCGCCAGGCAAAGCTCCAACTAGGAATCAATCTCCAGCCAAACAAGAACAGCATATTGAAAGCACGCCGGCTTACAAAACCTAACTTTATTAGCCAGAAACCTAACATTATTAGACAGAAAAAAGCCAGTATTTGGATATAAAGACACAAGCCAAGCAACAGCAGATGACTTCTTTATTACTTCCATGTTTGGGGATTTTAACCATTGCGTGAACAAAACCAGCTTGTATTTATAAAGCACCCTTTAAGTGAATAAAATATTCCAAGGTACTTCACAGGAGAATTATCAAACTATAGATTGCCACTGAGCTGCATAAGGAAAAAGGATTAGCAAATCACAGAGTCATTGAGTTGAATAGCACAGAAGTAGACCATGGTGTCCGTGTCAAGTCCTACCTAGAGCAATCCCATTTCCCAGCACTTGGTCCAAAGCCTTCAATGCCTTGGTGGTTCAATGTTCATCCAGATGCTGCTTAAATGTTTGGAGAATCTATGTCTGCATTACCTCTCAGAGAGTGTGTTCCAGATTGCAACCACCCTGTGGATGAAAAACAAAATCCTCCTTCTCTTCATCCTATGCCCTCTGGTCTTGGACACTTCTACCATGGGGAAACCCTTCTTAATATGCACTCCATTTATGCCACTCATTATTGTGAATATTTCACCATATCAGGTCACCCCTCAGCATTCTTTGCTCCAAAGAAAATAAACTTGGTCTACCCAGTCTCTCCTTGTAACTGAAACTCTCCATCCCAGGCAATGTCTTGGTGAATCTCCTATGTGCCCTCTCCAGTACGGAGACCAGAAATGCACGCAATATTCCAACTGTGCCTAAACGAATGTTTTGTAAACTAAACATAAAGTGCTGGTGGAACTCAGCGGGGCCAGGCAGCATCTGTGGAGGGAATGAGTGGACAACGTTTTGGGTCGAGGACTCTTCTTCAGACTGAAGTATCCCAACCCAAAACTTTGTCCATTCATTTCCTTCCCCAGATGCTGCCTGGCCCACTCAATATTCACAATAATGAGTGGCATAAATGGAGTGCATATTAAGAAACGTTTCCTCCAGCACTTTGCATTTTGCTCAGGATTCTAGCATCTCCAGTTTTCATGTGTTTATAATGTTTTATTAAATTATATCGAGACTTCCCTGTTCCTCTACCCTATATGCTGGCTGATGATGCCAACTATCCCATATATCTTCTTTAACATCCTATCTACCCGTGCTGCCACCTTCATGAAGCTGTGAGCCTGCGTGTACACCCTGATGCCTTTGTTCCTTTGTGCGATCTACCATTCACGATAGACACAGAAAGCTGGAGTAACTCAGCAGGACAGGCAGCTTCTCTGGAGAGAAGGAATTGGTAACTTTTCGGCTTGAGACCCTTCTTCGGACTGAAAGTATATGTGCTATATATTCATTTGACCTCCCAAAATACATCACCCCATGCTTATCAGGATGCCATGGTACTGCCCAATCTACCAGCTGATCAAAAACACTCTGTAGCCTAAGGCTAGTCTCCTTGTTATCTACAAACATCATCAATGTTCATTTCATCCCAAATCAGGCCTCTGACATTCACATCAAACAAACAGCAAAGATCCAGTACTGATCCCTGTGGTAAACTGCTGGTCCCAAGCTTCTAATTATAAAAGTAACGATCCACCATCACTTTCTGTGCTCGATTACCCAACTAATGTTGGATTCAATTTGCCAAACTGCCCTGGATCCCATAGGCTACAACCTCTGGCTGAACCTTCCATGTGAGACCTTGTCAAAGATGTGGATGTGACTTTGTTTAAATATCACTCTGTTTCTGATCGATTGTAAACTAAATTATGCAAATGCTTTATAATCAGCTTTATTCCAATGGAGTGCTCATCATTGTGCCCATTGGGTGACTGGAGAAACAGATATCCATCCTCAGTAACAGAGGTTCAGTGCTCTTTGTACTGTGTGTGGGTGAAACCCATAACACTGAGCCCAAGTGAATCCCTAAGTTTAGAGATACAGCGTGGAAACCAGCCCTTCAGGCCACCGAGTCCACGCCAACCAAACACTAGTTCTATGTCATCCCACTTTCGCATCCTGCACACTAGGGGCAATTTACAGAAGCTTATTAATCTACAAACCCGCACATCTTTAGAATGTGGGAGGAAACCAGAGCAACCAGAGAAAACCCACACGGTCACAGGGAGAACAAGCAAACTCCACACAGGCAGCACCCAAGGGCAGGATTGAATCCGGATCTCTGGCACTCTGAGGCAGCAACTCTACTGCTGCGCCACTGTGCGCACCCTTCACAAACTTGACTTGTGCAACAATTACTAATCCAACCCCATCCCTTCTGATAGTTTAGCAACTTACTTCTTGCCTCTCTTACCTATTTTTTTAACCTGGTTATGTAACTTTTGTGTATTAACCAGCATCTACAGTTCCTTGTTTCTACGTATATGCAGAGGTGTGTACTGCCATCGCAGTCCTGGGCAAGCTGGTGGCCGTTTCCTCCTGCCTGACTTTGGGCTGGAGCGGTGGCTAGTGGGGCTACTCCAGCACCCCGACTTGACTCATCCGGAAACAGCCATCAGATCGCCCAGGATGGCAATGGCAGCGGCCTGGCCTAGCTGACCACTGCATCTCTGACCCAATGCCGTCGCCAGGACAATGGGCCTTTATGGCCAAGTTAAGACTTTGCATGTTTAACAACTTTGGACTTGAATCATGCAACATGGTGCCAGAAACGTGGAGGCCCTTGTGTGCTGTCTCAGTCCAATCTACTATTACTAAACTCTTGTACTTAGGTATGATTGTGCCAATGTATAGGAAGACTTTTTCCTGAACTGTATGCAAAAAAAAAGGAATTTCACTGGTACATGTAGCAACAAAGTACCATTGCCATTAAATTACGGTAAATCTAAAGAGATTCTCCAACATTTGATAAGATATCTGGAAATTAAAATCTGCTACATTTTATGTGTTCTTGGTAAGATTATATAAAGATGTACAGATGAAATAGTAAAGGTAATGATCTTCATAGATGGATTTGACGCATGCAGCTCTTTCAATCTCTAAAATGTTGCTTATAAAATTATGCCAATTTATCACAAAATTATACCTCCCGTCTGCAGCAATTTTCTACAAATCATACAATTCTGGCAAACAAAAAAATCAGCAGCAGTAACAAACTACACCCTGCATTGCTAGGTAACTAGCACAACAAAACGTATCATGGTCACTAAATATTGCCCAGATCCGAGTTGAAACTTGCTAGGTATTAGAAAAAGATCTTCAAACTATTATACAGAAGCATTCTTACACATGTTAGTGATATAATTCAAGGTAATTGCAGTGTGTAAATTGTTACCTTAGCTTCAAGAGAACAAATACCTCAGTTTAGTCACAAGCCTTGTGGGGGCTCATAAAACACTCCAAAACAGATGTCCACTGCTTCATTGTAGACAACTAATATAAACCAATGAAATCTTCAGCAAAGTATCAGTATCCTATATTCATACCTATGTTCAAACATGTACACTCCGAAACACATGCTGTCAGTTAATTGATGGGAAATGGGTTACTGGAAATGCCTGGGCTTAGTAATTTATGGGCTTAAAATCTTTAATTATTAAAGATCACCTGCGCAGAAGCAACCCTTAAAGGTTAATGTCATAATAGTAACGATGGTGACAGAGTTCTGAGCTTCGTGTTGCTTTTCACAGGATCATGAAGGAAAATTGGCATTAAATGCAGATGTCAACTTTTACCTCCTCGGTACTTCCCATGAAAGATTAGAACTATATTTGTTCTTATGCACCTGCGACTTTGTAGAATCACTAAAGTGACAATCTTTTGTCCTTCCATGGACATGACCGTTTAAGTTAACTGCATTGTTTATTGAAGAAAGCTGCATTGTTTATTGAAGAGCCATTCATATTGAACGTGCTTGCGGGCAGATCATATTTTTGCATCATTTCCTCAGTGTTTGAGGGAACAATTGCATCCAGTATTCCATTTGTTTTTATTTCAGAGTCGGAACAGAAGAGTGCTCCTTACTGTTCTGAATAAAATTCATTCCTCAACCAATTTTCTTAAAAAGATTGTACAATTATCCCACTTGCTGTTTGCCCAGAGCTAGTTAGATAAATAGCTCACATAAAGATCACACTACAGAGATGCTAATTGACCATGAAACATCTTGACATGTCCAGAATATTTTAGTGGTATCATGTGGATAGAAGTCGTTATTTTACTTAAAAGTAAGAAGCGATATATTTATTTTGCCCTGATCCCTAATCGAGACGCAGGAGATAAATTTAATTAGTAGCTCAAGTATATGGTGAGCAGCAAGTAGTTATGTTATTTGATACATAAACATAGATTGTAGAATCAAGCCATCAAATTGCTATTTCTATAAAGCAGCTTATCAGATGGCACAATGCTATTTATGATTTACCAAATGAATTTTATGCCTTAACAATAAACAATTATAGACTTAATTGTTTCCTGTTTAAAATTCTGTCCGACAATGCTTTTACCAGTTTCTCTGAAGCTCGTTTTAACATTTTATTTCTTGCCAACAGCCCTCTTTCATCTGGTGATAAAAAGTCAAAGTACAATTGTGGTTGCCAATTATAAATCAAACGTTTTGAAGCAAAATCTGCACAGAAGTGTTCTCTAAGGTAATATGAGGCTGCACCTGAAACCTCAACCTATTCCCTTTGCACTGTGTGATTTATTTTCTTTGCTTCCCCCAATAATACACCCAAAGCTGTCCTTTCTGATATGATGTAAATCAGCTTAGTATTAGAATATATTTATTGTACAGATTCAAATCATTCAGCTAATAGATCCATGCTGGATTTATAGCTTCAGATGAGCCTTCTCCCCAACCCCTCTTCAACTAAGCACAGTGGGCGAGAACATAGAGGAAAAAGCTGGCAGTTCCTTGCCAGATTGCCAGCATTTTACCTCTTGCTGAGAGTCAAGAAGTTAAGGATTCCTGCAGAATTGCCAACATTCAAAACTTGCTGGTTGAAGTGTGCCAGTGCTATTCAGCACCGTTCCAGTAATGCATTCCTTCCAAGGAGGCCATCGTTGGAACACGAATCTGCTGCAGTTCCCCAGCGGTTATGTGGTGGAATATTTAATAATATTTAACCCTTTTAGTTGTTTAATTCACTTTTAATAACTTTTGGATACAGCTAAATGTCAGGAACTTGAAACGTCCTGGTGAATATCAACTGCCAGTGAAGCTTTGGGTGACGGTTTTGGCGGCTTTTCAAGTTGTTTCCAACTATTTTGTGCTTGTTCTCGATTACTCATGTGACAGCTTTACTCTCTGCCCATGGTCCTACTGCCTGGGAGGATCATGACACATTAGATCAACTGAATCATCCTACCACAACCAGAGAGTAGTCCTAAACTACTATCTACCTCATTGGTGACCCTCGGACTATCCTTGATTGGACTTATGCTGGCTTTACATTGCACTAAACGTCATTCCCATATCATGTATCAATACACTGTAAATGGCTTGATTGTAATCACGTATTGTCTTTCCGCTGGCTGGTTAGCACGCAACAAAAGCTTTTCACCATACCTCAGTACACGTGACAATAAACTAAACTGTACTGTACAGATGACATTTAGCCCATGCAAGCCCATGTTGGTGGATCTGCAAGTGGTGAATCTATGGTTGGTATGTGCACCAGCAATGTTCCTAGTCTCTTCATCGCTGGCAACAAACTCGGGCACAGTAATTTCGCCTTCTATTATTTTTAATCTCATCTGCTTTGCTTGCAGCATCTCATCTCATAACATCAAGACCGTTTGCCTCAATTACTCCCTGTGGGTGCGTATTCCCCATTCTAACCACTCAGGAGAAGTAGTTTCTGCTGAATCCCCGAATGTATTCACAAATGATTATTTTATAGCTGTGCCTCCTAGGCTAATCTCACTCATAAGGGCCTTCAGTGTGAATGCACTATCAAAGACTTTTGCTCATCCCTCAGTCCTTTCCGTGGCTTTATTTCATATCCATAAACCTTCCTTACACTTCCACCAGTAAATTCATACACTTTTGGTGTGTGTATATATATATATATATATGCCAAAACTGCTCCAAGCGTGGTCCAACCAGGTTCTGATACAATTTAGTTTAACATCCCTGTTTTGTAGTGATGTCCCTAACACAAGTGTTTTTAAATGTCTTTCATTCTTTATTATATCAGGTGATGGAACATCATAGCCCTGCTACCATCACTGGAACATAAGACCATAGAACAGTACAGCACAGGAACAGGCCCTTCAGCCCACTATGTGCATGCCAAAAATGATGCCAAGATAAACTGATCTCTTCTGCCTGCATATGATCCATATCCGTCCATTCTCTGCATATCTATGTGCTTAGCCAAAAGCCTCTGAAATGCCACTATCGTATCTGCCTCCACCAATACCCCAGGCAGTGCATTCCAGGCACCCACAACCCTCTGTGTAAAAAACTTGTCCAGCACATCTCCTTTAAACTTGACTCCTCTGACCTTAAAGCTCTAATCTTTCACATCTCCACGCTGGGGAAAAAAAAACCATTCTGATTGTCTACCATATCTAGCCTCCCATAATTTTGTATACATCTATCAGGTCTCCCCTCAACCTCCGGTATTGCAGAGAAAAAAAATCCACTGATCGTCAAGTAAACTGGTCACCTCATGCCCGGTAGTGGAAGGACATGCTTTTGGTGGATGCAGATGAGCGGAGGTCCTGTGATTCATGCTAGCTCACATCCCCAGCACTTATTTCCTCTGCCCTTTCTGGAATAAGTGACTACTCTATTCCTCCCATCACAAATGTCTTTCTTTCCAGTCATCCACATTGAAGGCTATTTTTTAATGTGCTGACGGTTCCAAAGACTTTTGTTGCAGTCAGTTGTCGATGAACGGCATCCCCATATCTGGAGTCAACAACAAACTGTGTGATTTTACTTGTTTTAAAGCAGAGACTAGGGACTGAAGTCAGGAGTTGTAGTTACTTGGCTCATCTGTCCCATGACAAGTGAGCTAAACAACCAGAGAACCACTTTAAACACGACTTTGTTCTGCTGTAAATCTGACAGAGATGGTAAAGAGAAAAGCGGCTTGGTTCACAACCAGGTTGCCTGCTGTTCAGTTGTACATTGCAGGTATTAAATAGAAGCAGATGGCAAAAGAACCTTCTCCTTTGGCTGGATTTTAAATACTTAATGGGAATCCAGGGTCAAATTTCCTTTTATGCAGACCTTGAAACAATTTCTTTGTACCACAATAGCAGCAGTGATTCTTCAGAGGGGTGTTCAGTGGGTTTGAAGAAGCTAAAATAAAAGGTAATGTTTAATGGAACTGCATTGCACCCTTTTACACCAATTCTTATAACTGTCAGAACTGCTAATTCAATCCGATGGTCAGCAGCTGGTAGCATTGTCATCGAGGCCCAAACCTGGCCTCTGTCTTTCTGCCGAAGATGGACAGAGAGTGCTGGAGTAACTCAGGCAGTATCTCTGGAAAAAAGTGACTTTTCAGGTCAGAGCCCCTCTTCAGACCCCTACCCGAAACATCACCTATTCCTTTTCTTCAGAGATACTGCCTGACCCATTGAGTTACTCCAGCACTTTGTGTCTATCTTCAGTATAAAACAGCACCTGTAGTTCCTTCCTACACACGCTGTCTTGCTGCGTTAGATGTGTCATAGTTTGGTGACAGCCCAGGAACCTTAACAGACCTTCTTCAGTTCATTATAGATGGGTCTCTAATAACCGAGTAGTAATTTTACCAATCGGCTTTCCTCTTCTAATTGCTCATGTGATAGTTTAGTTTAGTTTAGAGATACAACATGGAAACAGGCCCTTTGACCCATTGAGTCCACACCAACCATCAATCACCCATACACACTAGTTCGATGTTATCCCAAATTCGCATCAACTCCCGAAGCATATGGGGAAATATACAGAGGCCAATTAACCTACAAATCTGTACATCTTTGGGATTTGGGAGGAAACAAGAGCACAACAGATAAGTGTGAGGTTATCCACTTTGGTGGTAAGAATAGGAAGGCAGAGTATTATCTGAATGGTGTCAAGTTAGGAAAAGAGGACGTACAACGAGATCTGGGTGTCCTAGTGCATCAGTCACTGAAAGGAAGCATGCAGGTACAGCAGGCAGTGAAGAAAGCCAATGGAATGTTGGCCTTCATAACAAGAGGAGTTGAGTATAGGAGCAAAGAGATCCTTCTGCAGTTGTTCAGGGCCCTAGTGAGACCGCACCTGGAGTACTGTGTGCAGTTTTGGTCTCCAAATTTGAGGAAGGATATTCTTGCTATTGAGGGCGTGCAGCATAGGTTTACTAGGTTAATTCCCGGAATGGCGGGACTGTCATATGTTGAAAGACTGGAGCGACTAGGCTTGTATACACTGGAATTTAGAAGGATGAGAGGAGATCTTATCGAAACGTATAAGATTATTAAGGGGTTGGACACGTTAGAGGCAGGAAACATGTTCCCAATGTTGGGGGAGTCCAGAACAAGGGGCCACAGTTTAAGAATAAGGGGTAGGCCATTTAGAACTGAGATGAGGAAAAACTTTTTCAGTCAGAGAGTTGTGAATCTGTGGAATTCTCTGCCTCAGAAGGCAGTGGAGGCCAATTCTCTGAATGCATTCAAGAGAGAGCTAGATAGAGCTCTTAAGGATAGCGGAGTCAGGGGGTATGGAGAGAAGGCAGGAACGGGGTACTGATTGAGAATGATCAGCCATGATCACATTGAATGGCGGGGCTGGCTTGAAGGGCTGAATGGCCTCCTCCTGCACCTATTGTCTATTGTCTACAACGGAGGAAAGCCATGCGGTCACAGGGAGAACGTGCAAACACCACCCAAACAGCACCTGAGGTCAGGATCGAACCCTTGTCTGGCGCTGTGAGGCAGCAGCTCTACCAGCTGCGCCAGTGTGATAGCTTGGAAAATTAATGAATCTTTTCAAGCAGTTTCTAAAATAGTCCAGGTTTAATTTGGCACAGTCCAATCTCCACCCTGTTTCACATTTTAACATGAACTGATAACTAGGCCAATGTTGAACATTTCTTATTTGTGCCTGCAATGATTGAATGATTCTGTCTTCGTGAATGGTGGAAATGGCACAAATCTGTGGACGTGGCTCTGGAGGGATCGCCCCAGCTCCACGTGGAGGAGCCCACACTCTTCAATAGACCTTGTCTACTGCACAACCTCACTAGGTCAAGGGCAACTGTTACGATGTGCAGTTTGCTGCCGAGACTGTAATCTGAAACCAGCTTTCTTTTGCAGACTCACAAAATGGAAATTCCATAAAGGCTTTGATTCAAGTCTGAACGAGTTACCACATCTTCAGAGCAAATACAGCATAATCTGAACCCAACTTAATCCAGCAAAGGGGAAAGACGATGCCATAATTACTGGCTTGTTGGGAAAAAATCAGGGGCTAAGAGGAAAGTTTATTTCTGTGGTCTGAGCCATTGAAAGTCGGGTTTCAATGGCTCAGGCATTACTGCCTCTCCTTACTCCGTCCTCAGTTTCACCATCTTAAGGCAGTACCTGGGCTCAATGTGAAAGTACATGCATCTCACTCACTGGAAACGCCCAGTCAGCATTTTGTGGGAACAAAGAACATTTTTTTTTAAAGTTTGGTCTTTATCCAACCCTTGGCTTTCATAAAGTGATTTTCTCCTTTGGTTTTCTTCTCATTTTAATTTATTTACTGTGTATTTTAACTTCTACGAATAAATATTCTATCTGCGCTTCTACCTTAATAACTACTATCTAATTTTTCCCCTCTGAGTAATGAGCTAATTGCCGCAAACAAAATACCAGATTGTTTCAACATCATACTATCCCCATTCTTCAAAGCTTCCAGAACGTAGGAATGTAGGAATGTGAACATCTCAGGTGAGAACCGAGGTCTTAAGGGTCTAATGTTTGGTTTTTACATTAAATAATTTATTTACCATACTAATAATATATTGTGTATTTTATTGCTGTTGCATCTAATGTGCTTGTTAAACTGCAGCAAGTAAGGATTTCATTGCTTCGGCTCATATCCGGTGCATATGGCACATGGATATGCAGAGAATGGATGTGGATCAAATGCAGGCAGATGAGATTAGCTTAATTTAGCAACGCTGAACTTGAAGCATATGAGGTAGCATTTTAGGAAATGTGTACTGCCTCAGTGTAATCTACTGTTCTAGCACCCTTGTTCTTAAGTATGATTGTGCCTATGTATAGTACGATTTTTACTGAACTGTATGGAGAAGAAAGTATTTCACTGTACGTAGGTTCATGCGATAATAAAATACGATTGAAGCATTGAACATTGAAACATTCTTGACCATGATCTAATGTGGCAGTTTGATGCTCGGTCTTTGTCAAAGAACAAAATACACATCACATTGGTTAGAGGCCTCTGTCAACATAGAGGATTCCCAGGTGCAGTGGGCCTTTGATCCAAGGCCAATAAAAATGGTGATGTTATGGGTTGTGGTGTTCCTTCTCTGTCAGTACCTTCACCTGAGTTGGCCACAATGGAGAGAGCTGGTGGAATGACAGCCACGAATTTCAATGTTGCCAGCAGGAGACACAGTTGGGTCTCCACAGTACGGGTTGATGAGAACGGATGTCAGGGATTGTAAAGAGAATGGGGTTCGGAGGGAGAGATAGATCAGCCATGACTGAATGGCGGAGGAGATTTGATGGGCAAATGGCCGAATTCTACACCCAACACTTATGAAGAACAGCTCGAGGAAAGGGTGACCACGGGGAATGAGGAATGATTGAGCAGCAGAAGCAGAGGTATGGAAAAGGGACTGGAATCATAGGGTAGGAAATATGAATGCATCATAGTTTTGGAAAGAGCACACAATGTGTCCTCCATAAGTGGTAGACATTAGATAATAAGTGTATGTTCTGCTCCCACAAAGAAGCTCTATTTAATTGGTTAGGATTAATGCTGAGAAAGGCTATTCCTTTCAACTATTAACGTCTCCTTTCCATTTCCATCGAGCCGCGCCCATAAACACTCCATCCAGAGTTCCGGCCCTTGTGTTAAACAGGGAATTTGAGCCCATGTCTGAATCAAATAGGATCATTGAGCGAGAGGAGGTCAGGAATCAGCAATAAAGCCCCGGAAAAAAGAAAAAGTGGATGTCCCTTCTGAAGATAAAAGCTCACACCATGTGCTTACAGGCACCCAGACAACAATAAAACTATTCCAAGAATAAAGTCAACATGTTATCTTTATAAAATAAAAAAAATCCCATTTTTTCTGCCTTGGACAATAAACCCAGACTAATGGAAGACTGGAATTGTGGCCATTTTGAAGCAAGGGATTAAAGGCATGCATTGGGTTTTGAATTAAACCACGTTCCCAGTCCAACCTGCCAAGTGGAATTGACTCAGAGTTCTGGCCTGAACTCATACTTTCCTCCAAGTGTGGAACAAGCAATCTCTCTGTCCTTGGTGCTAAAGGCTCAGCTGTTTGCATGAATGCTGCCATTTCTTTTGTAATGCTTTATTTAAAATGGATCCTTTTCACATTGTTGTCAT